>NC_047016.1:53540554-53913054 GCF_902652985.1 Pecten maximus | reverse complement strand
AATTGTCAAAATATCCGATTTACGACCCCATTGCCGTCAGAGTTGAATTGTCGAAATGGTCGATAACGGACCTGAAATCAATATTTTTATGATATAATGGACCCAAAATAGTATTCTTTGGTATATATAGAGGTCACATGTAAAATATTTTTTTATTTATTTTCTCAAGAAGTATTTTAAAATGATAATCAAATTACCCCATTCACGACCCAATTTTTGTTTACGCATTGGGCGCGAGTAAATCCGGATTATCTACTCACAAATGCAAAAATACTCATACTAGATAGTTATAATTAATATTTATACAAGAATTTCTTGTTACTTGTAGATTTATAACTATAGATATACTGTGTTTGATTCTCTGTATAACATTGTTGTCAAATTTGTGGTATTTTGTAAAACAATTCATTTTAACAATTTGAAAATATTGATTTTTTTTTTTCTCACAAATCCAAATGAAATCAACATGTCCGTGTAACTTTAGCAAGACTTCATCATTGTTTAAAATCAGACACATGAATAATATCCATTCAATAAAAAATCATCAGAAATAATCATAAACCATCAGCTGTATAACAAGAGATTCCAGGGGATCTTGGCGTCCACCATTGAGATTGATCTCTTTTCTACTTTTCCCTTCTTTCCCCTATTACTTATTATTCATTTGATCATATTGGAAGCCTACATATGAAGTCTAAGATAGATCTTAAGAAAAACTTTTTGAAATGTATCAATAACAGATTAAATTGTAGAAACCGATGGTGGGCTGGCTGGCTGGCTGGCTGGCTGGCTTAAAGCCATTTTGTTTTCCTGATCAGACTAAAAGATAAATAAGAATTGTTGATGTACTTCCATCTGATGATGGCAAAAAGTCTTTATTCCATATAGATTTTCATTTTTGGTATTAAATAAATACTTAAAACATTTGACACATGTATATATATTTGCAATTTCTGATTTTATAGATACATATTCATAAAGTTGTTAAATTATCTTTTTATTACTTTACCAAATCCTGGTGATATTAAGAAACTGAATACAGAAATTTATTATTTCTTATGGAAAAGTTCATCAGACAAGATAAAAAGAGATGTAATTATTAAGAATTGTAGTGAAAGCGATCTGAAAATGAAACATTTACAATCTTTTATTGATTCATTAAGCTTACATGGATTCGACGAGTGTTTGCAAGTAATAGGAATTCGAAATGGCAGTCAATTTCTAAAACATTCAGTACATGGTAATACAGTTAATTGAGCAAATAATGGTTTTGATTATTTTTGAAATGCCCAACCAAAAAACTTGTAAGAATTAATTTTGGAAAGATGTTCTTCGATGAAGTTGGAGTAAATTTTCTAAGAAGACAGAATGTTCTGAAAATAACAATGCACTAAAAAACCTATTTGGTATAATAATTTAGTAGCAATAGAAAATAAGAGCATTTTTTATATAGATTGGTATAAAAAGAATTTATATAAAAAAGTTTATAGTCAAAGAAAATAGCAATGGTAGATTTTACAGCTATACAGAATTAATGGAGAAATTCAATATTCATACGAACTTTCTCACTTATCAAAGTGTCAAAAGGGCTATAAAAAAGAATTTTTCCAAAGAAGATATCTCCACTGAATTCATAAAACTACCTTACATACCTGCCAACTTGGATTTTTTTTCCAACAGATAAGAGGAGCAAGAGAATTTTATAACTGTCTGTGTAAAAATGATATAGCATCTTCTGGAAAAATGAAATGGGAAGCATTGTTTGATTTTGATGAAAATACATATATAACACAAGATGCCAGGAAAAGAGTCTGTCTTTATCAGCTTTGAAAAACTACATCAAAGAGACATACCACACTCTAAGATATTGCAACCAGTAAAGGGAAATCATCTGAACTTCTTTAATAAGGACTGGAAAATATGGGAAAGACTACTGGTCTATACAAAAATAATAAAAATGTTTAGAGGTTTCATTCTATTTTTGGAATTTCATATTTTATATGAAAATATACATTTGAAGAATGTGTATCGTATACTCAACTTAGGCTTGAGAAAATGCTGACCTGCTTTAGATTTCACAGGAAGGACTATAAAGTATTCATTTTAGCAGTTATAATCACAGTTTTCTGTGCTAATGGAAATAGACATTTCTAACATAGCCTCGGACGCAAACTCCGAGACCTACATGTACTCCGACTATTTGAGGGGTCATCTCAAAATGCTCAAACAGCGAATATGTTTTATCGTCAATTGAAATTATCGTACTTTTGTCCGTTTAACAACATTTGATCACTGTTGGGTCATGAACAATAAAATAATAATATTTAATTGCTTTCAGAGGAGTCCTCGATGCCAAAGACTTGAAGTAATTTTGGGACTTTTTTTAGTAATAAATTTACTATAGGCTTTTTGATTTTTCATCATCAATGAAACCAGTGATTCCTTTTTTCTTCTTTCTTCTTTTTCGGCGTTTTGTTCTCATCTGATGAAAACAATTCCATCATTTGTTAGTTAAATTAAAGAAGTATGAAAAAATAATTCCACATTTTTATGCGTAAATGTGTTTTTACCTGATTTCTGCGTGACTCTTTCATAAGTTTGGACAATTTTGTTGAAAGTCTGCCTTTTAACTGACTGATGGTAGCTGTGTTGTACAAATTTCTAGTTGATGACGGCAGCTGATTTTGTTTTTTCCTGAATTTCCTATATGACTTCAGCCCATGAACATGGGTGCACTTGGTACGCTCGGAGGAGCAAAAGAATCTCTTGTCTCCCAAACGGTATATTTTTGGAGGTTATTTGGTAGCATGGAAAACCACTGGTAGGGAAGAGATGTGTTTACAATATTTGCTGACCACCCATATGAATTTTTTGAGTCACGGGGGAAACACCCGAGACATTAATGGATATTTTAGCCGACATCGCCCCTGCTTTATGTAGAGAAAATCGCGCGCATTCACTTTCGCCTAGAAATCGCGTTATGTTGTTTATGATATGGCTGAGATCCTATCCGTCGTTTTCGATGTTGTCTCTTTTCTTTGACATATCATGCGCAACAGTTGGTAATGAACTTAATAAAATGCGGTGTATCATGTGGGACGTTTTTGCAGACCAGATTGCATGGCCAACAGTTCAAGAGTGGAACAGTATGAGTGGAAATCGGTCCGAGTTACCGGATGCAGTAGGTGCCATAGACGGAACCTCGCATCGTATCTATAGACCTGGTATAGAGCCACAGGCACTGTACTACAGTGGTCACAGACACTTCCACTGTATTCACGCTATTGTAGCGGGACTGGACTGGGTCGATCATCGGTGACCAGGTAGCTCAAATGGTAGAGCATCCGGCTAGTGTTCGGAGGTCCCGGGTTCGAACCCCGGTCTGGCCGTACATTTTTCCACTCCTATTACATTTGGTGCCTGTGACCAAACCTTGTTTCAAGTGAGGTGAATACTTGACAAGGGGATACCCGAACCTGGGTTGTGAGTTGTGAAGTCTTCTGGGTCGAAGACTTAAAAAAAAGGAGGGAAGAGTGTAGCGGAACTGGACCGGGTCGATCATCGGCGACCAGGTAGCTCAATCGGTAGAGCATCTGGCTAGTGTTCGGAGGTCCCGGGTTCGAACCCCGGTCTGGCCGTGCATTATTCCACTCCTACTACACTATTGTGATAATAGATAATCGTGGTATTCTTCGGTTTGTGAGGAGTGGGTTCCTGGTCACCAAAATGATGCGCAAATTCTAAAATTTTTACCAAGCATATGTCCAAATATGGAGTTGGATTTTCCGGATACTTGTGTGATACTTGGCGACAAAATTTCCCCCCAAATTTTCCCGGCATGTGTCCATCAATTATCATATTATATCACCATTTATATCCGTTGGTGTGTTTTAATGGTTTGTGCTAGTGGTTCAGTCAGTACCGGGTTTGTTGGTTGATTAATATCTAGCTCACACTTATTTTCAACATTAAGTATCATCCCATCCATTCTGCTAAATGCTAGTCCAATATAAAGAATTTACATATCCTTTGGTTGCGGGATATACACTGACATGCTACCATAATGACAAAGGCAGAGTTATTCCCCTTGGGCTCTATTGTCCAATCAAAACGTAAGACAGCATAAAATTTGGTGGCAGAGGAAAATAAACATGTGCTAGAGACGAAGTCGTATACTGACAGTTAAAAAGATGACGGGGGTCGATGGCAACCCCGCTTTGAGTGATGAGGATAGTAAGAAATATCAAGAACTCTTCAACAAACTCGATGTGAACAAAGATGGACGCATTGATATTGCTGATTTGACGAGTTCTCTTACGGAAATGAATGTTCCTGTTGGCCAGGCACAGGTATAAGAAGTTAACTGCAAGGAACTGTTTTCTTGCATCAACGTTCTGACAGAACATAATTGTCATGTGATATCCTTGAAATATCATGTATGCAATAAGTTGTCACATTAACACATTCATGGTGACTTGGGAATTATTGGGCGTTCCTCAACGGTCTACTGACCAGGGTTGAATAAACATCATTATATTGACAGTTAGTGAGTTACCCCCCAGTGCTTCGTACTTTAAAGTGTCTCGGTCGTAATATTTTATAAAGTCCTAACAGACGTGTAGTGTGAATGGGATTGTCGACGACTCTAAGGTCTTCTATCGCTGTTAAATTATATATGCATTAAAGACTAGTTACACAGACTCGTTGCAGTAAAAGTTGGAATATATTAAGTTGCTTTCATGTTTCTTTAAATTGGTATCGTTTTGTCAGTTAGCTTATGCCTAAAAAAATATACACATGCTAACATGATAGAAAAAGGAAAGATAGTTGAATTGAAATTTTTTTTTTTTACTAGGGTGATATAGACAAGATGAAGAAATCTTGATTTTAATCGTCCTTCCTTGAAAATGGCCGAAAACCTTAACATAATGCCTAGCGGGTACACACATAATATATAGGGTTTGTAGGGTTAATATAACTTATAATTAGTGGAAACACAGTGTATTTTAGGCATTATATATAAAACCCCAAACCTCGTATCTCTAGACAGATGCTCTAACCAGTGGAGCTACCTACCTGACCACCAGCATTCGGCCTACTCAGTCCAGTTTTGCTAGGTTCCTTCCTCCTTCAACAAAATCTTCAAACCTGCGGTCGCACAAGAGACCCTTAAAGCATTAAACCACCTCCTTGGATATTTTGTTGATGCCAAATGTAACAGGAGAGGGAAAATGCAATGACCAGAACTCTATAAACTCTAACCATTTGAGCTACCTGCCCACCCACTGTGGTACTGCGGTGTTCATCCTGAGTCGAGTTCTGCTACACACTGAAGATCAGAGAGTGTCTTAAGCCTGTTGCATACCATATACATTGTACATATACCCTACTTTAGTACTTCAGCATCATGACACAAACACCAGCTGTGAGGCTGTGGCATACATAGTTAATGGTTCTGTATTAATAGCTGTCAAAATCATGTCGGTAAAGATAATAGGTTCATCACAGTATTGGTCAGATCCAACTTATCAGATTGTCCTCGATACAATAATTAAAAAAAGAAAAAGAAAAAAAATGAAAAAAGAAAAGCCTCAAAAGGAACAAAAATCTTTCATATAGAAAATTTGGTATGTAAACTTTGGATGATCTGCAGCAATTATTTTATAAGAAAATATGGATTGGTTTTTGTTTTATTTCAGGAATTCTTGAAGAAGCATGACTCTAACAAAGATGGTCAGATTGACTTTGCTGAGTTTCTTAAATATGTCACTGTACATGACCAACAACTTCGGTTATATTTCAAGAAAATTGATACTAACCAAGATGGTAAGTAATATACAACATATTCTTTGAGTTTTAAATTGAACTCCATCAGTATCTACAAGATGGTAATATAAGTGACATAGATACTAAATTCCTCTCCAACCTCGATCAGCACATATCACACCAGATATTGTTGTGATGCTTTCTCAAAATATCCTTCACCAACGTCTATACCAAAGTATATATGTATATCTGAATTAACCACTGTGATTTGTACAGTAGCTGATCGTTTCATCTTGGGGACTTTATCGGCAACCTATTGTTTTGAGCTAACCTGGAAGTTCTGCTTCCTTTAAACATGTCTAATGTGCAGCATTTACACACATATATGTATATTTTACTTATATAGTACACTCTGACCAAACAAGAATATAGAGGACATATGTATTTTGATGCCTTTGTTTGCAAGTACATGTTTAGCATGATTGGACTGTTGAGATTTGTTGTTTCATTTCTGAAATTATCAAGTATCGGAGGTCACTGAAAATCCCCGCTCTACAAAATATGCAACATTTGATTAAGGTTTGCTTCTCACAATGTAACATCATTATATATTATAATTTTCCCTTTCTCAGGTACAATCGATGCGAGTGAGATCCAGGAGTCATTCCGTAAATTGGGCTTGAATATAGACAGAAATGAGGCACAGAAATTACTACAAAGGTAGGCAGATAACATCTTGATACTACAGTAAAATAGTGGTGTACATTGTATAGAGTCTGGTGTATTAGATTTGTGATTTCTACAGTTACATGTATTAAGTCATATATATATATTTATATGACTCCACCAAGGCGTAGCATGATATTGTCCTCACTGATAGTCTGAAAACTCTGTATTAGCAAAGTCACCTGAAAAGCATTGAAATATATTAAATAATACAATGCTTGTTGAACTAAAAACAATGACCAACTGAGTCAAAAGTTAGTAAGCTCTAAAATAAATATTGACATTGACTGAAGCAGTTGTGTAATGACTTAGGTAGAGTTTTATAAATCTTTATCATACTATTGTGATAGGCGATTATATCCTCTAAACTGGTCTACATGTACACTGTGTATATACATCTATAGTACATGGTATGTTATCATCATGTAAAAAGTGCAACTTTAAAAGTTATCCAAAATCTTCAATCATTTAGCCAAACAAATTATCAAATTCTTTATTGTACCTACCGGTATATGTAGAAATGTCTACTAACTTCAACTATTCATAAAGTGACGGATGAGAAGGAGGCAGGAGAGAGAATGTATTATTATAGGCATACATATTTATCTGTCGGAGATCATTGTCAAATTACTGTATGGGGGGGGGGGGGGGGGGGGGGGTTCGAAAACAAGTCAGAAAAATAAAGTAAGAATGATGGGGAGGTTTGGTAGCAAATCAGAAAAAGGTTGCTTTTACCTCCCATATTATTTCTGCAATACACTTACAATTTAAATCTATCAATAGGAGAATAAATCAGTGTTAATCAAGACACCTAAAACAAATTTTCTAATTAATCTGTGATATAACTTATTGGAGAAATTCACATAAAAAAGAACTTTAAATGCATTTGGTCCCAAATTTCTGTAGATAATAATATAAAAACCTACATTTCAATGGTATCAACTACATGTACCAACTGCCCATCTGTTTGAGGATTTACTTGACAGGAAAGTTTCAGGAATAATTACGGTCTATAACATGGCTCCTCGTGAACACTAATGTCAGACATGTATAGATGTGTGTACCATTTGTTAATTCATAACTTTGTTTGTGTTCTTGCATCATTCACATTGTGCCACCAGTAATTCAGACTAAATTCATCTGAATATTTTTTTTCGTTACAGAATGGATAAGGACGGTACACTGAAGATAGATTTTAATGAATGGAGGAACTTCCTGTTGTTGTCACCGGCACAGAACATCCACGACATGTTACACTACTGGAGGCATGCTTCTGTAAGTCCCTCAACAGTACCAGACATCTTGAATCATTTTAAGATTGGTGTATTGTCTTTATTCATCTCCCCAGTATGTTAGACCTACATATGTATAAACTATCTACAAGGAAAACAGATCATCTAGTTTATTTGTCCCCTACCTGTCAACCGGGGGGTCTCTAGGTTTTCTCCGGTCCTTCTGTCTCTTCGTATGTCAGTCTGTCTAATATTTTTCTGCACTGTTCAGTCATGCTTCAAGATATGTTGGTGAAAGTTGATATGTAACTTCAATAAGAATAGCTACAGATCAAGTCCGAGTTTCAGGGCTTTTTGGGTCAAGGTCAAGGTCACTGTTGCTATTTTTAGTGAGGCTGGTAAGGGCAGCATGCTTTCTCCACAGCAAACGGTTAACATACATATAAAGATATTAAGATTACCAGTTTGCCCTGTGAAGGTTTTTGACATCTCCAGCCAACTTGTTTTATCAGACCATGCATTGCTTCACAGATTATAGACATAGGAGAGAACAATATGGTCCCTGACGATTTCACAGAAAAAGAAATGCTGACTGGAATGTGGTGGCGCCACCTAGTAGCCGGTGGAGCAGCTGGAGCTGTATCGAGGACATGCACAGCCCCACTAGATCGGCTCAAAGTTCTACTTCAAGTTAGTACAACATTTGTAATTTTTCAAAATATTTCTTTCATTTTATTTTCTCAATATTGTTGATGCAATCTAAATATTCATTCAATGACTAAAAAATATGCTTGCTCAAAGGCAGAAATCCTTTTGGTCTTTTGGAACAATTTTTGATTTAATTTTCATATTCAGTATACAGAAGAATATTGAGTTTGACAATACTACTGTTATTTGAATGAATACTCAGTATAATCTGTTTAAAACCTGAAATCCACAGCTTTTCGGTTTCGGCACAGATTTCTTTAATTACTTAGACTTATGCCATGTGTTGTAATATACAAGGGGACATAACTCTACAACAGGTACATGCCTCCAGTAAAAACAACTATGGCGTGGTCAATGGCTTCCGGTTCATGCTGAAGGAAGGAGGTGTGAAATCTCTATGGCGAGGTAACGGAATTAATGTGATCAAGATCGCCCCCGAAACTGCCATCAAGTTTATGGCATATGAGCAAGTAAGCTGTTATACTGTATTGGTTAAAGGTGGAAACTAAAACACCACATACTGATGTTTCTGCCATATCTTAGAATTTGTGAAATTAACTATTAATTCTGAAGATTAGCAAAATTTTGAAAATGAACATAAATACACACTCTTGCATTTTATTTCTATTATTTCATTATTAAAGATCTTTCATCAATATAAAAAAGTTGACTTGTGTAGAAATTGATTTGTTGGTGAGGTTTATCCTGAAGTTGTTACAAAAGTGTATTTGTACCAAATCATATAGATTTTAAAGCATAATGAATGAGCATTGTGGAATAAATGAAAGTTTTCAAACATGTATCCGGAAACAAACATACATTTCATTGGCCTAATTCTAAAGTTATCTGTGTTCAGATAAAGGCGTATTTCCGAGGAGGAGACCCTCAGAAGGAATTGAGTGTAGTGGAGCGTCTTTGTTCTGGCTCTCTAGCTGGCTGTATATCACAAACAACTATCTACCCAATGGAGGTAAGTATGTATGTGTAATAGCCCATGTAAAGTAGGGGCCCATTATAATAACAACTATGTGCTGTGACAACGTCAGCAAAGTCTTACTCTAAACTCTAAGATAGTAGTAGCTGTCTGTGTACATTACAAAGGGGCGAAATATTTTAGTTTAAACATTATTTATTTGACAGTCATGAATATGTATAGGCATCACATAATGCAGTTCGATGAATGATTTGGAAATGACAATAAAGCTAATATCAATCCCTCAAAGTTTGGCTGAAGTATTTAGTAAATCATTTATTATTTTCCCGTTCATACCCGAGAAGAGTGAATTCAAATGTCTCATTATTATTTGTATGAAAATAACGTGACATCCACCTTGATTGCTTCGTTATCATTTCTTACTTCCTAGGTATATTTGCATTTATTTTATATTACCATATCACATAATCACAAACATATCTGATAGACACATATTGCCTTCAAAATTCAGACATCTTTAGAACTCTGAAGTTTTTAGTGATATTCCCATATTGCTGGCTATAGAACTTCACAAAATGGCATCATTCATAATGAACATAGGTCGGAGTTCGAACATGTGCGCTATAATCATTAGAGTTAGAAAAGCCTATTTCTAATTCTTTTGAGTTGGGAAAGTGCTGAAATATTTACAATAACAATTCTTTAATTGAATAGCAAAATTTGTGCTAAGTAGTTAGTACATGTATATAATTATATAAACATATAACGAAGCATAAGGTTAAACACTTCACAAACAAAGTTTGGCCTTTTGAAAACCTGTCATCTTACAGACATGGTGAATTCAATTGTGAATTTTAATGTCTGTTAATCAACTTACAGCTCGCCTCATTTATAGTGCTGTGTATCGGCAACAATGTCACGATACGATACGTATTGCGATACAGACATCACGATACGATACATATCGCGTATACGTGAAATTGTCATAAATTGAAACAAATCAAACAATATTTAACATTCAATCTGAAGTTTTAATGACACTCATTGAACACATTTTTAACAAAAACAGTAGAATTAAACAGATCTAAATAAATGTCAAATATAAACAGGAATCTTGAGTCTTGTCACTGAAACATTGTCGACTCTGAATGTTATACCTTGGGTCAACAACGTGCAACAAGTTACAACTCACGGAAACATTCATTTCCACTGCCGAAAAGGGCGCAGATCATTTATTATAAACTAGTTATCGATACATCATGTAGCATGTTTGCTATCAGCTGTTAAACATAGTGGTTTTCGGCTTTATTTGTGTTAAACCTGTCCACGGTTTTCGGTTTTCAATACTTGTCTTGCTGGTGGTGTATATTGTCAAATGAGGGTGATCCCGATTTAATGGGAATTCAAGTTATTGTGTTCCCGGAATACGTTAACTCCGCCTCCCATTCTGTGAATACGGCAATACTGAATACTCTACTTCGATAGGTAAGTTCCATGTGCCGTGGACCCTTGACTTGTTTCAACTCAACGAATATCTTTGATTTACAAGTCGGAGGAGGTTTAGTACTAAGATATAGATATAGATAGAGAGATAAAGTTAAACGGAATTACACATGGCTGTCAGCGTTAGCCAGTGTCCATATTTATTCCCAATCATCAAGGCGCTCTGCATTGGCGACTTCATACAATCCTGTTACAAGCGTTTTACTGACGGTGCGCTCCGGCGCACTCGATTCGCTGTATCAAATGTGTTACATGGACCCGCACCCATGCCGGCGATATTACGATACAGGGGTGACTGTATCGATGTATCGTATTGCGGCACAAAACGAACATATATCGATACGTATCGATGTATCGTTACAGCACTACTCATTTACCAAACATAAAAACATGTAGCAAGGTAACATTCATATGTTTCTTTTGTCTATGTACTGTCATGCATAAGCCAAGCTGTCCTCGGGTAAATACAGCATGTATCACATGACTTAGTCACATGAAATTTTAGGTATGATCACATGTCTCTAATACCTCATCGTTCGGGCATTTAAAGTCATTTTTGGATCAGTATTTTCAAAATCATGTATTCATGAATATATCTGAAGAGGTAAGACCATGACATAAAGTATTGGTGAAATCTTGATGATTTACAGTTTTGGACGAATTGTAACGAAATTATTAACAAAAAGTTTGCGTCAAGTAGTTGACCGTAATGTCAGTAAAACATTGGTGTAATACAGATTATGTGATGCAATTTATGTAATAATGAGACCTGTTTGATATTAGTTGTATTTATTTTTGGCCCGTGTATATTTCAGGTGCTGAAGACACGACTAGCTCTGAGGAAAACCGGACAGTTTAATGGTATTTTAGACTGTGCCATGAAGGTTTATAAGAATGAAGGAATTAGGATGTTTTACCGCGGCTATGTACCAAACATCATGGGAATTATACCATACGCCGGTATAGACCTAGCTGTTTACGAGGTAAACAAATCCTTCCTGAGTTTGTCATACCAAAACAGGTCTAAATGTCTATATAAGTATGTATCGTATCATATCAACAAAACAGGTCTAAATGTCTATATAAGTATGTATTGTATTATTTGTTAAAGAATTATACCATTTCAAGGCGTATAATTGTGTTCTTGAATTTTCACTATGTAGCCTTGAAAGGTATGAACTCTGGCTCATGACCTTGGAAAGTCCTTGAATATACAAAGTTTTACAGTGATATGAATATATATGTGTATACATATAGGAAAGTGTACTATCAGTCTAAATGGAAGGACAAGTCTATGGTTGAACAATGTCTTGAATGTGATAACAGAGACGTTTGTGATGCAGTCTATCCATTAATTAATGTGGTTTATATATTTAATATGTATACCAAATGAGGGTTTTCTTCAAACTAAAACACTCCCAGTATACTATGAAACTTTTTTTGCAATTAGGTATAAGTATATACAAGCATGTTAATTGACTTTGGTATATTGTAAACAGTATTTGTCTAATTTGAAACGTATTTCAGATTTTGAAGAATGGGATGTTCAGAAAGTAATATTTTGTCTATTGTAATGAATTTCAGACTTTAAAAAAGATGTACAGACAAAAAACCAATGGTGAGGACCCTGGAATCCTTGCTCTACTTGGTTGTGGGACAATAAGTTCGACCTGTGGTCAGCTGTCCAGTTACCCCCTCGCTCTCATCCGCACCAAATTACAGGCTCAAGGTAACACTATCTCTGTCAATGTTGATCATGTGTATATCAAAGAATTACTATTACTAGATTTAGTTGTTTTTGGTGTTTTCGATCCTGTTTCCTGTGTGTTGTCAAAAGCTAATTGTGAAGGTAAGAAAGGAAACCAGTGTGTGGGTCAGCCGTTTTCCTTACCCTGAGTGAGATTGATTTTTCTCTTACCCTGGACAGGGATATCCACAGTTTTACCGGGATGAGATTTTCTTATCTCTTACCCTGGACAGGGATATCCACAGTTTTACCGGGATGAGATTTTCTTATCTCTTACCCTGGACAGGGATATCCACAGTTTTACCGGGATGAGATTTTCTTATCTCTTACCCTGGACAGGGATATCCACAGTTTTACCGGGATGAGATTTTCTTATCTCTTACCCTGGACAGGGATATCCACAGTTTTACCGGGGTGAGATTTTCTTATCTCTTACCCTGGACAGGGATATCCACAGTTTTACCGGGATGAGATTTTCTTATCTCTTACCCTGGACAGGGATATCCACAGTTTTACCGGGATGAGATTTTCTTATCTCTTACCCTGGACAGGGATATCCACAGTTTTACCGGGGTGAGATTTTCTTATCTCTTACCCTGGACAGGGATATCCACAGTTTTACCGGGGTGAGATTTTCTTATCTCACCCTAGGGGAAAGACAAGCTACACATGCTCTTTGAATGTGCTCTTGTTCTCGATAGGGTGACGTCACTATGACCTGACCCGGAACGTTTGAATGTTAAATATCAGTATTATTCACAAGAGAAATTGAAATAAGTATTAATTATCAGAGTTAACCGAGTGTTTGGTGTTCTTTTTGACAAGCTAATTGGAACTGTATTTTGTATGAAATCAACATCGTAAGGTGTAAAGCCTCTGCTGCAGCCTTATTACAACTGTCTTCTGCCGTTGTTGTTTACATACGTTTGGATTTGGTTCACACTACGATTGAAAAACAGGATCAGAGAAAAGTAATCATTCACCCCTTTTTGGGATGAGATAGGGGGATCTCAACCCTCGGAGGGAGATTGTTAAGTTGTTAAGTTGAATTTAACAATCACCCCCCTTGGGTTGTGATCCCCCTATCTCACTCCAAAAGGGCTGAAAGATTCTATTAGTCCCATACCCTAGCAACCACGTGATCACCCTATATGAAGTATGTGATAAATATAAAAGTTACACAACGAGTGGTTGTTGGATATGGAATTTAATTCACACTTGTAAGTTATGTTTTAAAAAGTTACAAAAGACACGAGCTTTAGCGAGTGTCTTTTGTAACTTTTAAAAAATAACTTACGAAGGTGAAATAAATTTCATATCCAAAAATCACGAGTCGTGTGACCTGTTTCTACCACAATTATATCGGCTTGAATCAAAGGGAAACGTGGCCAAGTCTGATTTCGCATAAACAAATAAGGTATATAGGTGATGACCGGGACCCTGTGATGTGACGTCATTCGATTATTGATGATATCAATAACAATTGCAGCTCGGGTCAAAGTTAGAATTCTTGACCAATCAAAAGACCGGAAGGTCATTACATATATGTATCCAACAGTCGGCACATTTATACAACGGCTTAAGAGCGTATTGTGGTAGAAAAAGATATATTCTATTTCCTACCCTGGTGTCTTTTCATTCAAGAGAGTGTAAACATTTATAGACATAGAAGAATTTTGTACATGTTTTTGTGTTGATGTGCAACTGTTTAATTCATATTTTCTCGAAAACAATTACTTTACATGTTTCTGATTTCCACCACATTTCAGGAGCTAAAGGAACTGACACTTTATCCACTATGTTCATGAAGATTGTGAAACAGGACGGGTTCTTTGGACTTTATCGTGGCTTGGCTCCCAACTTTATGAAGGTTATACCTGCTGTGAGTATAAGTTATGTTGTGTATGAGCACTCGCGGGACGCACTCGGAGTAAAGTCGACGTAGGACTGTCTCAGAGGATGAAGAACTGCTACTGTGATATGGGATTCCGGCTCAACCTGAGAAACACCCGCCATGATACTGCAATCTCTTCAATGTGGACTCAAACAAGATACAGAAAGGGCTCTGTCTATTTCAAATTTGCTACATGTAAAGAGATTTTATTTGTAAATACACAAAATTCTGTGTTATATTGAGGCGGGGCAGCTTTGGATAGTTGAACATAAACTTTTGTATCCTCTGCTACGCTGACCATGACAGACAATAAATAAGCAAGGATGTTTTTCTGTGATTTTATCAGTATATCGCTGATATACAAGTTAAATATTCCAATAAAACTTATCAATGAAAAAAATATTTTGACCACTATCAAACTAGTGAAATTGTGTGTCATTATTGTGAAGGAATTATCACTTTAAATGTTTTAATTGTGTTTTCCAGTTTGAAAGTTTTCTCACATTGAAAATAATGTCGCACTGAAAGTGTTCTTTAACTGATAACACCCTTACAGTGAAGTCTCTTTGTGAAGAAGCTTTTTTCATGGTAAAATTTATCATACTTTGAAAAGGATTTTTTTTTCTATGAAATACCAGAATCGTGATAACTTCAATGACAAATGATATCAAGGCTAGTCCCAGATGGCGGAAGATTTTGTAGGCCCATCCACAATTGTAACCTTTTTAGGCTTCTATTTACTCTGCAAGTATCAGTAGGTAGGGGTGGACATCCATATAGACTGCTGTGATTTAGGAGGGTCGAGTGATAGTCAGACATATTTTATCTATCAACATATTTGTTTGATGTAGCTTACAGTAATTGATGACCGCACTTTGAATATCTATAATATAACCTTATAATTTTAGTAAATGTTATAATTAACATTGAATACGTCTATAGTATAAACTGGATTTGAATTATCATATTAAGCATTTTTAGGTCATCTGACCCGAAGGGTCAGGATGACCTATAGCCATCATGCTTCGTCCGTCGTCGTCCGCCGTGCGCCGTTCGTCGTGCGCCGTCCGCCGTCCGCCGTCCGTAAACTTTTCACATTTCAATCTTCTTCTCAAGTTCCACCAGTGGGATTAAGATGAAACTTGCCAGAAATGATCCTGAGATGGTCCTGACCAAGTGTTGTTATTTTTCGGGTTGGTCCGAAATCCAAGATGGCCGCCAAAGCCTCCATTTTGAAAACACATTTTAAACTTCTTCTCAAGTTCCACCAGTGCTGTTGGGCTGAAACTTGCCAGAAATGATCCTGAAATGATCCCGACCAAGTGTTGTTATTTTTCGGGTCGGTCCGAAATCCAAGATGGCCGCCATAGCCGCCATCTTGAAAAACACATTTAAAACTTCTTCTCAAGTTTCACCAGTGCTATTGAGCTGAAACTTGCCTGAAATGATCCTGATATGATCCCGACCAAGTGTTGTTATTTTTCGGGTCGGTCCAAAATCCAAGATGGCCACCATAGCCGACATCTTGAAAAACGCATTTTAAACTTCTTCTCAAGTTCCACCAGTGCTATTGAGCTGAAACTTGCCTTAGATGATCCTGATATGATCCCGACCAAGTGTTGTTATTTTTCGGATCGGTCCGAAATCCAGGATGGCCGCCATAGCCGCCATCTTGAAAAACACATTTTAAACTTCTTCTCAAGTTCCACCAGTGCTATTGAGCTGAAACTTGCCTCAAATGATCCTGATATGATCCCGACCAAGTGTAGTTATATTTTAGATTGGTCTGAAATCCAAGATGGCCGCTGAGGCCGCCATCTTGAAAAACACATTTTAAACTTCTTCTCAAGTTCCACCAGTGCTATTGAGCTAAAACTTGCCTGAAATGATCCTGATATGATCCCAACCAAGTGTTGTTATTTTTCGTTATTTTTTGGGTCGGTCCGAAATCCAAGATGGCCGCCATAACCACCATCTTGAAAAACACATTTTAAACTTCTTCTCAAGTTACACCAGTGCTGTTGGGCTGAAACTTACCTGAAATGTTCCTGAGATGATCCCGACCAAGTGTTGTTATTTTTTAGATTGGTCTGAAATCCAAGATGGCCGCCATGGCAGCCATCTTGAAAAACACATTTTAAACTTCTTCTCCAGTTCCACTGGTGCCATTGAGCTGGAAATTGGTGAGGATGTTAAGGAAGGAGGGCCAACAAAGTGTTGTTATTTTTTCGGTCTCGTAAAAACTTTGACATGGCAGCAATGGCGGCCATTTTGTAACACCTATTTCAAACTTCTTCTCAAATTCCACCAGTGGGATTCAGCTCTTAACTTACCAGAAATTATCCTTAGATGGTCCAGACCAAGTGTTGTTATTTATTGGGTTGGTCAGAATTCCAAGATGGCCACAATGGCCAACAGTGCCACTATATACTTGCTACAGAGAATACATACTACAATAATATAAGGGTTTTAATTTAGAGTCAGATGACCGTTAAGGCCCCTGGGCCTCTTGTTTTTCTGTACGTCATATCAATTTACTTGTTAGAAATTAAATATAGATTAGAAGCAAATTGATTATATATGATATACATGTATAGCTTCAATTTTTAATTGACATCAGTTATGGGATATAGAAACTTCGGACATATTATAAGGGATTTCATAGAGGAAGTATAAAAATTATGATATTTACTGTTGCTTAAGTGGCTGCACTTCAACGTTAGAAATCTTCACCAAGTTGAAACGCTAGTTATCTCCCTTGATATATACGTTATGTGAATGTAAAAAGCAGTTGAAAATACTTTTCTGGCAATGTTACGTGAATATGCATTTCTTGTTGAAATTTGTAGATTTTTCGATGCTGCTAAATGATTTCAACCATAAATGGGCGGGGCCTTGTTTTCCAAAATCAGGCCTGCTTGACAATAAGTTAATGTTAAAACTTTCCCCTACTGATATCTAAAAGGCTGCAGGTTTGGGTTTCTTACCTTCATATATGTATAGTGATTTCACAATTTCTTAGGATTTATTTATTATTTTTTCTTAGTTTTGTAATATTAATTATATTTTTCTGTGAAAGATCTATTTTCAGCTGTGGTAAGATAAGCTAAACCAGTTGATTTGGTAAAAAATTACAAGTTCTTGAATGTGGTTTGTATTTCCATTGTATGGGCATAGCTATATAGACATGTATCTAATTAACAGACACACTGTCTAGATTCCAGAATAGGAGGGTAATAAACTAACTTGCCATTTAGCTCATCATTCTTTACACAACTGTACAATTTCATGAGTGTAAGTGTGTATCATTACGATGTCAATCAAGATTTGTATTCCTGCCAGGTTGGGAAGTTGAACAGGGTAAGCACGGGTACCTTTATATATCAGGTTCTTTACAGATTAAATGGGGCCATCTGTGAAGTTGAAAGAAGTGTCTGAAAATATAAAATGGGTAATTTTTTACTTTGTTGAATTAGCAAATGAATCGCTATGACCAACAGTGCAATGAAATTCAGTGATGTTACGAATAATTTAAGGCGATGACAGATATTGAGCTGTACAATTTTCTGTAAGGGCTGTCACAATGGGAAAACTTGTAAGTCTTCATACAGCACAGGAAACTAAATATCATGTTATCTCAATGCATTTTTCAGTTTTGTGATTTTACATATCAAAAATGCTTGCCATGAATTCCGCCGAATTCTGTCCCCTTACAAATCAAGGGCCAATTGCTGCCATTCCCATAATAACAGGCAGTTGATGTCATATCGTCATACATCATGCTAAAGAAAGCCATCATATGGAGACCTTAGAAGTTTGTCTTCAATGTTTGATATTAAATGACCTGGTGACATATTAAAAGACTTTTAAACCTTCACAAATAATATAATGCCCATATTAAACTGACCGTAAAACAAGTTGTTTTCATCCTTTGCACATTGTGTTCCTTGAATATGAAATACAGCGACATAGTCTTGCCCTTGATGTTGCAATATGAGTTTAAAGTTTATACTTACATGGCCATGGATGGCCATTGTGTCCTGATCATGAGCTGCCAATGTTGTTTTCTGTAGTGAATGTATGTTCTGTTTGTACGAGGAATCCAACATTTTCTTGCTTTTCTATGATGTCTAATCATTTAAATACCCGTTTTACTGGTTTTTGTTGGAACAAAAAAGTCTAGCGTTTGTGTTTTTCCCCAAATCATTGTCTTTATCAGCATGGTACATGTATATATAGGAACTAAGTGAATTAGGGTTACTGTCAAAGGACTTAAAGATTGTCACCAGTCCTCTCCATCAGACCAAAGATTAAAGGATTAACAATGACAGAAAGATGCTTTGTTCTCTGTATATCAAGATATTTTAATTTTTAAAAGCTCTTGGAAATCCTGAATAAAGTGCTATACATTCTCATCAAGTGCTTGTTAAAATCCCCTACCAGTAAAACCTGGTGGACGATAGGGTTTCCTCTCCATCCGTCTTGTAGGAACAGTGTGAAGAATATGATAAAGTTGCAGTATTCTATTCCATTTAAGTGTAATTTGCATTAATATTGTTACTGTACTTGTTACTAATTATGCGAAAAATTTAGAGAATTCTCATCAGTTTTTAAGCCTGCCAAGTATACCCTGTAGTATTGTTAAAACAATTTTTCTTACCCTGGACAGGGATATCCACAGTTTTACCGGGGTGAGATTTTCTTATCTCTTACCCTGGACAGGGATATCCACAGTTTTACCAGGGTGAGATTTTCTTATCTTACCCTAGGGAGAAGACAAGCTACACATGCTCTTTGAATGTGCTCTTGTTCTCCTTAGGGTGACGTCACTATGACCTGACCCGGAACGTTTGAATGTTAAATATCAGTATTATTCACAAGAGAAATTGAAATAAGTATTAATTATCAGAGTTAACCGAGTGTTTGGTGTTCTTTTTGACAAGCTAATCGGAACTGTATTTTGTATGAAATCAACATCGTAAGGTGTAAAGCCTCTGCTGCAGCCTTATTACAACTGTCTTCTGCCGTTGTTGTTTACATACGTTTGGATTTGGTTCACACTACGATTGAAAAACAGGATCAGAGAAAAGTAATCATTCACCCCTTTTTGGGATGGGATAGGGGGATCTCAACCCTTGGAGGGAGATTGTTAAGTTGAATTTAACAATCACCTCCCTTGGGTTGTGATCCCCCTATCTCACTCCAAAAGGGCTGAAAGATTCTATTAGTCCCATATCCCTAGCAACCACGTGATCACCCTATATGAAGTATGTGATAAATATAAAAGTTACACAACGAGTGGTTGTTGGATATGGAATTTAATTCACACTTGTAAGTTATGTTTTAAAAAGTTACAAAAGACACGAGCTTTAGCGAGTGTCTTTTGTAACTTTTAAAAAATAACTAACGAAGGTGAAATAAATTTCATATCCAAAAATCACGAGTCGTGTGACCTGTTTCTACCACAATTATATCGGCTTGAATCAAAGGGAAACGTGGCCAAGTCTGATTTCGCATAAACAAATAAGGTATATAGGTGATGACCGGGACCCTGTGATGTGACGTCATTCGATTATTGATGATATCAATAACAATTGCAGCTCGGGTCAAAGTTAGAATTCTTGACCAATCAAAAGACCGGAAGGTCATTACATATATGTATCCAACAGTCGGCACATTTATACAACGGCTTAAGAGCGTATTGTGGTAGAAAAAGATATATTCTATTTCCTACCCTGGTGTCTTTTCATTCAATAGAGTGTAAACATTTATAGACATAGAAGAATTTTGTACATGTTTTTGTTTTGATGTGCAACTGTTTAATTCATATTTTCTCGAAAACAATTACTTTACATGTTTCTGATTTCCACCACATTTCAGGAGCTAAAGGAACTGACACTTTATCCACTATGTTCATGAAGATTGTGAAACAGGACGGGTTCTTTGGACTTTATCGTGGCTTGGCTCCCAACTTTATGAAGGTTATACCTGCTGTGAGTATAAGTTATGTTGTGTATGAGCACTCGCGGGACGCACTCGGAGTGAAGTCGACGTAGGACTGTCTCAGAGGATGAAGAACTGCTACTGTGATATGGGATTCCGGCTCAACCTGAGAAACACCCGCCATGATACTGCAATCTCTTCAATGTGGACTCAAACAAGATACAGAAAGGGCTCTGTCTATTTCAAATTTGCTACATGTAAAGAGATTTTATTTGTAAATACACAAAATTCTGTGTTATATTGAGGCGGGGCAGCTTTGGATAGTTGAACATAAACTTTTGTATCCTCTGCTACGCTGACCATGACAGACAATAAATAAGCAAGGATGTTTTTCTGTGATTTTATCAGTATATCGCTGATATACAAGTTAAATATTCCAATAAAACTTATCAATGAAAAAAATATTTTGATCACTATCAAACCAGTGAAATTGTGTGTCATTATTGTGAAGGAATTATCACTTTAAATGTTTTAATTGTGTTTTCCAGTTTGAAAGTTTTCTCACATTGAAAATAATGTCGCACTGAAAGTGTTCTTTAACTGATAACACCCTTACAGTGAAGTCTCTTTGTGAAGAAGCTTTTTTCATGGTAAAATTTATCATACTTTGAAAAGGATTTTTTTTTCTATGAAATACCAGAATCGTGATAACTTCAATGACAAATGATATCAAGGCTAGTCCCAGATGGCGGAAGATTTTGTAGGCCCATCCACAATTGTAACCTTTTTAGGCTTCTATTTACTCTGCAAGTATCAGTAGGTAGGGGTGGACATCCATATAGACTGCTGTGATTTAGGAGGGTCGAGTGATAGTCAGACATATTTTATCTATCAACATATTTGTTTGATGTAGCTTACAGTAATTGATGACCGCACTTTGAATATCTATAATATAACCTTATAATTTTAGTAAATGTTATAATTAACATTGAATACGTCTATAGTATAAACTGGATTTGAATTATCATATTAAGCATTTTTTTTCTGTACGTCATATCAATTTACTTGTTAGAAATTAAATATAGATTAGAAGCAAATTAATTATATATAATATATAGCTTCAATTTTTAATTGACATCAGTTATGGGATGTAGAAACTTTGGACATATTATAAGGGTTTTCATAGAGGAAGTATAGAAATTATGATATTTACTGTTGCTTAAGTGGCTGCACTTCAACGTTAGAAATCTTCACCAAGCTGAAGCTCTAGTTATCTCCCTTGATATATACATTATGTGAATGTAAAAAGCAGTTGAAAATACTTTTCTGGCAATGTTACGTGAATATGCATTTCTTGTTGAAATTAGTAGATTTTTCGATGCTGCTAAATGATTTGACCATAAATGGGCGGGGCCTTGTTTTCCAAAATCAGGTCTGCTTGACGATAAGTTAATGTTAAAACTTTCCCCTACTGATGTCTAAAAGGCTGCAGGTTTGGGTTTCTTGCCTTCATATATGTATAGTGATTTCACAATTTCTTAGGATTTATTTATTATTTTTTTCTTAGTTTTGTAATATTAATTATATTTTTCTGTGAAAGATCTATTTTCAGCAGTGGTTATAAAGCTAAACCAGTTGATTTGGTAAAAAATTACAAGTTCTTGAATGTGGTTTGTATTTCCATTGTATGGGCATAGCTATATAGGCATGTATCTAATTAACAGACACACTGTCTAGATTCCAGAATAGGAGGATAATAAACTAACTTGCCATTTAGCTCATCATTTTTTACACAACTACAGTTTCATGAGTGTAAGTGTGTATCATTACGATGTCAATCAAGATTTGTATTCCTGCCAGGTTGGGAAGTTGAACAGGGTAAGCACGGGTACCTTTATATATCAGGTTCTTTACAGATTAAATGGGGCAATCTGTGAAGTTGAAAGAAGTGTCTGAAAATATAAAATGGGTAATTTTTTACTTTGTTGAATTAGCAAATGAATCGCTATGACCAACAGTGCAATGAAATTCAGTGATGTTACGAATAATTTAAGGCGATGACAGATATTGAGCTGTACAATTTTCTGTAAGGGCTGTCACAATGGGAAAACTTGTAAGTCTCCATACAGCACAGGAAACTAAATATCATGTTATCTCAATGCATTTTTATTCAGTTTTGTGATTTTACATATCAAAAATGCTTGCCATGAATTCCGCCGAATTCTGTCCCCTTACAAATCAAGGGCCAATTGCTGCCATTCCCATAATAACAGGCAGTTGATGTCATATCGTCATACATCATGCTAAAGAAAGCCATCATATGGAGACCTTAGAAGTTTGTCTTCAATGTTTGATATTAAATGACCTGGTGACATATTAAAAGACTTTTAAACCTTCACAAATAATATAATGCCCATATTAAACTGATCGTAAAACAAGTTATTTTCATCCTTTGCACATTGTGTTCCTTGAATATGAAATACAGCGACATAGTCTTGCCCTTGATGTTGCAATATGAGTTTAAAGTTTATACTTACATGGCCATTGTGTCCTGATCATGAGCTGCCAATGTTGTTTTCTGTAGTGAATGTATGTTCTGTTTGTATGAGGAATCCGACGTTTTCTTGCTTTCCTATGATGTCTACTCATTTAAATACCTGTTTTACTGGTTTTTGTTGGAACAAAAAAGTCTAGCGTTTGTGTTTTTCCCCAAATCATTGTCTTTATCAGCATGGTACATGTATATATAGGAACTAAGTGAATTAGGGTTACTGCCAAAGGACTTCAAGATTGTCACCAGTCCTCTCCATCAGACCAAAGGATTAACAATGACAGAAAGATGCTTTGTTCTCTGTATATCAACATATTTTAATTTTTAAAAGCTCTTGGAAATCCTGAATAAAGTGCTATACATTCTCATCAAGTGCTTGTTAAAATGCCCTACCAGTAAAACCTGGTGGACGATAGGGTTTCCTCTCCATCCGTCTTGTAGGAACAGTGTGAAGAATATGATAAAGTTGCAGTATTCTATTCCATTTAAGTGTAATTTGCATTAATATTGTTACTGTACTTGTTACTAATTATGCGAAAAATTTAGAGAATTCTCATCAGTTTTTAAGCCTGCCAAGTACACCCTGTAGTATTGTTAAAACAATAATATACATGTACACAAATATTGTATTTACCGCATTTCTAGTAATTCTTTTGATGATTGTAGTATATAGTAACACAAGCTGTTTTGGTGGAGCTCTTATCTTTAAGGTCTTCTCTTGTAATTTTTTGACTTGTTACCGTTGATAAAAATCAAGGTGATGTTCGAATTCACATCCTGGAGTTTTTCTTGTTCTTTTTTATGGTATATATGATATCACAGGAAATAGTGCTTTGCAGATTGTTTTACGCAACTTTTAAATCACAATACAGTATCATAGAGACCCATTTTTCTTCTAACTCATTAATTAATTAAGACTTTTATAAATCAGTGTTTTTTCTTTGTTGTTTAAGAATTGAACTTTTCATTCCAAACTGTTAAACCTTGTTACTATTATTTTGTTTTTTGTTTGTTGTGCAGAAAATCTTCTCTTTTTAAATCTTCCTATTTGCATTCTTGTTTTAATTTTCCTACTGGCTTTTGCTCATGTGTTTCTGTTACTGTTTTATATTGATATTCATGGGAGAAAGTGGAAGTGACACAGGAAGGCATGATAATGCTTGGAGTTAGTGCTTCTGACAGTTGGCTGGAGAGAGTGCTTCTCACAGTTGTCTGGAGAGAAATGTATTCCAATAACCCAGACATGATCATTGCTGAGGCTGTTTTAAACGCATAACTCATTTTAGGCATTCCATCCAGATTCTGGGACTGGGAGTACAATGTACTGATGTATCATGATCAGGACCCACTATCATTGGTGTAGGAGTGGGCTAAAATCAGGACCCACTATCATTGGTGTAGGAGTGGGCTAAAAATCAGGACCCACTATCATTGGTGTAGGAGTGGGCTAAAATCAGGACCCACTGACATTGGTGTAGGAGTGGGCTAAAATCAGGACCCACTGACATTGGTGTAGGAGTGGGCTAAAATCAGGACCCACTGACATTGGTGTAGGAGTAGGAGTGAGGTAAGTCCTCCACTGGTGGATATGTAATGAAATCTCCCTCCATTGGGTAAAACCGATTTGTTACACTCGGTGTTTAATTCATTGTGACTGGGGAATGTAAAGATATTAGAAATTATTTATAACAATTTCTTCACAAATAAAGGATACTTTGAGGCAGAATGACCCTTATTGGTTACTACGAGAACCCGTGAGATGCGTATCCCGTGAGATGCGTGCGCATCGTCAGCAGTCATAGCGTGCTTTGTTAGCAGATTGATCAGAGGGACCTTGTGACCTCTGGAATATACATTGAGTTAAGTCAGTTTCTATAAGACTTGTTTATCTTGTATTATGGTTTCATTGACTTGGTGATATAGGGTTCGACTGTTCGGAGTAAACGTGTCGTGTTCATATCAGATTTAAGTTAACAATACAAGACTTTGTATTTAAATGTGTCTTTGTTTATCATTCTTGTCGTGTGTATGTCACTGTTGTCCGACCAGATTCCTGTCATTTTGTTCTCTGCATCATATGTGTAGTACAAATAATCATATAGTGTTCCCCTCACACTGACTTACAGGTCCACCAGATGATTAGTGGATTAGAATACGAGTTATACCGGATGCTGCGTGATAACTTCAGTGTCAGGAAAATTTAATTTCTTTTTTCTTGTAAATATTAATTGAGTATAACCAGATAATTGTAAACATTTAACACAAGTATGTGTCTGTTGATTAATGAGCTATATAAGTCTGTCTGTCGCTTGTGTAAGATAATGTGATGTGATCACTGTTTAAATTCATTATAAAAGGACAAATCGTTATGTAAAACAAATGTTTACAAATATAACTGCTATATAATGCTGAGCTGTTACCTCATATAATATCTACAAAGTTGTGTGATTTTCAATCTGTGGGGAGTTTATTACATTGATGAGATATATATGACACTAATATATTGATATATATATATATATATAATGTGTAATTGAAATATTTCACTTCAGAGCACTTTATTATATTGACTATGATCAGAGTATGTGACTTGGCCCTGGCCTATATTACCAGCTGTATCTAACTACCTATACTGGACGTTGTATCTGGTTTTCTTTGTATTACAGCTGTATCTTAAGATTGATGGGTTGTATTTACCTGGAAGACATCTAAATAGCCTATTTGTGATTTTGCAGATTGTAATTACAGGCTGAATTTATAGATACATTGTATTACAGCCTGAATTTATAGATACATTGTATTACAGCCTGTATTTATAGATACATTGTATTACAACATGTATTTATAGATACATTGTATTACAGCCTGAATTTATAGATACATTGTATTACAGCTTGTTATTACAGCCTGTATTTATAGATACATTGTATTACATTGTATTACAGCTTGTTATTACAGCCTGTATTAATAATGGCCAGTATCTATAGATACATTGTATTACATGTTTTGATTACAGCCTGAATTTATAAATACATTGTATTACAACTTTTAATTACAGCCTGTATTTATAAATACATTGTATTACAACTTTTAATTACAGCCTGTATTTATAGATACATTGTATTACAGCTTTTGATTAGATTGCTGTATTTATGGATATATTACAGCCTAAAGTTAGTCATTACAGCTTATCATATACATGTATTATAATAGCATTTCTTAATTTATATACATACTCGTTAGGCCTGAAATTAGACAGATTATATAATTATATGTTTTGCAGCTTGTAATTACAAATTAGTGTATTTATGGACGTACAATCTATAATTAGAAACTATCCTGTATTAAGGTAGACATAATATACAGCTTGTATTAATTTACAGTCTTTATAACAGAAATAGGCTGTATCCATATAGATACAATATTCCCATAGCGTGTCACTATATAATTATGTAATGTAGCCTTTCTGTAGACATATTACTCCATACAGACACTTTGCCAGTAATTAGACAGATTATTGTCCTTATTTATATTACATAAAAATAAATTATGTATATTTGCAGTTTGTAATTACAAATTACAGCCTGTATTTTCTTGCAGCAGATTTAAATGTTTAACTGCAGTTATTTTTTGTGTCCTCTTATATTTTCTGAATTGACCTTTCTGTATTTATTCCATAGAATGATTTCTGTTGGTTTGATACATAAATTTGTGGAGGACTCTCAGCATGAATGTAAACTATGTGTACCCGGCGACGTCATGTGTTATAATTAAGATTCTTTTTATGACTTTACAACACTGGTTTTCTCCTGAGAAGAGTTTGAAATGGTCAGGGATTGTGTTACATTACCAGTATGTTAGGTTCACACTGATGTTGTCGTGAGAAGAGTTTGACATGGTCAGGGATTGTGTTACATTACCAGTATGTTAGGTTCACACTGATGTTCTCCGGAGAAGAGTTTGACATGGTCAGGGATTGTGTTACATTACCAGTATGTTAGGTTCACACTGATGTTGTCGTGAGAAGAGTTTGACATGGTCAGGGATTGTGTTACATTACCAGTATGTTAGGTTCACACTGATGTTCTCCGGAGAAGAGTTTGACATGGTCAGGGATTGTGTTACATTACCAGTATGTTAGGTTCACACTGATGTTCTCCGGAGAAGAGTTTGACATGGTCAGGGATTGTGTTACATTACCAGTATGTTAGGTTCACACTGATGTTCTCCGGAGAAGAGTTTGACATGGTCAGGGATTGTGTTACATTACCAGTATGTTAGGTTCACACCGGTTTTCTCGTGAGAAGAGTTTGACATGGTCAGGGAATTACAGTTATGTGATTTATCATTTGAGATTATTCAGTCTGGGTAGCACTGAGCTGTGGCACACATCTAGGTACATGAATGCCAGGTGAATTCCATGTTATACTGGCATGATCAACACCATGTGGATGTTGTCAATGATACTGTTAGCTCGGCCTAGATCTGTAATATGGATTTTTCTGATCATCAAATTATTTCATGTAGACTACTCAAAAAAAAGAAAAAAGAGAAGAAAAAATTATTATACAAATGTTTGTCACTTTCATAAGGATTTTTCAATTGATATGGATTAACAAGAAAATCACAGATTTACAAGAAAATGAGAATTCACAGGAATACATTTGCGTAAGAAAATCATACTTGTAACTCATAGGTTTAATTAAAAAAAAAAAAAAAAAAAATCTACTTAAGAAATGTCTTTTTTTGAGTTCCAGCTGGCCGTTACAAGATATTTTATTTTTTTTTTTTTTTTGGGCAGAATCATTTTAAACGGTAGATGTGGAACTACAATATAATGATTTTGTGTAAAAAAGGAAGTTTATAACACTGGACGAGGTCAGTTCACACATAAATCACTTTCAACAGGATATTTAATACAGGGAATACATTTAACTGCCAACCTTGAAACCCGTGAAGATATGATACACGGACAAGGTTCCAGATCTCATTATGTTTTGATGTTTTGTGTAGTACTACACAGTAGCTTTTTCACTATTTGATTATTAACTATTAAATCTGTTGTAAACTTTAAGAATGTGTAAGACCATTTCTGCTTTCTTATATATCAAATCCACTTTCTCAGCCTTTTTAATGTTCAATAAAAATTCATGAAATAATATCAAATTGTTGTGTTTATCTCTCATTACTCGACAAAGTACAACTCTTGTATCTACTGGCAAAAAATCAGACATCAAAACTTTCTACTTCAACAGAAAACTTCAGTACAAATCTTCACCTGTGTCATCATTTATATATCAGAAAGTCTCCAGAAATACTGACCAAAAATAAGATACCAAAACATTCTACTTCAACAGAAACTTTAGTACAATGTACAACTCTTGATTCTCACCTGTGTCATCATATACCTATATATATATACAATGTATCAGAAATTCTCCAGTAATACTGACCAAAAATCAGATATCAAAACTTTCTCCTTCAACAGAAACACTACAACTCTACTCAGCGGTATATATGTACATATATATTAAGAAACAACACTTGTCAGTTTTTGACACTCTTCAAACACATTCACTTTTATTTCACAGTAAGGCACTTACTGTAGAATTGTTCTATTTTTAGCGATGACACTACTAGTGCCAGATAAAGTTCTTACGACACATTTTCAGGAATTAATGATGCCAGTTACTTTACACTGTAACTAGGTATGTTTAGAGCAAGGCTGTTTACTGTACATAATGCATAACAAATTGTTCAGGCACATTTTTAAAAGATAAAAGTTGACGGCACATTCTTCAGAAAAGTGTTTCTTTAATCTGCTTCTGATTCTGATAAAAGAAGTCTTTCCTTATGGCCAGCCCCATCAACATCTGAATACATGAATGATGATATTCATTCTGTAAACAAAGAGAAATATTAATTTCTATAGTCAATTTTTGGGTAGAATCGGGGAGGCTTAAAGTTTGTTGGAAACTGAATACTGTAAAGCAAAAGATGTGCACATAATTATCCACTACATATAAAAATTCAGAGAAAAAAAAGAAAAGAAACAAAATGGAAAAGGGTGGGTTTGAACAGATACTAAAACGTGTAAACAATCTATGGTAGACTTGGATTTTAAGATGAATTTATTACATGTATTAGTATTTTTCTCTCCCATTACATACATGATTTAGGTAATATTCACATTCGATAAAACCAAGTATCCACTCTCTTCCATTTAAATTCATTTGTACACAACAATTTCAATTAATACAATGAAATAAAAAAATATAACAATTTGTTAATAATTTAGAACAACATTTTCTATGAACATGATCAGTGATGTCATTATTACAATATTGATTACAATTAACAAACAGGATTACTGATAAACCTGTTTTATACACAATTATTGATAATAAATCAAATAAATAGATCAAAAATATTACCAGTAATCCATTAAAAACAATACAAAATACACATTTTTATAATGAGTAGGATTTCTCGGTGAAAAAAAAATTTGTAACAATAAATGATTCCAAGGATTAACCTAGAATCTCATAATTTCAGGTCAATGATCAATTATCACAAGTTATATATAAAAATGATTATTAATCTGTATAAAATGGGGTTGGGAAAGGGGGACAGAAAAACTGACCACTGGAATTTTTAAATGGCTTGTCAGAATATATAAAAAAAGATTCTTATAAATCGGTGAAAATGTAAAAGGCATACTGTGAGGCTCTGGAGTTTTTATCCCAGGAAATGACTTGTGAATGTATACTGCCCTGTCAACAGGTGAGTAACCTTAAGACAGGGTCTTCTTGTAGTAGCTGGTGGCTACGTCACTGAACAATTAGGAGAAATATGCTATCCAGATTCATTGGTGTCTTGCCCAAGGAAACAATCTTTAAAACAAAAAATGTCTCGTTATCTCATCCTTAACCACACATCTTGCATCTTCATAGAATAACATGGTTCAATTGTTCTGATGCTCTGACAATTAACCTATCACAGCTTCAACTCTTAAATATTCTTTTTTTTCACCATGTCATGGAATCACTTTAATCAAAAGTGAAAATGAAATGATTTCAGAGTATACAGGAGTAACTTTAAAAATGCAATTTGTTAATGTGTAAAATGTCATGTAGATGTCCGTTGGGGAATGTCACTCATCAATGATAAACATCTGTCAGAGACTGGACTGTCAGTGTGTTACGTAGGGTGGAAACATCGATTGGTAGACTAGAGAAGAACTGGACTAATTTCTTAGGACTGATCATCAGAAAACCATTGTCTGAAAATCTTCCTTTAACATTGTGAGCGTCCAGCCATACGAATACAGAAATGGAGTCTGTTGTTATGGTAACGTTGTACACCTGTTTATCAGTCGAAGCCTGTTGTACATCCGTCACCTGTAGAAACAAAATATATTCAATTGATCTTATTTACAGTACTATTCAAAATATTCTTTATTGACCAAAACTCTAGTAATGTTGATAATTGGGAAAAATAAAATTTATTTTGTATCAATAAAATCTAAGACACAGTAAGCTGTTTTATTCATAAATCATGTTCTAACAATTTCTGATTAAAAAAAATTGTGTTGCCAGGCGAAAAAAACTTCTTTACCTAGTAGGTAGTTGTTTAAATACATGGAACTCATAAATTTGTGGCTGTCCTTGCCAGACCTACTATGTATTAAATTTTGATCAACCTCACATTTGTGTTGGGTATATAACACATATCTATAATTCATGGTTTTAATATTCACTAGATATTTAGGGCTATCTTCATTGACCTCAAATACAGGTAATTTACTATGCCGTAAAACATATAGGAACGAAATATTTATAAGGAAATTATTTTCTAAAAATAGATTCATGCTCTCAGAGAAATGCCCAATACATGTATGTATCTCGGTAAACTAAAATCAAAGTTACCTGTATAACAGAATTTTCAAGTCCAACAACATTTTTGTATTCTGTTAATGGTTGCCAGGCAACTGGTTCATTACTAGGGTCACCAAGGTGGAAAAACAGGAAGCAGAAATTTCTTCCCTGGATACAACCAGCTTCGCTCATCATAGTGAGAGTACTTCTACGGAAAACAAGCTCCGAAGTTTGATTTAACTGAAAAAGAAAAATTCTCAAAATGAAAAATAAACTTTAAGGTTGTTATCTTGGTATAATTTGTACGGGGATATGATGATACTCTCAAATCATACAGATAAAGATGGCTACTTTATAATTCAGACAGGAACTTAATCTTGTACAGAAAGGGCAATAACTCTATAAAATATAAGTTTCCAATTATTCAAGCCTTGTATGATGGAAAAGTTGAACAGATACAACAATGTCTATGATTTGATGCCAGCTTATGTTGATATATATAATTGCCTTACCGAGTATTGTTGTACCCAGCTATGAAGAGGTGTGAAGCTATCCCAGGAATACATCACTATGTGTAACGGTCCTGAGAGTCCTCGCACCTTACTCAGTCCAGAGCTGTGGACAAAAAGGAGTGGAGAATTGTCCCGTTATTATGGACTGAATTCTGACAGAATAGAAAATTTTCAAGAAGCAGAAAAGCTACAAATCGATTGACCTGAAGTTATATTCTAGAAGGAGAAGAGTGCAAATCGAGTTGGCCTGTTTAGTCAGGTTGGGAGGTCAGCTGACCTGTGACGGGATGATGACCTACCTGTAGTTACCGTAAATATTCGGGTATAGTGCGCACTCGCGTATAGTGCGCAGGTATGTTTTTGAGGTTCATTTTCAAAAAAAAAAAAAATGAACAATTATTTTTTCAATATTCAACTGAGATGAATTCTAAAGCATAAGATGATAGGTTGGAAGGTCAGCTGACCTGTGACGGGATGATGACCTACCTGTAGTCTGGTCTGAAGGTCAGCTGACCAGTGACGGGATGATGACCTACCTGTAGTCTGGTTGGAAGGTCAGCTGATCTGTGACAGGATGATGACCTACCTGTAATCTGGTCTGAAGGTCAGCTGACCAGTGACAGGATGGCGATTTTCCACCACTGGGATGTGATCAGCTATTATGTATACACAGATGTCGACACCATCCAGGTAAGGGGAGATAAGCAGGGGAGCAAAGAAATGCCTCGCAAAATAATGTAACATTTTCCACTTTCCTCCATATTCTGTAACATTAAGATGATAGTGAGGCTACGTACATTTATGATGTCAAATTATCCAAAATGTTCTGGTATCCTTTGTATTATCATTTGATATTCCTATATACAAAAATGTATATATATGTATTAAAGCGCCTTTAACTGAAGATTGTTACAGTAAAACTGTCACTTTACGTACACCTAGAAAATAGCAATAAGACAGGATTTTGCATCTTCTAATGAATAAAAAACATTACTCATCAAAGCGACTATAACTGTAGATTACATACTCATTCAACAGTGATTTCTTCTGTAAAATAGTAAAATTGGTTTAAGAAATAGCGATGCCCCAGCCTGTTCCGTAAATATCCTCTATTAATACATGTAAATATTTACAAATTTTAAAACACTCTTGTAAAAACACATTGGTGCAAGTGACAAATCTGTGTACAATTAATTCTGCTTATGAGCGGTAATATATACACTCTTAATTAAGACTTTTGGAGAATTTTTGAAAATATTACACCTGATGTCATTTTGTATGAATACATGACTAACCTAAAGAGGCCCAAGTGGGGGCCTGCCAGATATCACTAAGTATGAATACAGGACTAACCTAAAGAGGCCCAAGTGGGGGCCTACCAGATATCACTAAGTATGAATACAGGACTAACCTAAAGAGGCCCAAGTGGGGGCCTGCCAGATATCACTAAGTATGAATACAGGACTAACCTAAAGAGGCCCAAGTGGGGGCCTGCCAGATATCGCTAAGTATGAATACAGGACTTACCTAAAGAGGCCCAAGTGGGGGCCTGCCAGATATCACTAAGTATGAATACAGGACTTACCTAAAGAGGCCCAAGTGGGGGCCTGCCAGATATCGCTAAGTATGAATACAGGACTTACCTAAAGAGGCCCAAGTGGGGGCCTGCCAGATATCATTGAGCTGCCAGTACATTGCCCCCATGGTGTTGCCTCGTCCCGACTCATCAAGTTGGTTCTGCCAGCGTCGATAATGTTCCGTCTCTGTCTTTATTCCGACAGCCTGTGTAATCTGTAGAACAGAACACCTCTATACTGGGGCGATTAAACATTAAATGTAACTTGTACAAGGTACTGTTTACGTACTACAAACCGGTCTATTTTTTAAAGTTGGTATCATTTTCAGATTAGTATGGATCGGGACAGGTATAGCTCTAGGCTTTGTGTACGAGTCAAGCATTCCCCAAGGTGACCATGATTCATTTCCAAGATCAGATGTCAAAAGGTCTACTTTTTAACGTTTTGGTTTTCTCATGGTATTCATGTTTCCTTAACAAGACCTCTAAAAGACTCGCTTTTCAAGTATGGACTTCTAGTTGACTAGCAAAGACAAAAGACAAAAAACAAATAGTTTAGACAGGATGATATATCAGAGTTTGACACGAGCTGATGATCTCTGCCTATAACGCATACACTATAATAAACAAGAGGATTCGGCAGATGGCAGTCTTGTCTCTCCCCCCCCCCCCCCCCCCCCCCCCCCCCCTCTTTGTCAAGAGTGCAAAAATGATGAGTTTATGTTGGAGCTAATTCTATTGAAATCAACCTTTTGATGACAGACCCACCACATTCAAACTGTGTTTGGTGGTATTAACGTGAATTTATTAAGGATTATTGCTAATCTAAGGTTCAAATGACATGAAGTGCAGGAGTTCAAGCCCGACAAGATAAATGAATGAATATCAGACGGATTAAACACAAACTATAGTAGCCACAGTTCCGTGTGGGAAGACTTTTCCACACTAATTAAGTTTGTATTTATATTAACTACTTTCGTTTTGTACTCTCTGTCACCCTTTGACCCTTATTTCAGACAAGGAGATACAGATACTTAACCAGGATATCAAAATTCAATGATATTCAATTTACCTGGGGTATAAGGTCACATTTGAAGATCAAGGGTCAAGGTCACAATTAATATGGGGTCAAAATCGTTAATCTGATGGCCAAGCCCAGCTAAAGGTTATTTTCATCCTCAGGAAGTCAAAATCATCAATTGAAGGTCAAGGTCACTATGTCAAATTAAAATTCTAAATATCAAAACCTCATATGAAGGGGTCAAAGTTACTGTCTACTAAATGACACAGTAACTATTATAGGTCAAAGTTATCATTTGAAGGTCAGAATCACCATTTTAATGTCATATAATGCTGCAGCCATTTGAAGGTCAATGTCACCAACTGAAGGTCAAAGTTAATATATGAAAGGTAACTTACCTGTGTGAGATATATGCTATCTTTAAATCTCTGTTTGAGGTCAGTTTTGTTGGGAAGGATAAACAGCATACTGATCTCTGCCATTAACTCAACATTACCTGGAAAAGATATCAGACAATTTATATATCAGACAGTTTATATACCAGACAGTTTATATATCAGACAGTTTATATATCACAGTTTATATATCAGACAGTTTATAAATCACAGTTTATATACATCAGACAGTTTATATATCAGAGTTTATATATCAGACACAGATATTAACTCAACATTACCTAGAGAAGCATATCGGCCATGACAGTAAGTATCGGGCAGAACGAATATGAGGTTCAAGTTTTAGCATCTTCATGTTCACTTTTTACTACAATGACTGTCATTGATTATATACACAAACCTGCTGGGTGATGTTGTCTGTAATCGTTCAGATCTGACCAGTAGGTGAGATCATCTGGGGCGTAGACTTTCTCGAGGGTGTCATAGGAGGGGTAGGACTGGAGTCCGTACTCAGAGGAAAATCGTGGAGTCCTGTAAGTCCCGTCCATGTAAAACGGCAACAGGTACTTATACTCATGGACTGAAACAGAAACAGTACTTCTTAACCAGAGGGATCTTGGCGCCCACCATTGAATGATCTTCATAGGTTCCATGTCAGATTGATCTTTTCTCTACTTTTCCCTTCATTTTACTAATCTGTGCAAATTGAGACATCCCTCCAGTACTTTTCAAACAAGGGAATCCTAGCTATATAAGAAATTTGAGATTTAACGATAATGGTTGTTTGTTTGCCAGGTTGTTTTCAGGACAGACTGGTCCAAAAATGCAATACAAGGGACCAAGGGGAACCTACTTATGAAATTTGAGAAAGATCCATTCAGTACTTTGAGAAATAGAGATAACAAACTTCATTTGTCAAAATCCAAGATGGCGGTCTGTCGGCCATATTGTTTTCCAATTGATTTCAAAATGCAATAAGCATAACGAGGCACCAAGGGGAACCTCCATATGAAATTTGAGAAAGATCCCTTCAGTACTTTCTCAGAAATAGCGATAACAAACTTCAATTGTCAAAATCCAAGATGGCTGCCTGTCGGCCATGTTATTTTCCGATTGGTCTCAAATCGCAATATGCATAACTAGGCACCAAGGGAAACTTACATATGAAATTTGAGAAAGATCCATTCAGTACTTTCTCAGAAATAGCGATAACAAACTTCAATTGTCAAAATCCAAGATGGCTGCCTGTCGGCCATGTTATTTTCCGATTGGTCTCAAATCGCAATATGCATAACTAAGCACCAAGGGAAACTTACATATGAAATTTGAGAAAGATCCCTTCAGTACTTTCTCAGAAATAGCGATAACAAACATCAATTGTCAAAATCCAAGATGGCTGCCTGTCGGCCATGTTGTTTTCAGATTGGTCTCAAAACGCAATATGCATAACTAGGCACCAAGGGAAACCTACATATGAAATTTGAGAAAGATCCATTCAGTACTTTCTCAGAAATAGTGATAACAAACTTCAATTGTCAAAATCCAAGATGGCTGCCTGTCGGCCATGTTGTTTTCTGAATGGTCTCAAAACGCAATATGCATAACTAGGCACCAAGGGAAACCTACATATGAAATTTGAGAAAGATCCATTCAGTACTTTCTCAGAAATAGTGATAACAAACTTCAATTGTCAAAATCCAAGATGGCTGCCTGTCAGCCATGTTTTTTTGTGATTGGTCTCAAAACACAATATGCATAACTAGGCACCAAGGGGAACCTACATATGAAACTTCAGAAAGATCCATTCAGCACTTTCTCAGAAATAGTGATAACAAACTTCAATTGTCAAAATCCAAGATGGCTGCCTGTCGGCCATGTTGTTTTCCGATTGGTCTCAAATCGCAATATGCATAACTAGGCACCAAGGGAAACCTACATATGAAATTTGAGAAAGATCCCTTCGGTACTTTCTGAGAAATAGCGATAACAAGAATTGTTTACGGACGGAGGGACGGACGGAGGGACGGACGGAGGGACGGACGGACGACGGACCACGGACCACGGACGCAGGGCGATTTGAATAGCCCACCATCTGATGATGGTGGGCTAAAAATACTTGGATCTTGATAAAAACGGCAATATTCATACACCATTACTTATTGTCCCCATACAGCTCACTCCTGGGTTCCGTGGCCATGCCCCCTTCCTGTTTGTGAAGTAGTCATACAATGTTATGTAACACTCATGGGATATATATATACTTAATGTCCCCATACAGCTCACTCCAAGGTTCGGCGGCCACGCCCCCTTCCTGTTTGTGAAGTTGTCATACAGTGTTATGTAACACACATGGGATATATATACTTACTGTCCCAATACAGCTCACTCCAAGGTTCCGCGGCCACGCCCCCTTCCTGTTTGTGAAGTTATCATACAGTGTTATGTAACACACATGGGATATATATATACTTACTGTCCCAATACAGCTCACACCAAGGTTCGGCGGCCACGCCCCCTCCTTGTTTGTGAAGTTGTCATACAGTGTAATGTAACACACAGGATACTTACTATCACCATACAACTCACTCCAAGGTTCCGCGGCCACGCCCCCTTCCTGTTTGTGAAGCTTTCATACAGTGTTATTTAACACACATCCCCGGCCACGCCCCCTTCCTGTTTGTGAAGCTTTCATACAGTGTTATGTAACACACATGGGATATATATATACTTACTGTCCCCATACAGCTCACTCCAAGGTTCCGCGGCCACGCCCCCTTCCTGTTTGTGAAGTAGTCATACAATGTTATGTAACACTCATGGGATATATATATACTTAATGTCCCCATACAGCTCACTCCAAGGTTCGGCGGCCACGCCCCCTTCCTGTTTGTGAAGTTGTCATACAATGTTATGTAACACACATGGGATATATATATACTTACTGTCCCCATACAGCTCACTCCAAGGTTCCGCGGCCACGCCCCCTTCCTGTTTGTGAAGTTATCATACAATGTTATGTAACACACATGGGATATATATATACTTACTGTCCCAATACAGCTCACACCAAGGTTCGGCGGCCACGCCCCCTCCTTGTTTGTGAAGTTGTCATACAGTGTAATGTAACACACAGGATACTTACTATCACCATACAACTCACTCCAAGGTTCCGCGGCCACGCCCCCTTCCTGTTTGTGAAGCTTTCATACAGTGTTATTTAACACACATCCCCGGCCACGCCCCCTTCCTGTTTGTGAAGCTTTCATACAGTGTTATGTAACACACATGGGATATATATATACTTACTGTCCCCATACAGCTCACTCCAAGGTTCCGCGGCCACGCCCCCTTCCTGTTTGTGAAGTTGTCATACAATGTTATGTAACACACATGGGATATATATATACTTACTGTCCCCATACAGCTCACTCCAAGGTTCCGCGGCCACGCCCCCTTCCTGTAGGCTCTCCACACCATTTCCTGGACTTGACAGGATAAAGGGCCGACTGGAATCCTCTCTGGCCACCAGGGGAGCCATTAAACCTTTATATAATGTGAGGTAATCACTCTTGTACAGGGTAAAGTTTGTATCTGTATTGTACCTGTCAAACCATAGGAAATGTACGTCACATTCAGACTGTTATATACAATGTTAGAAATAATTTGTCTAAAATACCAGATTGATACGTATATTTTATCTACTTCATTAAGTGGGACTATATCCTAAATTTTAACCTGATGTAAAATTATGGGTCTGTGGTGAGCCACAGTCTTAGCAGCATGTGACAGTACCTACCAACTTTGGATCAGAGCTTTCTCATTCTCGTTGTTTCCGCTCCAGATCACAATAGAAGGATGATGTTTCAATCTTCGAACCTAAGACAAATGATACGAAGTGACAAAATAACATGTTTGAAATATTCTGACTTTACCATTTAATGAAGTTTGATCAAAATCTGTTTAACTATGAAACTAAAAGCTGACAAAGATTTTCTATATATAGTAATACATGTAGTAACCATTGGCAAGTAACTGACATTGGCAACCTGAAACATTAGCTCTTTCAAAGTATATACAAACACAAGTGTATAATTTCAAAGGTAACCATTACTTAATCGTTGAATAATTTCCATGGTAACCATTACTTACTAGGTTTATAATTTCCATGGTAACCATTGCTTACTAGGTGTATAATTTCCATGGTAACCGTTACTTACTAGGTGTATAATTTCCATGGTAACCGTTACTTACTAGGTGTATAATTTCCATGGTAACCGTTACTTACTAGGTGTATAATTTCCATGGTAACCGTTACTTTCTAGGTGTATAATTTCCATGGCAACCATAACTTACTAGGTGTATAATTTCCATGGTAACCATAACTTACTAGGTGTATAATTTCCATGGTAACCGTTACTTACTAGGTGTATAATTTCCATGGTAACCGTTACTTACTAGGTGTATAATTTCAATGGTAACCGTTACTTACTAGGTGTATAATTTCCATGGTAACCGTAACTTACTAGGTTTATAATTTCCATGGTAACCGTTACTTACTTGGTGAGTAATTTCCATGGTAACCGTTACTTACTAGGTGTATGATTTCCATGGTAACCGTTACTTACTAGATTTATGATTTCCATGGTAACCGTTACTTACTAGGTGTATGATTTCCATGGTAACCGTTACTTACTAGGTGTATGATTTCCATGGTAACCGTTACTTACTAGATTTATAATTTCCATGGTAACCGTTACTTACTAGATTTATGATTTCCATGGTAACCACTACTTACTTGGTGAGTAATTTCCAGAGTTACACTGTCCATGAACGACTTATGTACTGGGTACATGGCACACCCAAACATGAAATCCTGCCAGATCATTATCCCCAGGCGGTCTGCTATCTCGTAAAACTCATCCATCTCATAAACCTGTCGGCAAATAAACAGTATGTACACTGTACACATGAACTTTCCTTAAACAAGTTTATCTATCAAGTTTGTGTTATTATAACCTTTCCTCCTGACAGTGAGACAGATTTACTTCCCTTGACTAAACCTCCTGACAGTGAGAGACAGATTACCTCCCCTAACTAAACCTCCTGACAGTGAGAGACAGATTACCTCCCCTGACTAAACCTCCTGACAGTGAGACTGATTACCTCCCCTGACTAAACCTCCTGACAGTGAGAGACAGATTACCTCCCCTGACTAAACCTCCTGACAGTGAGAGACAGATTACCTCCCCTGACTAAACCTTCTGACAGTGAGACTGATTACCTCCCCTATTAAACTAAACCTCCTGACAGTGAGAGACAGATTACCTCCCCTGACTAAACCTCCTGACAGTGAGAGACAGATTACCTCCCCTGACTAAACCTTCTGACAGTGAGACTGATTACCTCCCCTATTAAACTAAACCTCCTGACAGTGAGAGACAGATTACCTCCCCTGGCTAAACCTCCTGACAGTGAGAGACAGATTACCTCCCCTGACCAAACCTCCTGACAGTGAGAGACAGATTACCTCCCCTGGCTAAACCTCCTGACAGTGAGAGACAGATTACCTCCCCTGGCTAAACCTCCTGACAGTGAGAGACAGATTACCTCCCCTGGCTAAACCTCCTGACAGTGAGAGACAGATTACCTTCCCTGGCTAAACCTCCTGACAGTGAGGTAGATTACCTCCCCTTGCTAAACATCCTGACAGTGAGACAGATTACCTCCCCTGACCAAACCTCCTGACAGTGAGAGACAGATTACCTCCCCTGGCTAAACCTCCTGACAGTGAGACAGATTACCTCCCCTGACCAAACCTCCTGACAGTGATAGACAGATTACCTCCCCTGGCTAAACCTAGTCCATTTAAGACAAACTTACCCCTCCTCCCCACACACGGAGCACATTCATGTTGACGTCTGCTGCAGCCTGTAGCAGCTCATTAACATAATCAGGTGTGACTCTATCGAGGAACACATCAGCAGGAATCCAGTTAGAGCCCTTGAAGTATATCGGTTTGTCATTAATCCTGAAGTAAAATGTTCTTCCTGAAAAAGATAATATTGAAATAAAGAGGAAAGATTTATTCAGCATTTTATGACTGAATCGGGGACGGCTTGTTTTTGCAAATTGTGGTTGCAGCTAAAACATTGATATGAAAACAGCATGGAAAATATTCAAACCCTACACCATTACATACTTTGTTTGATTGCTGGGTTTATCATCCGTAAACTGCCGAGGTAATTAAGGCAAGGTGTTCTCAAAGTAGTTGGTGTTTTACCTTTCTGAACAACATACGGGAGGCCTATTACATGCCATCCCAACGACACAACAGTACAGACCAGTCCATTCCTCAGCTTCCCCAGACTACAAACTGACATGGGTCGAACCAACACAGCTATCATGGCTACTCATCATTAGAGTTATATCTGAACATTATTTGACCTTCAGTCAATTGGTCATTTGGTACACCATTATGGTGCACCGAATGACCAATTGGCTAAAGGTCAAATTGATCAGGAAATCACAACAGTTTGTATAAATAAAAAAGTTTCTGAACAGTAAGATCACCAAAGAAATTATCACGCTGACTCACTCCTTCTACAGAGCACACATAACGAGACTTTAAAACTCTGATATACCTTACCTAGGCTTTGATTTGCAGAGACAAAGTCCTGTACAACCTCGACTGTTCTGAACCCAATGTCAACCTTCTTGCCAGACATTTCCTGTCCATCTGCGCTGGTGAAGAAGGCGTAAAGTTTGTACAGCGTCTGGTTACCGTGGCCATTAGGCCACCATTTCTTGATGGGCACAGTCTGAATAGGACAGAAATTATTTTCTCAACTGTATAAAAATTTATGGTATGTAAGGGTAATATCTGAATTACGATATTTTTGTCTATCAAAACTTAAACTTCAGTATTATATTATCATTATAATAATCCCCTCAGCTGCTGGTTCGTAATTAAAACCATCAGTCTGAGATATAATCAGTATTCCTTCACACTACACGACTGAATTAGTTTGGAATGTAACATTCACCAGATTTGTAATTGATCAGTCCATGTTTTTTTACCCCTTGGTCATGACATACATATTGTCGCCACAATAAGACAAGGCTTTAGCTTTAAGATTTTTTAATTAACAGTGCATATTGCGAGAAAAAGAATCTTCAAAAACTGAAAAAGTAATTCAATTTTTCAATATTTGTGACAAATAAATACCTCACATATAAATAAACTCAAAATATAAGATTTTGGTCCATTTCGTAATCTCAACAAAAAATACTGTAATTACTTTTACCAAAAACCTTTTACATCATATAAATGTATCTTTACTGTTGTTTTGTATTGCCATGGTCCAATACAGAAATACTTATTATAAGTTATATACAAAACTGGTGATTATATACAATATCCTACCTTTGGGATATCAATTGATACAGACACAGAGCTGTTTTCCCTGGTCAAGCTGACCGGTGCTCTGTGAGTGACCGTTGTTCCATCCAGTCGTATCTCCAGGTCACCACTGGTCAACTGATCATCTGGGATGTCCAGATAAACCTCTGTGTTGAGTGTCCAGCCCCCGTCACTTCCTGTTACAAAATAACAATGCTAGTAATTAACAATTATTGGGAAACCATTGTAATAACAAGTAAGTCTAATTACCGGTATTTCTTGGATCTGAGTAAAGCAATTTACTCGAATATTAAAAGTCTTGAAATTTTGATTTCCATGATGTGGATGTTTCTTTTTATCTATGCTCACATTCTACGGGAGAGTAGACAAATGAGTTCACACTCTGTTACGTAATGTCATCTTTAATGTGACTAAAATCTTTTAAAAGTAACTTACAACAATTTTTAATTCATCCTTGATGTACATTTAACAGAGCCCATGGACGAATGGTGGATAGCAGTATAATACTTATCTATATAGCAGAAGCTTACCTAAGATGGTTTCCGTGGTGACATACTGGATAAGTCCATGGTTGTAACTCCGGACATAAATACTTTTCCTGAAACAACACCATCTGTTTTATTGTAATTTTTTTTTTGGTTTAAAAAACATACCTTGTTACACAAAATTCAATGAATAAATACTTATTATATCTAGGATGTAAGTAACTTCAATAGGTATTCAGACTATCAGGTGTCACCTACCAGATTCCCTGTGTCGGAAACGATGGACCCCAATCCCAGCTGAAAGAACTTTGCATCTTTCTGATCATATTGGCATGACAGTCGCCGTGGTAGGAGGGAACGGGACACTCGGGAGGGACGACATACTCCCCATTCTGGGCTTGTTGGGCAGCATATACAACCGCTGATTTGAAATTTATTTTCACAGTATTTGTTCCGACCTGTGAGTGATTAAATACGAATGTTAGAAAACATACACAATCATATTATATACATGCCAGAAACATGTTGTTTCCTCTGGCTAAAAAGGGGCTTTTTACAGAATAATCAAGAATATTTTCCTAATCTTAATTTTCAGCAGGCACAGGCTCTTGTAAATGTCATTGATAAAGTAATTGTTAGGTCACAATGTTAATTCAGTGTGGTATACAGTGTAGCATGGTATGTAATCTACATGTAAGATGTACCTTGTACTAAATTGTATATTCTACTTTAATGGTATTTCTTAAAATGAATGTCATCTTGTTTCATCTTAGTTCAAACTCAAACAGACAGATATTGTAACAATCATTGATGTTTTAGGTGAATAACTAATGCTTTTGGGTACATAAATTATACATATACAGTATTACACATGAATTAATGTTTGATATGGACAGAAAAACTGACCCCCTGTAAACCGACCCTCTGTTAACCAGTCAAGTAATTAAACTTTAAACCAGGTTGGAATATTGAATGATGGATTATTGTAATATACAAAAAATTAATGAATTACTTACAATAGCAACATGTTTGATGTTGAATATGTATTGGACAAACATGTTGTCCGATTCTCCAACAAGTCTACCATTGACAAAGACCTCAGCCACCGTATCTAAACCTTCACAGACCAGTTCCAGTGTGTTCTGTGCCAGCATTTCAGCATTAACTACATATAATACAGAATAAGCTTGTTGATTATTTCTGTTGGTCAACAAATTAATTAAAAGTAATAACTAGAAATATATACAAATGTACATTATATGAATAATATATCAAAGATATTAAATGTATGTTTTATGTTCCATTTAAATGTCACAAAACCATGGATATCAAACATCAATGTTTTTTTCAATGTTTAAAAGAAATGCATGATATGCATTAAATCTTTTCGATAGATAGTTATCTACCATTACTACAGGACATCCAGTCAACCGCGACAGTATGTTTTGACTCTCCAAAATTAGATTTGACTCTTGGTTTTGAAGTGATGACATATATTGTTTTAACCCTTCAAATTTCTGAGAAACAGTGTTTTGACTTCTTATATTTCTAAGAATCAAGCGTCAACTTGATGCCCTGATCACTAATAAGATGTTATTTAGATTACAGTATAAACTGTCCCACAGACTATCTAAAATGACAAGTAACACAAGTAATTATCCATACAATGGGAATTTCTAACTAAAACAACAAGGTTATTTCAGTATTTTTTCTTTTATTTCATTGAGGTTTCAAAGTGCCCATGCTGGCCTCTTATCAATTCAATACTATATTCAAACTTTGGTGTTTAGCAGCATTTCGACAATTAGCATCAGGTTTGTGACTACTATATAGAGAATACATGGTCAGTGTCTTAATATATAAGCTGTATTTTCAACAATGATTTTGGTGAGGGATAAAGAAAGACAAAAGTGGCGAGTCCTGGCGAGAATTTTGTCTTTCTGTCCCAGGCCAAACTACAGTTCATATTTTAAGACACTGACCATGTTTTCTATTTATCCTGCAACAGTCATCAAAAATAATCTTTTTGAAGTGAAACAGTATCAATAATGGTCCAAATATATTCGCCTTTTAAACTTTGTTGCACTTAGCAGTAGGTCAGTCCAATTGATGCACGTGTTAAGATTCCAAAATACAGCTGTTTTCCGTTATTGCCATATACAGCAAAAATAAATATGGTAGGTGTATTCCGACAATGCGGTGGCAGTTGCAGGATAAAAAGGTGTACATGAGCAGGATACGTTATAACATAACATTATGATGTACAGGTGAGCACCACATATACGTATTGTCTACAGTTTGTATATCAGTATGATAAAACCAACCTTCAAATGTACGATTGTAGGACCAATCATCTCTGGAAATCCAACGATATTCTTCATCATTTTTTCTGTAATACGGATCTTGGATCGTGTGATCATGGCTCCCCATAAGGGCTGTATACATGTTTCCTGGGACATTTCCAGTGATAGATATACCTGTAATAGTGAAAGGTCAAAAGGTCATAAAATATATATAATTTTTGTACATAGAATAATATATATGGCTAATTATGTGATTTTCTTAATTTATATGAAGTTCATTAACGTAAACTATATTAAAATAACATTGTTCAAAGACCTGTAATATTGATTTTTTATATTTGTACAGGTTCTATAGAGGCCGAAGGTAAAGTGTTCTACTCTTTCTTGAGGCACATTTTAATTAATTAATACTAAAACAGCTAATAATAACTTCCTGGGTGTAATCTTGTATCTATTATAAATACACAAGGCTTTACATCCTAAGAATATAATGATAGTGTGATCAGCTGAAAGGTTTGGTTTGGTTTATTTTAATGTCCTATTAACAGCTTAAGTCATTTAAGGACGGCCTCCCTTGCATGCGACATGTATGTGTGTGGTGAGTGCCTATGTGTGTTTTAGGAGGCTGCGGTATGTTCGTGTTAAGTCTCCTTGTGATAGGCCGGAACTTTTATGGATTTATATATCGTGCTATCTCACTGAAGCATACTGCCGAAGACACCCAGCAGCACACCCCACCCGGTCACATTATACTGACAACGGGGCTATACTCAACACCAATGTTATAGTGTCAGGTGATGGGTCACTCAACACCAATGTTATAGTGTCAGGTGATGGGTCACTCAACACCAATGTTATAGTGTCAGGCCACTCAACACCAATGTTATAGTGTCAGGTGATGGGTCACTCAACACCAATGTTATAGTGTCAGGTGATGGGTCACTCAACACCAATGTTATAGTGTCATCATACTGAAATACCATAATCTGGACACAGTATCATGACACAGTAACATGACACAGTAACATCATACATGACACAGTAACATGACACAGTCACATGACACAGTTCGACTGACAAATGCCTTACAAGTCTTAAATAAAAATGTTAAAACAGCTTTGAATCTATCATTCAATATCATATTTATATCTGATACAGTACTTGTAGTATTTACTGTAACATTTAAAATATGATTTACATGATGCATACAGATTGTTCATACCAAAATTTAAGCATATCAACCAACACCCCTTTTCAGTTTTCCAAGTGCTATTTTGGGGGGAATTAAGGTAAATTTTGTCTTAAACATGATAGAAATAAAAAATTGCAATCTAAATATTATCAAAATCTAAGTAAATGCATGATGCTGACGATTAAAATCCTTTTATAATTTTCTAGTGATAAATTATATATACATACCTACGTATATAATTACTCATTTTTAAGGAATCTGAATAAGTCTCTTTACAACAAGTAAGAAAGAATTCCAGTATTTTTTTTTTTTTTTTTTTTTAAGCACTTGGCAAATTCCAGCACTTTCCAGCTCTGACCTCCAGATTCCAGCCACTTTTCAAAATCTCTACTATAACCATGCATGTTATAATTGAAGAAACACATCCAAACCCAAATGATGAGCATTACATGAAAATACTAATTACTACCTACAAAGTACATAAAGTAGCTTATGTATGTATACTATTATTATGATGAAGTCCTATCTGATAAAATTGGCACTTATAGATTAGAAGCAAAGTACAAAATCCAACCAAAAAACATTGTATAAATGCCCGGTTAAAACAAAGCTTATCAGAATCAGCTGAGTAAGCTGAGTCTTATCGACTGGATTTTAATTGTATGATCAACATTATGATTTTTTGTTGTTATACTGACATGTAACAGATAACCAAGCTCATACATTTTAATCTTATCCTTCCTGCTTTGGAAAATCCCAAAATTGGAAAAAGTTGACATCATTTTATTGAAATTTGGGAAAATAACATCTACCTGTGTTTTGACAGTTTTCAATCAACCAAAGTATGAAAATAATAAAAAAAACAAAACAAATATTTCTTGTTTTAAATATCTGATTCATAAAATGTCACATATTACTGTCAGAATTTCAAATGCCAGTGCACATGAATCCTTTGGTTAAAATTCAAATATTAACACAAAGATTATCTTTAAAGAAAATATTTTAGTATTTTGCACAAATAAAAGTGGGATATCTACATGTGATACAAATTAAAGTAATAAGAATTAAGGATTGGGAAGTGGGATTGATATTGGTCCCTACAGGTCTAGACACCTATCTTAGTCATACCTACTCCTATAACATAAGAGGCCGCTGGTCGGCTCTTTTTCTATCGGATATTATTTTGCCGACCGTTACACGGCGCCTGTCAAAAGTATCTCGCCGTGTAAAACCTCTAACATTGTTGGAGTAAGTCATACCATGTGCTCAGTTACACTTTGACAATTAGGCCTATCATATCAATAAACAATTGCTCATATTTGCCGTGCATAAAACGATGCAGCCCGAGTTTCGTCTGGTCCTGACACCATGTCTGGTGTAGGACACGGTGTCAGGACCAGAAGAAACTCGGACTAAAAACGATGGAACTAAATGAGTAGCCCCGGTAAACGTCTCCAGGTTATACAACTGTTTCAGAAAACACCGATTGGATCGGGAAAAACAAGTTTTAGGTAAAGTGTCTCTTTCTCTCACCTCTGTTTTCATCTCGTACCGTCCAGCTTCCGTTTAGATCTACCGTAACAACACCTCCATTACAAAAACAACACAGTGATAAAGTTAACGCGAAAAGTAGCACACTGTTTTGACTCGCCATTTTCATATCATGTGACTATACATTGTACACTTCCGGAAAAGAGGCATGTTAAAAACGCGGGAAATTTGATTCCGCTGTCGATAGATTATATTAGACCTACAGTACATATAAAAAATAGACCTATACAATAAATAACTCGTCTGTTATTTGGTTCCTTGGCAACGTAATCATTAAACAGGAATATATGCGATATCAGCTCCAAAAACTTACATGCCTGTAGGGCACACCATCGTAATGCATACATGTATCACTAGATCTAATGCTTACTGGACATTTCTGTAACGTATTATACTATCGTAGTCTACTAGTTTAGAGTAAATTTTTAAAACAGTGAAGCTGTTACGTAAGGTCTCAGGTTTCATTTGTATCTGGCAGACCTATAACATGAATTCGGGTCATTTCGCCCTAGATCCGATTCGCTCTAGTTTATGTTTCACCATGAAAAAAAATTAGGGCGAAATATTGTTTGGTATTTTCTTGTCATTTTGATAATTTAAAGTCACAAATCAAATCTGCTTCGGTGATAAATGAACAGATTCGTTCAGAGTTTTCCGGTGAGTTATACCAGAGACCTATATATACTATATAGTATATAGGTCTCTGAACGTTATACCTATTGAAAAGAAATGTAAGTTTGGTATTTTGCAAGCTCTCAAAATACGCTATCATATAATTTTATAATTTGGTTGACTACACTATATCAACATTGCTCGGTGAAAAAAATGATAATTAGGCTTACCATTGATATCATAAACATAGTGTCCATTGCCACTACCAACCATATGAGGAGTGGTTGTTGGTTTCAACCCAAATATTACTGTTGTGCGTCCTAAAAATTAACGGGAGCGCACTCCGAAATAACAACCAATCACTATTGAGAATAGCCGTCGCTCCGACTTCCTTTCCACATGTGAGCCGATAATTTCACCATCCGTCAACGATGGCTCACTATAACTTTAAGAAAATCACGGTTGTACCACCCGCAAAGGTAACTATATCCACGCCATATTTGACTTGGGATTCTACTTAATTGAATGGGTCAACTGTTAGCCCATGAGAATAAACGATATTAAAATCATACTGAATAACTGCGATGAGTGTTCGTTGAGGACATTTTTCTGTCATTTTCGTCTGTTTTTGTTTCGCAGTCGTCGTGTTCAAACGAGTATGTATTGTCACCATCTGTGTAAAATCGTGATCAGACTCAGAATCCAACATCAGCGAACTTATTTTCATGAATAATTGTCAAAATAGTCGACTAGAATCTTTCTACCCGCAGGTGGGTGTTATGTTCATGATTGTCTGCTGAGGGGACTCTAATAAGCAGACATATTTTTTTTCTACTTTTGTATATACACACGTATTCCCATAGATCCTAAATGTTGTAAGAACGTCATATTATCATGTCAAACTACCAGTAACAAACGAACCAAACTATATTTATCTGAAAAAAAGCTTTATGTTGCTACCACATCTGTACATCATTCTTGTTTTATTGCAGGACTTTGTTGATATTGTTTTATCCAAAACCCAACGAAAAACACCAACAGTTGTTCACAAACACTACAAGATCTCCAGAATAAGAACATTTTACATGCGAAAAATCAAGTTTGCCTCTCAAACGTTTCATGACAAGTTCACTCAGATTATACAAGAATTCCCTAAACTAGAGGTGAGTATAGAAATTTTTTACACGTGAACCAAATATGTTATATTTAAGACTCAAAGTATTGAAAGTGATTGTCTCAGACTTTCTTACAACTTTTGTAATGATATATATTGCGGGTTGAATGAAGTGGAATCCTTTTTGTTTGCTGGGGCAGTCAGATGAATGGTGCAATTTATTGTTTGCCTAATAAATTAAGCATTGAATAAAAGTATTTAATGAACATAGCTTTATAATTACATATTATAATTGTATACGGTTTCCTGACTAATATAAAAAATATTCTAAAAGTATTGGTTTTGAAAGTTTTTTTCCTTTTTGAGATAATGAAAAGTGAAAAATGTTATTGATGATTTATCCAGGATGTCCATCCATTCTATGCTGACCTGATGAATGTGCTGTATGACAAGGATCATTACAAACTCGCCCTCGGCCAGATCAACACTGCCCGTCATCTCATCGACAAGTATGATTTTAATATATCATTTTCTAGTTTTATTGAAATCAGAAACCAAGCTTTTAGTTGACTCTTTGCCTTTTACAGTTTCAGAAGTTAAATAATTACCATTTTGTAGAAATCTTGTCAGACCATGTCAAATAATCATATTCGTCCCTTCAATTGAAAGAGTAAAATTAAAGCCACTTAGGGGAACAGAGATGGAAATATGAATATTATATATACATGTATATTGCATACTAAGATATTTTTGCCTGCTTTCATTAATTGATAATTAAACAAATTTGTATTAGATTTTATATGTTGTTCAAATGTTGATTTGCAAATAAGAATTCAAATACAATACACATTTTGATCTAAATCACTTGCATAGCAAGATGCTGTTAAAAGGGAAAGGGAATCAAGAAATCTAAATTTTTTGTTGGAAATTATAAAAATCAATAAGAATGTATAATGGAGAGCTTCAGCAACCATATGTTTAAAAAGGGAATCACAGAAATTTTGTGTGCATGATGTCATCAATTTATGTGGTCTTGTGTTTTCTACACACATAGCAACAACTTGTAGTGCAGCAATTATATACAAGTGCAAACTTGCAGATAATTGTGTTTGAATGTATACATATATGTTATAAATTTCTTTTACAACATTTTCCAGATAATGTCAATGTGTATGTGTATACGTAGCGCTAGCCTATAAATGCAATTGTGTTTCAATGTATATGTCATAAATTTTATTTACAATATTTTCCAGATAATATCACTCTATATGTTTATGTGTAACCTATATGCACTCATACACATCAGGTTGCTCAACTTTTCTATTAAGTGTCAATTAAATAAATTCTATAGCAGCATTTTACAACCCCTCACATAATATGTATACATCCCTATTGTTTATAGGACAGGTATATGATATTTAACTGATGATCTTCATCTTCAGTGTGGCCAAAGATTACTACCGACTGCTGAAGTACGGTGATTCCCTGTACAGATGTAAACAGCTGAAAAAAGCTGCCTTAGGAAGGTGAGTGGACGAATTCTGATTGTCAAATTATAGGCATATCAAAATAAAAGGGCTAAAGAGTTACTGTAAAATATTCGTGGTCTGAGGCTCTAGGTTTATCAAACTAGGGCCACCAATGCAATTCAAGTGATGCATTAAAATAATATATGAATCCATATATTTTCTCCAGGAACCACATTTACATTGGTTCTCTTTATTTTTGGGGCTGTCATGAGGGTTAGACATTTTGCTGAAATAACCCAGAAGTTAGTATGATTCAATTTCCTTATTGATAAAAATATAATTATTTAAAAAAAATGTTTCATGTGTCCATTACAAGTAGTTCAGTGTAAACTAACATGTGAATCATCCAGATATGCTAAATTAAACAGTTCAGGATATTCTTTATTCTGGATTTAGAAATTGTTAAAACGAAAAAACAAACTGAATAATTATTATGTGGTTCACATGTTGATAATTTGACTCACAGGATGTGCACAGTAATGAAGCGTCAGAAACAGAGTTTGGAGTACCTGGAGCAGGTACGACAACATCTCTCTCGTCTGCCATCAATAGACCCCAACACCAGGACGCTGCTGATCTGTGGTTTTCCTAACGTCGGCAAATCTAGCTTCATTAACAAGGTAAGATAATATACCAGTTTAGTGGTGATCGTGACACCTTTAGATTTTACTTGTTAAAACCTTAAATAGCTATTCAGTTCAACCTTGTGTCTTATTCCAAAAGCGATTTCATTATTTTAGTGGGTCTCAATTGTTAAAAAAAACTCAAGTTTGAAACTTCATCCAGTAGAAACGGCCTTCTAATCCAGATTTCAAAGTTACCTTTTGTTTCCATGGTGGCTAATTTCAAACAATCAGAATATAAAGTTACTTTCCTTTGTACAAACATGATAAGAATGCTTGTTTAGGTACACTCTGTAGTTTTCTTTTGTTTTAAATATGATAATTTGTGTTGTAATGTCTAAATGATATTCAAAAGGTCAATGCAAGCTGTGAACATCTTTGCTTAATCTGACCAGACAACAGTATGGACCTCAGACAACAGTATAGACCTCAGACAACAGTATAGACCTCAGACAACAGTATAGACCTCAGACAACAGTATAGACCTCAGACAACAGTATAGACCTCAGACAACAGTATAGACCTCAGACAACAGTAAACTCAGACAACAGTATAGACCTCAGACAACAGTATGGACCTCAGACAACAGTATTGACCTCAGACAACAGTAACCTCAGACAACAGTAACCTCAGACAACAGTAAACTCAGACAACAGTACAGACCTCAGACAACAGTATAGACCTCAGACAACAGTATGGACCTCGGACAACAGTATGGACCTCAGACAACAGTATAGACCTCAGACAACAGTATAGACCTCGGACAACAGTATGGACCTCGGACAACAGTATGGACCTCAGACAACAGTATGGACCTCAGACAACAGTAAATACCTCAAACAACAGTATAGACCTCAGACAACAGTATGGACCTCAGACAACAGTATAGACCTCAGACAACAGTATAGACCTCAGACAACAGTATGGACCTCAGACAACAGTATGGACCTCAGATAACAGTATAGACCTCAGACATCAGTATGGACATCAGACAACAGTGTAGACCTCAGACAACAGTATAGACCTCAGACAGCAGTGTAGACCTCAGACAGCAGTGTAGACCTCAGACAACAGTATGGACCTCAGACAACAGTATAGACCTCAGACAGTAGTGTAGACCTCAGACAACAGTGTAGACCTCAGACAACAGTGTAGACCTCAGACAACAGTATGGACCTCAAACAACAGTATGGACCTCAGACAGTAGTGTAGACCTCAGACAACAGTATGGACCTCAGACAACAGTATAGACCTCAGACAGTAGTGTAGACCTCAGACAACAGTGTAGACCTCAGACAACAGTGTAGACCTCAGACAACAGTATGGACCTCAAACAACAGTATGGACCTCAGACAACAGTAACCTCAGACAACAGTAACCTCAGACAACAGTAACCTCAGACAACAGTAACCTCAGACAACAGTGTAGACCTCAGACAACAGTGTAGACCTCAGACAACAGTATGGACCTCGGACAACAGTATGGACCTCAGACAACAGTATAGACCTCAGACAACAGTATAGACCTCAGACAGTAGTGTAGACCTCAGACAACAGTGTGGACCTCAGACAACGGTATGGACATCAGACAACAGTATAGACCTTAGACAGTAGTGTAGACCTCAGACAACAGTGTGGACCTCAGCCAACAGTGTGGACCTCAGACAACGGTATGGACCTCGGATAACAGTATGGATCTCAGACATCAGTATAGACCTCAGACAACAGTGTAGACCTCAGCCAACAGTATAGACCTCAGACAACAGTATGGACCTCAAACAACAGTATAGACCCCAAACAACAGTATGGACCTCAGACAACAGTATGGACCTCAGACAACAGTATGGACCTCAGACAACAGTATAGACCTCAGACAACAGTATGGACCTCAGACAACAGTATGGACCTCAGACAACAGTATGGACCTCAGACAACAGTATGGACGTCAAACAACAGTATGGACCTCAGACAACAGTATAGACCTCAGACAACAGTATAGACCTCAGACAGTAGTGTAGACCTCAGACAACAGTGTGGACCTCAGACAACGGTATGGACATCAGACAACAGTATAGACCTCAGACAGTAGTGTAGACCTCAGACAACAGTGTGGACCTCAGCCAACAGTGTGGACCTCAGACAACGGTATGGACCTCGGACAACAGTATGGATCTCAGACATCAGTATAGACCTCAGACAACAGTATAGACCTCAGACAACAGTATAGACCTCAGACAGTAGTGTAGACCTCAGACAACAGTATGGACCCTGAGAAACGTTCTGCACAATCCAAACATGTCCGTAATATGAGTATTAACCCAAATGATGGCAGTGCTGTATATTTTGTGACTTTCGTCATTACAGATAACTCGGGCAGATGTAGAGGTCCAACCTTACGCCTTCACAACCAAGTCCCTATTTGTTGGTCATACAGATTACAAGTACCTACGATGGCAGGTGTGTAAAATATAGAAATCATCTGTCCAAATAATGGGTGTTTGTGGCGACATGAAGGTAAAATATTTTGGTGGCGGTGTGGTTAAGGTGTCCTGACGCTTTATCACTAGCCACCTCTTGGTCTCTAGTTCGAAACCCACATGGGGCAGTTGCCTGGTACTGACCTTATGTCGGTGTTTTTTCTCAAGGTACTCCAGCTTTGTTCCACCTCCAAAACCTGGCACATCGTTAAATGATCCTGGCTGTTCATAGGACGTTAAACAAAATAAATCATATTATAGATGTGTAAAATAAAGAAACCATCTGTCCAAATAATGTGTGTTTGTGGTAATGAGAAGGTCAAACATAGGGGAGATCAAATATAAGTCCTAATTTTACAAGGGGGTTCGATGAAGAGTGTGACATTATTTGTTACAGCAGTTCATTAAATAATCTAGTTTTCTTGTGCTTTGGATGGAAACATATACACTCAACCAAAACAAAAAACAAAAACACAGGAAGATTTTGATTATCAACACTTTCTAAACCAAACACTGTGCTCTAGATTGTTCTATTATATGTCCCAAGTTCAAGGACACTTGATATGGTGTGATCTCATCCTTCGACGACATTCTTTTTACAGGTAGTTGATACACCTGGGATTCTAGATCACTCATTGGAGGACAGAAACACAATAGAGATGCAGGCCATCACAGCTCTAGCTCATCTACGGTCAGCCGTCCTGTACATCATGGACGTGTCCGAACAGTGCGGTCACTCCCTAGAACAACAGGTTAGATATAAGTGGGGTTGAACTCGGTTCACTCTCATAAAATTCTTGAAAATTTGTGTCAAAAATTAAAAAGAAAAAATCTTTGATAAACAGTTTTTTTTCTGTGAATCTAAATTCTTCACTTTGAAAAGAATTTAATTGCAAGTTTTAGTAAAGAAAGACTTGAAATCACTGCAGATACAGGAAAATTTTCAGCTATTGAAACTTAACCTTACATCAGACATGCTTTTTTATGTAAAATCTGATGTTCATTATTTCTCTGAGGTCAGATCTGTGTAATGTAAGAGTTGCCTCCCTTGAAATGTTATTATTTTGTTTCAAAGTCACTTCATTTTGATTTATTTCATCCAACAATAGAAAAAGATTTTGTTAGCCGAGTATGTTGTCTGATATAATTTCTAACATATATACATATATTAACCAGTCCAATTAACCTATGAAGATTCCAAGTATAAATATTGAGCTTATAAGAGTTGGCTGTAATGATTGTTACAGGCGTAGAGCTCTATTAAATATATTTTCTATCAGATGTTGATATTAATGATACTTACCTTTGTTTTCTGCATTGGAATCAATTTATGTCCTACATAAGACTAATGATATATTTTTCTTTGTTTCAGCATAACCTTTTCAGCAGTATAAAACCTCTGTTTTCAAACAAACCTCTTATTGTCGTAGCCAACAAAATTGATGTAACAAAAGTAGAAGATCTTCCAGAAGACAAACAGGTAACAATTTGTTGTACTGTCTAAATACTGAGGGCATTTGACCTGGGCACTAAAACGTAACATGTATCTAAATACTGAGGGCATTTGACCTGGGCACTAAAACGTAACATGTATCTAAATACTGAGGGCATTTGACCTGGGCACTAAAACGTAATATATATCTAAATACTGAGGGCATTTGACCTGGGCACTCAAACATAATATATATCTAAATACTGAGGGCATTTGACCTGGGCACTCAAACGTTACATATATCTAAATACTGAGGGCATTTGACTTGGGCACTCAAACGTTACATATCTAAATACTGAGGGCATTTGACCTGGGCACTCAAACGTTACATGTATCTAAATACTGAGGGCATTTGACTTGGACAGTAAAACAAAATTTATCTAAATACTGAGGGCATTTGACTTGGACAGTAAAACAAAATTTATCTAAATACTGAGGGCATTTGACTTGGGCACTCAAACGTTACATATATCTAAATACTGAGGGCATTTGACCTGGGCACTCAAACGTTACATGTATCTAAATACTGAGGGCATTTGACCTGGGCACTCAAACGTTACATGTATCTAAATACTGAGGGCATTTGACCTGGGCACTCAAACGTTACATATATCTAAATACTGAGGGCATTTGACCTGGGCACTAAAACATGATAAGATTGAGTTACGATCTAATATTTACTGAGACATTTACTTGGTATTTATGAACAATTTAATGTAACAGTAATTGTGTAAACATTGTTTTGTGGAGAAAAAAATGATCTCAGTGTGAATGAATTGAATACTGGAAGCTGTTACAAACTGGAAGCTGTTACAAACTGGAAGCTGTTACAATACTTGATGATGTTTAATTTTCTTTCCAGCAAATATTTAAAGATTTTGAAGAAGAAAATATTCCAGTATTACACATGAGTACTCTGACAGAGGAGGGAGTTATGCAGGTTAAAACTGATGTAAGTTCCTTTCCTGACCTTAAACCCCGAGTTTCTTACCTGACCTCAATACCCGAGATTCTTACCTGATCTCAATACCTGAGTTTCTTACCTGATCTCAATACCTGAGTTTCTTACCTGACGTCAATACCTGAGTATTTTGATTATTGAGCTGTTTGTCCATATCCACCTGACAACTAATGAACTCAATGTTTTGAAACCGTCTTCTGTAATGTTGAAAAAAGTATGAACGAAACAGTCACAGTCCTATTTATTGAATTAAATATGTAGTGTTTGATTCACACATCTGTGTGTATGTCACTGTTAGATCAACATATACTGATGTACATGACCCCTGTTTAAAAGGTTCTGATTGTAAATTTCTAATTTAATCAATTTTATTACCAGAAAATAACAAGATGTAAATAAATATATAACTAACAAGTGTTTATTTTCCTACAGGCATGTGAAAAACTTTTAGCTCACAGAATAGAGACGAAAATAAAATTGAAGAAAGTGTCGGACGTAATGAACCGATTACATGTGGCCATGCCAGCTAAAAGAGACAGCAAGGTACACCTTGTAGTGAGAATTGTCTGTGATTGAAGTTATCATTTACAATCAAATAAATAAACGTAATAACCTATCAATTTCCTTTGACATATAATCTGTCATGAAAGACATTTTGATTTGTTAAGTCTCGAGAGGGACACAATTTCTTGTCCGTATAAACATGGTGTAACATGACATCATTGACAGACTTTTCCAATGTTTACAGGAGAGACCGCCATGCATACCACCAGGAAGGCTTAGGAAAGAACAGGCAATGGACACCGGAATCAAGAAAAAGACAGTACGTTATTACAGATCAGTTTGACATTGTTGTAGTTCTTTGTGGTGGCCGAGTGGATAATTTGTCCCGACACTTTATCACTAGTCCGCCACCTCCTGGTAACCAGTTTAAAACCCACGCTGGGCAGTTGCCTGGTATTGACTGTAGACCGGTGGTTTTTCTCCGGGTACTCCGGCTTTCCTCCACCTCCAAAACCTGGCACGTCCTTAAATGACCTTGGCTGTTAATAGGACGTTAAAGAAAATAACCATAAACCAAACCAAGTTCTTTTTCATTATAACATGTTACAATGGAAACACTAACATTTTGAAACTCTTAATCTGATACTATAAAAACAAAAATAAAGCCTTAGATACTAAGTTTGAACATCTGACATTTTGCTTCATTGTTAATTGTTCATGTCTTTCTGCCGAGTATGTGTTGAAATTATACTTTCTGTGTCTCCCTTGACAATGCCTCACTTTTGGCCTTTAGTTGAGCGTTCGCCCCTGTGAGGAAGGCTTTGGGTTCTGTCCCCTAGCCGAGACATACAAGTTTTTAAAAATGGTAGTTGCTACTCCTGCTTAGCTCTCAGCATATTTGGAGTGGGACGACTGGTTCGCCTGTTGTCAGTATAATGTGACCGGATGGGGTGTGCTGCTGGGTGTCTTCGGCAGTAGGCTTCAGTGAGGTAGCACTATAAATCGGCAAAAGTTCCGGCCTATCACAAGGAGACTTAACACGAACATACCGCAGCCTCCCAAAACACACATACCCACTCACCACACACATGCATGTCGCACGCACGGGAGGCCGTCCTTAAATGACCTTAGCTGTTAATAGGACATAGAAAAGTGTGTGTATAGTACAACATGCTATCAGAAATGGATTTGATATCATAATATGAGACAATTTAATTTGTAGGAGCGAGACTTGGAGCTGGAGCAGGGAGACGATTACTACCTGGATCTTAGGAGTAAGTGTTAAGAGTTTGGTATCATCTGTGGAAATGTGCTGTTTAGGAGTGATAGACTTCTGTACCCACTGAAACTGTGGTGTTGGATCTCGATTCTAGGAACAGGAGACAAAATTTAGTTATAATAAATGCTAAATCTTGATTCTAGGAACAGGAGACAAAATTAAGTTGTAATAAATGCCAAATCTTGATTCTAGGAACAGGAGACAAAATTAAGTTGTAATAAATGCCAAATCTTGATTCTAGGAACAGGAGACAAAATTAAGTTGTAATAAATGCTAAATTTTGATTCTAGGAACAGGAGACAAAATTAAGTTGTAATAAATGCCAAATCTTGATTCTACGAACAGGAGACAAAATTAAGTTGTAATAAATGCCAAATCTTGATTCTAGGAACAGGAGACAAAATTAAGTTGTAATAAATGCTAAATTTTGATTCTAGAAACAGGAGATAGAATTTGTTTTAATTTTCACTTTGTGCAAATGTCTTATACATGTATGTGTTTTGCAGAAAACTGGGATTTAGTCAAAAAAGACCAGACATATGATGTCATCCCCGAAATCTGGCAAGGTCACAATGTGGCAGACTTTATAGATCCAGATATCATGGAGGTTAGTATAGATCATATTCATATTATAATTTTACTGTATGCAGGTCATTATATGTCTCAAGACTAGCTCGAACAATCACCTCATTGAATTGACCAAAAGTGGGAATCAAATCTTTAATTAATTTCATAAATCATACTCTTTTATTAAAAAAAAGAAATTGGGAAATTTTACCGACACATTGTGGACACTTTGTTCCTATATGCTTGTTTTTAGAGAATTGTATTTCATCTTAAATTTGTTTTGTGTCCCATTTCCAGAAACTTGATGTACTTGAGAAAGAGGAGGACTTACGAGAAAAGGCTGGTTACTATAACAACGAGAGCAGTGAAGAGGATGAGGAGATGAAATTTATAAGACGCACAGCCAAGAAGTGAGATTATATTATGTAGCCGAGGTTCCCTATTGTATAATGTTTTGTAATAAGCCTGTGTTACTTTGGCTAATGATGATATGGTTGTAAATTCTCTGTTGCCTGAGAGCTTTTCATTGTTAGCCGTGAATGTCTCAGTAAATGACAGGATGGCCCTTCTACATGTATTCCAGTTGAGAACTGACTTAACCTCAGCTTTTCAGGACCTTTCCCTCATTTGCTAAATCTTTGTTTTTATGTTGATAAGTTTCTGCTATATAAAAAATAATCTGCAGAATCAAGCATTGTATGAGGTCATTGTAATCGGGTATTTATTTTGTCAGGATTAAAGAAAAGAGGAAGATAATGACAATTGAATCAAGAGAGAAACGCCGCATTAACAAGCCTCGTCTGCCAAAGAAAGCACAGAAGATTGACGCAAATGACATGGCGGCTGATATGGGAGAAATGGGTGTGGAGATTGAAGGAGGGGTGAGTTACCTCCCTTGTCTGAGAATAATCAAAGGGGACAAATGGATATAAAGATCAAAGAATAGGCAAAACTCTTGTCTGAGCATTACGAGATTGATATGCATGAACAGATGGAAATAAAGGTTAAGGAATTATGAATTACCTCCCTTGTCTGAGAATTCGGAAGCAGACATCAGAAGATTTGGGAATGTAAGTGGAAAAGGGGGTACGCTAACTCTTCCCATGTCTAATTTAGAATTGATATGTATATTGGGAGAAATAGGAGTGGAAGTTAAAGGAGTGGAGAGTTGTCTCCCATGTCTGATGATTTAGAGGCTGATTTACTGTATATCCATATTTGGAGAAAGGAGAGTTGAAGTTAGAGGAGAGAGAGTTATCTCCCATGTCTGATGAATTGGGAGTGGAAGTTGAAGGAATGAGGAGTTATCTCCCATGTCTGATGATTTAGAGGTTGTTCTAGTGTATATCCATATTGATCCATATTGGGAGAAATGGGAGTGGAAGTTAAAGAAGGAGTTATCTCCCATGTCTGTTGATATGAAGGTTGGAGTTATCTCCCATGTCTGATGATTTAGAGGTTAATGTCTATATTGGGAGAAATAGGAGTGGAAGTTAAGTGTGGGAGGTGTTGCCTCCCATGTCTGAAAAGGCTTTCATGGCGAGAACTGAAAACACCAGAGGTTGAAGAATTTGGAACTGTTCACCCATATCTCTCGCAACCAACATGATATTTTCAAAAACTTTTTTTTTTAAATACATGAACATCTGAAATTATATTGATGTGTCTTCAGTAGATTCAACATTACCCATACCATGGCTACTTAAAGAAGTGTAATGGATAAGGAGTTTTGTTTATTGAAAATGTGTTTCTGTTTTTAGACTCATTTGGCTAGAGCTAGGTCCAGGAGTGCCACCAGACAAGCCCAGAAAAGGAAACGCAGCGAGTCCACTGCTATGGAAAGTACTGCCAAGACTAGGAGCCAGAGTCGCTCAAAGATGCCAAGGGATAAATCTGGTGTTCGGGATGTTGTGGTGAGTATTGGGAGGGTTGATTTGTGGGGATGGTTATAGTAGTGGTGTATAGAGAGATAGATAGTGACAAACTTATTATAGGTTTATTACATACCACAAATCTTCTGTTACTATTAAATGAAGCATTAACTGCAACATGTTCCACAAATTATGACTGCATCCTTTTTAGCTCGTCTCTTCGAAGAAGAGTGAGAGCTTATGTCGTCACTCCGGCGTCGGCGTTGGTTTTTCAAATGTTAAATTTTTGGTGCAAGTGTTGAAAGGCATAGTAATTTATGGTAATATGGTCCCTGTGGGGGTTAAACTATCCCCTGCCGGAGTTAAACTAACAGATTTTTTGGAAAAAAAACAGATTTTTGAAAATTTTTGGACTTAGAAAATTTTTGCGTTAAGTTTTTGGTGCAAGTGTTGAAAGGTATTAATACATCACTTTATAATTGTACTAGGGTGCTGATATTTGGCAATAGAGTCCCTATGGAGTAAGACAATCCCTTCATGGAGTAAAACTTTTAAAAAAATTGGATTTTTTCTTTTTTAAATCTGTGTTTTTTTGTTTTTGTTTTTAAATCTTTGGACTTTGTGTTAAGTTTATGTTGTGAGTGTTGAAAGGCATAGTAATACATTGTATTAGGTTCCCTGTGGGGGTTAAACTATCCCTTGCCAGAGTTAAACTGAAATATTTTTTTGGGGAAAAAACACATTTTAAAAATTTTTTGTGCAAATGTTGAAAGCTATAAACACATCACTTTATGATTGTACTATGGTGCTGATATTTGGTAAAAGAGTCCCTATGGAGTTACACTATCCCTTCTTGGGGGTGAAACTGAAAATAAAACAATGTGAAAATGCTCACAATTGACAATTTATACTGGTCCACAGTTTTCAAGGGAGACAACTCTCATTAGGATAATATTTTGTCAAAAAATTGAAGAAATATGTCCAAAAGCAATTACATTTGTTTTTAATATATTCATTTAATCTACAACAGCATAGCTTGTCTCCCGAATGTTTGTCAATAAATAATTTATATATATATAAATTGGTATGGTTTTGAAAATTGCATGAATTCACAAAACATAATCTGATCAAGTAAACAATATAAATATTATTAAAGCAATTTGCGAAACCATTCCAATTAATATATTTTAATCATTTATTGACAAACATTTGCGAGACGAGCTATGCTGTTCTCCAACAGCTCTTGTTACCATATTGTAGAACTGATATCTTAATGTAGAGCTGGCTGTGTAATAGTAAGGATAGAATATATTTATTACATGATTTTCACAGAAGATTTAAATGACTCATGAATAACTTGGAATTGATACTGTATGGACGGTCAAAATTTAAGGGATAAAATGTATCATTTCAGTACCTTTTATGTTGTTGTTTGTCTCTTTATAGATGGCCACCAAGGTGAAGAAGATTGCAAGGAAAGCACAAGTTCCACGAAACAGAGATGCCAAGAAGGGTGAGGGTGATCGGGTGATCCTTAACATGATGCCAAAACATCTGTACGCTGGTAAACGTGGAACTGGCAAAACGCAGCGGCGTTAAAAAGAACAGATGGGTGGAATACAGACATCAACAAACATCAATACACATCCTCGTAACATAAGTGTGTCTGTAACAAGGATGATTCTTGCACAGACATAAATTGGTTTTGGTGAGACAAAATACCAATATTTTGTTGGTATATCTTGAGCCAGAAAGATTATTAAGTGATAAACAACGACAAAACAATGAAAATTGACAAAGCTGTAATTTTCATAACGTGACCGTGACTTTAATCCGTAACATCAGCGATCATATTGTGATCGTGACTTAAATCCGTAACATCAACCATGTTTTACCCTTTCAATAAATTAATTTGATGATGGTGGATAAATGTTTGACTTGTTTTTGAAACACTACAGTATAATTGTGAAGGAGACCCGATTATCAAAATTTGTGTATCTCCTGATGTTTAATGTTAATTGCATATTTTATTGAGTTCAGGCCACAGTATTGTATAAAAAGAAACCTAAGAAAATAAACAGAAATCTTTAGAAATATTGATGCAAACATCCCTTTTTTTAAGTCACCAATAATCAGTAACCTTGTGCTAATGCTGTCCCTCCCAAAAGTTAAAAGAGGCTTGTTCGACCCATGGGAATAAAGGGGCATGGCCCAAAAATGGGAACTTGGCTGAAATTTTGCACTAAGATTCTGCTCCTCCTTTAAGCCAAAATGGATAAAAACCAAATTTAATCTGAAACATAACTATCTGTGCATAGATAAGTTATAATAATGATGCTTGATTGAGGTGTTTGTCCCTGCTGCAAGTGTTGATCAGCTGATCGTTAAGGCCCATAGGCTGTTTGTGTATCAAAAGTCATTTTGAGAGATTTTGAATCGTCATCAATCTAACTATGATAAAATGGCTATTGAGAGTTCGAAGTATTAAGAATTTGTTATGAATTTTCATATATTTTGTATAGTGGTGTAATGCATCGATGTATTGGATCGCAGAGTGGTGCATTGATGCATTGTCTGTCCTTCATTTGTATAGCGATACTTGAAAATGTGTAGTTATCTCCCTTGGCAAACATTAGCTAATTACGTTTTGTAGTAAACAACATGGCCGACAAGGCCGTTCTAGCGGCTTATAAAGCTGCCTGTTGGAGTTCTTTCAAATCCAAATTATCTAAATTCAAGAACCCTTTGTGGGACTCTAATATTCCGGAAATACCACAAAAAAAAAAACATGATTACTGTATGATGGAATATCAGATATATCCTGATACGTATCGTATCGCTACCAACCATGCGATACACAGCTCTAATTTTGTATTTAATTATTCATCAGATTTAAGTTTGTCGATGTTTCTTTTATAATTTAAAATATCATGTTTGTGTATCAGATGCATCAATTTGGCATTGAGAATTTATATCCCAATAACTTAGTAGTGTAGTGTAAGCATTTTACAATGGTTGCTGACAGCGAGATTCACAATCATTGATTGCAATTGTCTTTCCTTGTTAATACTGATTTTGCTCTCTTTTGGGCCATGGTTGAAAAATCATAATTCTAATGGTGATGATCCTAGTACGTCAGCTACCTAAATATCTCTGGCTACACGGCGCCTGTCATAAGTTTCTCACCATGTTATCCTCTAACATTGTTGAAGTAGGATCCTAGGTGTTCTATCACTACCTGGAGAAATGTTTGTGGTTCTGAGGAAGCTATAGTGACGGACTGCATGTTGTCTTGGATGTTACATTGTGAGCTCTGGACACCATGCTTTGGGCAGGGCCGCGGTGGCCGAGTGGTTAAGGTGTTCCAACACTTTATCACTAGCCCTCCACCTCTGGGTTGCGAGTTCGAAACCTACGTGGGGCAGTTGCCAGGTACTGACCGTAGACCGGTGGTTTTTCTCCGGGTACTCCAGCTTTCCTCCACCTCCAAAACCTGGCACGTCCTTAAATGCCCCTGGCTGTTAATAGGAGTTAAAGAAAATAAACCAAACCATGCTTTGGGCGTCTCGTCTTTTGGCCTCCCGTGTCCTGTAATGAGTTAGCCTCCCGTGTCCTGTAATGAGGTAGCCTCCCGTGTCCTGTAATGAGGTAGTCACCCGTGTCCTGTAATGAGGTAGTCACCCGTGTCCTGTAATGAGGTAGTCACCCGTGTCCTGTAATGAGGTAGCCTCCCGTGTCCTGTAATGAGGTAGCCTCCCGTGTCCTGTAATGAGGTAGCCTCCCTTGTCCTGTAATGAGTTAGCCTCCCGTGTCCTGTAATGAGGTAGCCTCCCGTGTCCTGTAATGAGGTAGCCTCCCTTGTCCTGTAATGAGGTAGCCTCCCGTGTCCTGTAATGAGGTAGCCTCCCGTGTCCTGTAATGAGGTAGCCTCCCGTGTCCTGTAATGAGGTAGCCTCCCGTGTCCTGTAATGAGGTAGCCTCCCTTGTCCTGTAATGAGGTAGCCTCCCGTGTCCTGTAATGAGGTAGCCTCCCGTGTCCTGTAATGAGGTAGCCTTCCGTGTCCTTTAATGAGGTAGTCACCAGGGCCCAGTTGTTCAAAAGGTGATTAGGCTAGGCAGTTTAACAATAAATTTTATGTCAATTTTTGGGAAAAACTTTACTTTAAAATATCTTTTGAAACTCCATAGCACTCGCAGTCTCTTACTACCTGTCTATTTTAAGGAATCTTGTTATTCAGCAGGTTTATTGCGAAAAAATCTTTTATGCAGAAAGAACCGTTAATAGGTAAAATGTCGACAGGTTATACTGATAAAAACAAATCCCAGTTTCTAACTCAAAATCCACAAAACAATGGCAAAACACAAACAACAAGAAATATCTTTAAAAAAGATAAACGGCATAGTTTTAATGCTGGTGGTTATAATGTAAAACTGCTGGTGAAATAGTTTAACCAACTAATGCATTTCAGCACGGATAACAAAATTCGATCAGTTTGAATCATTTTTGGTGATAAAAAGACTGCATTTGTATCAGGGAATATAATTTTATCAATGTGTCATTTGAAAAGATACATCCACTTATTCAGCTTGCATTCTTAACTTTTTTCGTTTTTAAATGCATATCTGCATTTTGCATTTAGCGCTACATTGACCAATCACATACATCATCTTGACCAGTAACGCCACCTGTCGCGTCATATTCGGGGCCAAAAGTATCAATATAGATTTGCATGGAGGCCATTCTTCTGTGAGAATAAGATCCAGAACAAATACAAAATAAAAAAGGAAATAGACAAGATATGAAAGTATGATTATATACATAAATGAGATTTAGATATCAATAACTGTTAAAGTGATTACGAAATATATTTACTAAGTGATTATTGTACTATAGATTAATACAAGGTTACCGGGTCAGATTGATCTGGAGGTCGACACGACTTGACACCCTTCAATACTACCAGCCCGGGAAATACTATAGCTAGTATACATGTGTGTAGGGTGATAGACAAGCCTAAATACACTAAGTCTGTTGATTTTCATAGTTACGATTTTTACACACTTGATTTGTTGTAAACATTCTGTACAAGTAAAGGAAATGTAAAATTTTCAGAATATTTATAACAGGTTTCGAAAATATGAAATCAGTTCCAACCATACAAATTATGCACAAATTTTCAACACCACATTTAATGATTCTGACAAAAACTATATAAAGGTCAGCGTTATCGATGAAATATTAAATGAAGTGTATGGTAGAATCCTTGATACTTATAACATACACACATGTACTGTGTACGGTAGTCCATTGTGCCTTGTGGTTCCGACATGTATAAGAATGATGATGATTCAGACTGATTCAGACATCATATAAAATGTTATAAAGCCCCATACTCCCAAGGAAATATGTATAAATGTTTACAGTTTGACCTCTTTATAGTTTTTAGACATAATATAAATATATATGTACCTAACAAATTATCACGAATGAAAAACAGGAGGAAAATGTGTATTTATGAAAGTATACGGGGAATTTCCAAAAATAATAACTGGGTCCGACGGATTAAGTTTCTATGCAAATTAGTCCCACAATGCAACGGGCCATCGCCGAAAGCGTGGGCCTGCCAAAACGTAGACAGATTCTGCCAAAAGAAACGTAAAGGGACTGGAATATAGGCAAAAACTCAGAATTTTTTTAGTAAAAGAGAAGAAAAAGGAATAGACTTTAATTCCGATTTTGCCGGACGTCCTTTAGATTGCTGTTTAGCTGTTTCCGTATTCCTCCAGCATTGTCAACTTCACCGATCTGAATGTTATCGATGTTTTGTTGTATTCATATTGCTATTCAGGTATTTTAAAAGTTGTACGTTTGTTTATATTGATAAGTTATTTCGAGAATATTTTGCTAATGTGTTCAATTGAAAGCATTATTAGGCAAGTTTACGATATGTAAACAACGGCACGTTGTTGTAGCCTCGTTCTCGGCTCCGTGAGAAAATTCGCGATAGAAATAAATGCGACGAGTTATTTTTATACACTGATGTTGCAAGGATTCCAACGGTCAAGCGTCAAGTCCAATTTTTATTTTCATTGTTAGGATAGCGTGAATGAGCATCTTGGATTGCAATTAATACATACGCGCAACTAGACTTTCAGGTTATTTGTATGCGGGTTTAAGGTCCTGAGTCACACTCATGGTACTTGGATATCGAGTATCATCTTATATACGAAAAGCAATTAGTGCTGGGACGAGTCAAAGGTCAAAACTGACGCCAATGTTGGTATACAGTTCTATATTACACTAGCGCGCGCGTAATACGGCGTTTGTCTGCTGCAAAACTCTTGCATTTTAATCAGCTATATAACATACCAAAACAGGTTATTGCTCCAGTATACATGTACATTAATTTCTTCAGATGAATGACCCCGATGTAAAAACAAAGCCAACATGCTTAAATGTAAATGTTTATTATGGTTGTATTTGACGATTGGATTCACTACTGAGAATACAAGGTTTTCTTGTACATGTACTTTTATATACAAGCTAGACTAACCGTTGAGGGATTTTTTTTTCACCGGGTACGCGAGTGCATATAATAACATTATACCCACGATTTCATTCTACGGGTGTGGAATACAATGCAATCTGGTTTGGATTGATAATAACGGTTGAAACTGATACCTATATATGCTAGAAGACTTCGTTTTATACCTAAGAGAGAAAAGCCTGCATTTAAAAAACAAAAATCAAAGAAAGTTAATCAAGATTTAAAATTATTTGCAATAACGATACTTTTTATCAATAGTATTGAGATAGGCTAGCGTGAACCAAAGGTGTTGATATTACGTCATGATCGATCTTTGACTATTGAGCATGCTAAAGACCTATGGCTGATACAAAGGTCTATGACGTAATGTTTATTAACACCATTGGCAAATAAGATTCAGGATATTGGTGTTATCAGTTCCCAGGACGTCCTCCCAAAAGAGTTTTGTCTTTTTTCTTCTGGTGTGCCATACAGAGTCTGTAGCCCAAACAAGCGATTTTAGTTCCCAGTGCCAAGGAGGCAAACACCAGGAGACAAACCAGAAATACTGACAATGAAAATCTGAGGTGAAGGTCATACGAACGGTACAGCATTCCACACACGGTCACAATGTAGACGATGTACGGGGAGAATGTCCATTGTGTGTAAGGGTAAAACAAGACATTGTCCAAAAAGAAACAGGTGAACATTGCGGAGCCCAGTAGGGACAGCGCTATAAAACAAGACAACATGTGATCAACGTTCCATCTGAACGTCATGCACATGCAAAGGTTTAAAATTGTCGAAATGACCAGCAAGGCCCCATAGAATGCAAGACCTTCATGGATCAAGATCCGTATCAACCAGATGTCTTTTTGAAGCTCAAGTCTCCTCATCAGAATGTCCAGAGTATGGAGATGTATGTATGCCAGACACAAAGACACCGCCAATGTGACGAGTAGTATGATAGACAAAATCAGACATCCTTCTATAATGTATTGGTCAAACGCAATCAACCAACCGCCGTGAACGAACAGATTTACCGCCATCAATGATAACATGGTCGACGGATATACCGGAAGCTGATAGACGTAGGAGCACGTGGTTTTCCGGAAGATGCAGATGATGACGTACATTATCCACATCAGGTGCCAGATATACACCACCAGGTGGAACCACAGTTGAAGGATTACATCAATCGGGATTATCTCCAAACTAAAGGAACTGAACGTATCCAAGGTTCTTCTTTTCAGTATACCTAAAAACAGAAATCGTTAATGTCATATAAACTACATCTCATTCAGTATACCTACAGACATCGTTAATGTCATATAAACTACATCTCATTCAGTATACCTACAGACAGACATCGTTAATATGTCATATAAACTACATCTCATTCAGTATACCTACAGACAGACATCGTTAATATGTCATATAAACTACATCTCATTCAGTATACCTACAGACAGACATCGTTAATGTCATATAAACTACATCTCATTCAGTATACCTACAGACATGGTTAATATGTCATATAAACTACATCTCATTCAGTAAACCTACAGACAGACATCGTTAATATGTCATATAAACCACATCTCATTCAGTATACCTACAGACATCGTTAATATGTCATATAAACTACATCTCATTCAGTATACCTACAGACAGACATGGTTATATGTCATATAAACTACATCTCATTCAGTATACCTACAGACATCGTTAATATGTCATATAAACTACATCTCATTCTGTATACCTACAGACATCGTTAATATGTCATATTAACTACATCTCATTCAGTATACCTACAGACAAACATCGTTAATATGTCATAAACTACATCTCATTCAGTAAACCTACACACAGATATCGTTAATATGTCATATGAACTACATCTCATTCAGTATACCTACAGACATCGTTAATATGTCATATAAACTATATCTCATTCAGTATACCTACAGACATCGTTAATATGTCATATTAACTACATCTCATTCAGTATACCTACAGACACACATCGTTAATATGTCATATAAACTACATCTCATTCAGTATACCTACAGACAGACATCGTTAATATGTCATATAAATTACATCTCATTCAGTATACCTACAGACATCGTTAATATGTCATATTAACTACATCTCATTCAGTATACCTACAGACAGACATCGTTAATATGTCATATAAACTACATCTCATTCAGTATACCTACAGACATCGTTAATATGTCATATTAACTACATCTCATTCAGTATACCTACAGACAGACATCGTTAACATGTCATATTAACTACATCTCATTCAGTATACCTACAGACATCGTTAACATGTCATAAACTACATCTCATTCAGTATACCTACAGACATCGTTAATATGTTATATTAACTACATCTCATTCAGTATACCTACAGACAGACATCGTTAACATGTCATATTAACTACATCTCATTCAGTATACCTACAGACAGACATCGTTAATATGTCATATAAACTACATCTCATTCAGTATACCTACAGACAGACATCGTTAATATGTCATATAAACTACATCTCATTCAGTATACCTACAGACAGACATCGTTAATGTCATATAAACTACATCTCATTCAGTATACCTACAGACATGGTTAATATGTCATATAAACTACATCTCATTCAGTAAACCTACAGACAGACATCGTTAATATGTCATATAAACCACATCTCATTCAGTATACCTACAGACATCGTTAATATGTCATATAAACTACATCTCATTCAGTATACCTACAGACAGACATGGTTATATGTCATATAAACTACATCTCATTCAGTATACCTACAGACATCGTTAATATGTCATATAAACTACATCTCATTCAGTATACCTACAGACATCGTTAATATGTCATATTAACTACATCTCATTCAGTATACCTACAGACAGACATCGTTAATATGTCATAAACTACATCTCATTCAGTAAACCTACACACAGAAGTCGTTAATATGTCATATACACTACATCTCATTCAGTATACCTACAGACATCGTTAATATGTCATATAAACTACATCTCATTCAGTATACCTACAGACATCGTTAATATGTCATATAAACTACATCTCATTCAGTATACCTACAGACAGACATCGTTAATATGTCATATAAACTACATCTCATTCAGTATACCTACAGACAGACATCGTTAATATGTCATATAAATTACATCTCATTCAGTATACCTACAGACATCGTTAATATGTCATATTAACTACATCTCATTCAGTATACCTACAGACAGACATCGTTAATATGTCATATAAACTACATCTCATTCAGTATACCTACAGACATCGTTAATATGTCATATAACTACATCTCATTCAGTATACCTACAGACAGACATCGTTAATATGTCATATTAACTACATCTCATTCAGTATACCTACAGACATCGTTAATATGTCATATAAACTACATCTCATTCAGTATACCTACAGACATCGTTAATATGTTATATTAACTACATCTCATTCAGTATACCTACAGACAGACATCGTTAACATGTCATATTAACTACATCTCATTCAGTATACCTACAGACAGACATCGTTAATATGTCATATCAACTACATCTCATTCAGTATACCTACAGACAGACATGGTTTATACGTCATATAAACTACATCTCATTCAGTATACCTACAGACATCGTTAATATGTCATATAAACTACATCTCATTCAGTATACCTACAGACAGACATGGTTAATACGTCATATAAAATACATCTCATTCAGTATACCTACAGACAGACACCGTTAATATGTCATAAACTACATCTCATTCAGTATACCTACAGACATCGTTAATATGTAATATAAACTACATCTCATTCATTATACCTACAGACAGACATGGTTAATACGTCATATAAACTACATCTCATTCAGTATACCTACAGACAGACATCGTTAATATGTCATCAACTACATCTCATTCAGTATACCTACAGACATCGTTAATATGTCATCAACTACATCTCATTCAGTATACCTACAGACATCGTTAATATGTCATATTAACTACATCTCATTCAGTATACCTACAGACACACATCGTTAATATGTCATATAAACTACATCTCATTCAGTATACCTACAGACAGACATCGTTAATACACTGTATGTCATATAAACTACATCTCATTCAGTATACCTACAGACAGACATCGTTAATATGTCATATAAATTACATCTCATTCAGTATACCTACAGACATCGTTAATATGTCATATAAACTACATCTCATTCAGTATACCTACAAACATCGTTAATATGTCATATTAACTCCATCTCATTCAGTATACCTACAGACATCGTTAATATGTCATATAAACTACATCTCATTCAGTATACCTACAGACATCGTTAATATGTCATATTAACTACATCTCATTCAGTATACCTACAGACAGACATCGTTAACATGTCATATTAACTACATCTCATTCAGTATACCTACAGACATCGTTAACATGTCATAAACTACATCTCATTCAGTATACCTACAGACATCGTTAATATGTTATATTAACTACATCTCATTCAGTATACCTACAGACAGACATCGTTAACATGTCATATTAACTACATCTCATTCAGTATACCTACAGACAGACATCGTTAATATGTCATATAAACTACATCTCATTCAGTATACCTACAGACAGACATGGTTAATACGTCATATAAACTACATCTCATTCAGTATACCTACAGACATCGTTAATATGTCATATAAACTACATCTCATTCAGTATACCTACAGACAGACATGGTTAATACGTCATATAAAATACATCTCATTCAGTATACCTACAGACAGACACCGTTAATATGTCATAAACTACATCTCATTCAGTATACCTACAGACATCGTTAATATGTCATATAAACTACATCTCATTCATTATACCTACAGACAGACATGGTTAATACGTCATATAAACTACATCTCATTCAGTATACCTACAGACAGACATCGTTAATATGTCATCAACTACATCTCATTCAGTATACCTACAGACATCGTTAATATGTCATATAAACTACATCTCATTCATTATACCTACAGACAGACATGGTTAATACGTCATATAAACTACATCTCATTCAGTATACCTACAGACAGACATCGTTAATATGTCATCAACTACATCTCATTCAGTATACCTACAGACAGACATCGTTAATATGTCATCAACTACATCTCATTCAGTATACCTACAGACAGACATGGTTAATATGTCATATAAACTACATCTCATTCAGTATACCTACAGACAGACATGGTTAATATGTCATATAAACTACATCTCATTCAGTATACCTACAGACATCGTTAATATGTCATACTAACTACATCTCATTCAGTATACCTACAGACATGGTTAATATGTCATAAACTATATCTCATTCAGTATACCTACAGACAGACATGGTTAATATGTCATACTAACTACATCTCATTCAGTATACCTACAGACATCGTTAATATGTCATACTAACTACATCTCATTCAGTATACCTACAGACATCGTTAATATGTCATACTAACTACATCTCATTCAGTATACCTACAGACATCGTTAATATGTCATAAACTATATCTCATTCAGTATACCTACAGACAGACATGGTTAATATGTCATACTAACTACATCTCATTCAGTATACCTACAGACATCGTTAATATGTCATATAAACTACATCTCATTCAGTATACCTACAGACAGACATGGTTAATATGTCATATAAACTACATCTCATTCAGTATACCTACAGACATCGTTAATATGTCATATAAACTACATCTCATTCAGTATACCTACAGACAGACATTGTTAATATGTCATCAACTACATCTCATTCAGTATACCTACTGACATCGTTAATATGTCATATTAACTACATCTCATTCAGTATACCTACAGACATCGTTAATATGTCATATAAACTACAACTCATTCAGTATACCTACATACAGACATCGTTAACATGTCATATTAACTATATCTCATTCAGTATACCTACAGACATCGTTAATATGTCATATACACTACATCTCATTCAGTATACCTACAGACAGACATCGTTAATATGTCATTAACTATATCTCATTCAGTATACCTACAGACATCGTTAATATGTCATATAAAGTACATCTCATTCAGTATACCTACAGACACACATCGTTAATATGTCATATAAACTATATCTCATTCAGTATACCTACAGACAGACATCGTTAATATGTCATATAAACTACATCTCATTCAGTATACCTACAGACATCGTTAATATGTCATATAAACTACATCTCATTCATTATACCTACAGACAGACATGGTTAATATGTCATATAAAGTACAACTCATTCATTATACCTACAGACAGACATCGTTAATATGTCATATAAACTACATCTCATTCAGTATACCTACAGACAGACATTGTTAATATGTCATCAACTACATCTCATTCAGTATACCTACAGACATCGTTAATATGTCATATAAACTACATCTCATTCAGTATACCTACAGACATCGTTAATATGTCATATAAACTACATCTCATTCAGTATACCTACAGACAGACACCGTTAATATGTCATATTAACTACATCTCATTCAGTATACCTACAGACAGACACCGTTAATATGTCATATAAACTACATCTCATTCAGTATACCTACAGACATCGTTAATATGTCATATACACTACATCTCATTCAGTATACCTACAGACATCGTTAATATGTCATATAAACTACCTCTCATTCAGTAAACCTACAGACAGACATCGTTAATATGTCATATAAACTACATCTCATTCAGTAAACCTACAGACAGACATCGTTAATATGTCATATAATCTACATCTCATTCAGTATACCTACAGACATCGTTAATATGTCATATACACTACATCTCATTCAGTATACCTACAGACAGACATCGTTAATATGTCATATACACTACATCTCATTCAGTATACCTACAGACAGACATCGTTAATATGTCATATTAACTACATCTCATTCAGTATACCTACAGACATCGTTAATATGTCATATAAACTACATCTCACTCAGTATACCTACAGACATCGTTAATATGTCATATAAACTACATCTCATTCAGTATGCCTACAGACATCGTTAATATGTCATATAAACTACATCTCATTCATTATACCTACAGACATCGTTAATATGTCATAAACTACATCTCATTCAGTATACCTACAGACAGACATCGTTAATATGTCATATTAACTACATCTCATTCAGTATACCTACAGACACACATCGTTAATATGTCATATAAACTACATCTCATTCAGTAAACCTACAGACAGACATCGTTAATATGTCATATAAACTACATCTCATTCAGTATACCTACAGACAGACATCGTTAATACGTCATATAAACAACATCTCATTCAGTATACCTACAGACATCGTTAATATGTCATATAAACTACATCTCATTCAGTATACCTACAGACATCGTTAATATGTCATATACACTACATCTCATTCAGTATACCTACAGACAGACATCGTTAATATGTCATATTAACTACATCTCATTCAGTATACCTACAGACATCGTTAATATGTCATATAAACTACATCTCATTCAGTATACCTACAGACAGACATGGTTAATACGTCATATAAACTACATCTCATTCAGTATACCTACAGACACACATCGTTAATATGTCATATAAACTACATCTCATTCAGTATACCTACAGACAGACATCGTTAATATGTCATAAACTACATCTCATTCAGTATACCTACAGACATCGTCAATATGTCATAAACTACATCTCATTCAGTATACCTACAGCCATCGTTAATATGTCATAAACTACATCTCATTCAGTATACCTACAGACAGACATGGTTAATATGTCATATAAACTACATCTCATTCAGTATACCTACAGACATCGTTAATATGTCATATAAACTACATCTCATTCAGTATACCTACAGACAGACATCGTTAATATGTCATATTAACTACATCTCATTCAGTATACCTACAGACATCGTTAATATGTCATAAACTACATCTCATTCAGTATACCTACAGACATCGTTAATATGTCATATAAACTACATCTCATTCAGTATACCTACAGACATCGTTAATATGTCATATTAACTACATCTCATTCAGTATACCTACAGACATCGTTAATATGTCATATAAACTACATCTCATTCAGTATACCTACAGACATCGTTAATATGTCATATAAACTACATCTCATTCAGTATACCTACAGACATCGTTAATATGTCATACTAACTACATCTCATTCAGTATACCTACAGACATCGTTAATATGTCATATACACTACATCTCATTCAGTATACCTACAGACATCGTTAATATGTCATAAACTACATCTCATTCAGTATACCTACAGACAGACATGGTTAATATGTCATATAAACTACATCTCATTCAGTATACCTACAGACAGACATTGTTAATATGTCATATAAACTACATCTCATTCAGTATACCTACAGACAGACATGGTTAATACGTCATATAAACTACATCTCATTCAGTATACCTACCGACATCGTTAATATGTCATATAAACTACATCTCATTCAGTATACCTACAGACATCGTTAATATGTCATACTAACTACATCTCATTCAGTATACCTACAGACATCGTTAATATGTCATAAACTACATCTCATTCAGTATACCTACAGACATCGTTAATATGTCATATAAACTACATCTCATTCAGTATACCTACAGACAGACATGGTTAATATGTCATATAAACTACATCTCATTCAGTATACCTACAGACAGACATTGTTAATATGTCATATAAACTACATCTCATTCAGTATACCTACAGACAAACATCGTTAATATGTCATATAAGTACATCTCATTCAGTATACCTACAGACAGACATCGTTAATATGTCATATAAATTACATCTCATTCAGTATACCTACAGACAGACATGGTTAATATGTCATATAAACTACATCTCATTCAGTATGCCTAAAAACAGACATCGTTAACATGTCATAAACTACATCTCATTCAGTATACCTACAGACAGACATCGTTAATATGTCATATAAACTACATCTCATTCAGTATACCTACAGACAAACATCGTTAATATGTCATATGTTCCAACTCGAAACCTTTTATAAGATCTGAGGACGGTAGCATTATTTCAAATTAACGTAAAAACAGGTTGCTGGAGAAAATGCACTTGTATATGGAGAAAATAATGGATGCATTTCGCTGACAACCTTAAATGTTTGTTATGAGACAAACCAGGGGTTTTAGTTTTTCCCTGGTATAATAGGAATGGGTTTTTGATTAACCTTTTAAACCTAGACAGGCTTAATAATCTTGAGGTAGGTTTGCTTTTTTCAATCTATAGTTTATCCTATATTTTCACATAAGTATTTGGCTTGTCAAATAGCGACAAAGACGACAAGTAAATTGCGAATAGATAGACGGAACCCTTTCAACAAGTTATGATCACATTATTTCACTCACAAGTTGCTATATGCTGATGATACGTATCAATGGATTGACGTTATAACTATATATGAGAGGTGTTTATTGTAGGTTTGTGTCGGTCTATCATATATATATTCTGTTGATAGAAGTTTAACCTGTATGATAACAAATAGGCAATAAACATAATGGTGTAGTTAATGAAATTCCATGGACTTGTGTAAAGTTGATGACATCATAGCAGATACTAATATATATATACCCGATATGCCAAATAACAAATTTAAATTTGTATTATGCAGTTTAATTCATTCTTCTAGGAATTGTTAGAGATGCTAGGAGTCATAAGTGTGGATATTTAATACTTTACCAAAACAGACGTGAGGAAAATCAAAATGGACATAACAAATATAAAGATATGGACGGGATGGTGCACAAACTCTGTAATTTAATGAACTATATTTATTTTGATATTGGATTATCCTAAAAAAAAAACTAAAAAAAACCAACAAAACCATTAAATACGGGTGAACAATCTGACCCAGTTCCATTAATTAGGCATGCAAGGTAACGACAGACCTCGATGACTTAAAATGCCCACCAGTACAAAACACACAAACTCACCACTTATATCAAACTCAATGCAAAAAACAAACACCTACCTGTTTCGGTCCCGAACTGGCTGACGAGAATAGCAAATGCGATCGGAAAGAAGAGGAAGAAAATGAGAAACATTTTCAACCAGGTATGTCGTCTAAACGCCATCTTGTGTAGGTACTGACTCGGCGGACAATGCCCCTGTGTGTGACCGAACTATGTATGTGTTGTAATCCCCATCTATTGGAGGTATTGTTAACGTCTCTGGCATTTAAACAGTTTATAGAAACATGCATCTTTAATCCACTCTATATAAATTTGCAGTTGTTCAGAATTGTTGTGCCAGAATGTAGTTACTAGCATAGAATATATTAAGTCTGCATAAGTTTTGTTTATATCATGAATTTCACTATTACGAGATTTATAAATACCTGGTACGGTATGCTAAGAGGGATGTTCCTCGTATACAATACAGTCGACAGGGGCTTTACGGGAGGGCAAGCCTTAAAGAGAAAGTTTTAGTCGCTCACCAACACATAGCATACAGGTATATAATATATACTCTTTTAAAAGACATATTATACAGATTAAATATATAATATGTTTTTAACATCGCACATTCTATTTCGAAACCTCGTATATCAATTCAATTTACAGAAAAGTGAAAAATGCAATAAGAAGTAATTGAATTTGTGAGTGGCATTAAAGGTCATCTATATAGCAGAATAATGTTGAATTTCATTCACGAATTAATATCTAAATATTAGCACAAAAATAGTCATGTAACATGCCAAAATGTTTGTTTGGACATGTAGTTTCCTACAATCACCAGTAATTAGATGCTATCAGTTTCTTCTATAGAGTTACTTTGTGGTAAGATGTAGCATGGAATAGTTCTAAGTCACGCAAATAACCAGACATGAAAAGAAAAAAATAACCAAACTGTTATGCCCACAAGTGTTTATAGCACAGGGTAGGAACATTTATTTTACAGGATTTTACTTTATGTATGTATAAGCGCTTATTTTTTTTTGACCTTGAAATGCAAATGGCGACTGTGAATAATATTACACAAATATGTCATATTGGGAGGCATTTAAATCAATAAAAATGCTCCCGTATCATACTTTTAAGACATCTGATCATCGTAAGAAGTGCCTTTTAAAGTCAAACTGTTCAACTGGTGAGTTTGTGTCCTGTTTTCAGAAATAGACATATTTTACACCAAACTCAACGATTGAACTATTTTTTTTCTAAAATCAGTCTTCTTGTCATTTCTAGAGTTCTTTATATTAATTGTCTTATAAGAGCATTTTTGATGTATGAAATGTCTCCTTATATGCCGTATTTGGACCAACCGTCATTTGCATTTCAACAGTGTTTATACATATAATAAAGTCAAATCCGGTCAAACCAATGATTCTTATGTTGTGGTTTAGAAACCTGTAAGCAAAACGACATGGCCAGTTGTGCAATATATGTGAATCAAATGAGCTAATTATGTCCCCTGAAACATGCATTTTTCTCATGTTCTGTTGAAATTTACAAATAACTTGAATAAATTAAGTGTCAAGAGCAAGGTCCACAGTTTGACATAAATCATATCAAATGTTTATCAAGTTACTTCTGTTAAATTGCATTCTAGTAGGGATTTATAGCCTTGTAAATATCCCTGTTTTGTCTGGATTTTCCTGTTTAGAAGCCCCGTAAGAACTGGCGTGGTTTGGTTTTGTATTGGTTAACGTCCTATTAGCCCGAGTTTCCTCTGGCCCTGTCACCATGTCTGGTGTAGGGCCCCTACACCAGACATGGTGACAGGGCCAGAGGGAACTCCCTACACCAGACATGGTGACAGGGCCAGAGGAAACTCCCTACACCAGACATGGTGACAGGGCCAGAGGAAACTCGGGCTAACGTCCTACCAACAACAATGGTCATAGAGGACGGTCTCCAGATGAATGCTTGTTGTATGGAGACCGTCTTCATGTGACCTTGGTTAGGTCTCAAGGACGTAAAACTTCAGTTGAAAAGGGCTGACAACATGCTTTCTATGACGTAGAAAATCTCCCATGATGCACGTCCTTTTCCACGATGACTGCCATGATGGACCTGTACGTTGATCTTTGTGGCTAATATATTTATTTCTGTTTGTGGAATGCATTCCTGTTTTGTTACAATCCTCATTCTCTAAAGCTGTTGCTATCATGATCATTGCTTCTTGCTTCTATAGCATTCTGTAATCAGGTGTAATCAGCGAGACAGAACAGCGAAAAACACATTCATGTGGGCTACAATAGATATTTTGATTTTTAAAACAAGTGAAATGAGAAACTCTAGGCTCTGTGACGTAATTATTAGATTGCTTCTACTGTATGTGTACAGCCTGTATTTTTTTTTATATCCGTTTATACTTGTTTAACTGACTCTAGGCCTAATGCAATATTCACGGAGAGGTGTTAAAGGCATATCAGCGTTTCAATTCCTAACAAAGTAATGTTTTTTCTTCTTTTTTTCTTCTGTCCCCTTTTACTTTGTTACATGTAGTTACAAGTTTATCGTCTAAATGACTCCTCTTGCTGGGTTTCATCTCACGGTGTATCGCCGCGGTGGCCGAGTGGTTAAGGTGTCCGGACACTTTAACACTAGCCCTCCACCTATGGGTTGCGAGTTCGAAACCTACATGGGGCAGTTGCCAGGTGTTGACCGTAGGCCGGTGGTTTTCTCCGGGTAGTCCGGCTTTCCTCCACTTCCAAAACCGGGCACGTCCTTAAATGACCCTGGCTGTTAATAGGACGTTAAACAAAAACAAACCATAATCGCCTTAATGACTCCGCCTTTTGCTAGGTTTCATCTCACCGACTATATTGTCACTATTTTGTCAGCTTTAGCAAGTTACAAGTGTATCGCCTCCATGACTATTGCTAGGTTTACAGATGTATCGTCTCCATGACTCCGCCAAATGCTAGGTTTCGTCTTACCGACTAAAGTCTGTGCTCTATCAGCGTAAATAAATGTTCCCCTGAAGACCCCTATCCTAAAAGGTTCTAGTGAAGACCACTATCCTAAAAAGTTCCCCTGAAGACCCCTATCCTAACAATAGGTATACTTTCTATTTACCGAGCGACGTTTAACGTGTTTTATTGACATTCCTGACAGCCCGTTTTTAGTGTCATGGCGACCCTGTAATCCAGTCAGGCCAATGTATATCTGGAGACTGATGATATAAGTTAGATAACATTAATACATATGCCCATGTCATACTATATTCTAAATTATGTCTGTACTCTAACGCGCCGATCTAAACCCAGATTTGTTTTAATCTTCAATCACAAACACTGACAAAATAGCGGGGTACATTCAGCTTTCTCGTCAAGGTCAATTTTTAGTGTTGTAGGTCAATTTTAAGTGTTTGAAATATCGATGATGTTTCTCTACATACTGATCGGCAGCATCGTAGATTATTTGCATACCTTGATATGTTTCGGCATTGTATCCTCATGTTAATGATATCCTATTATCTTTCTGTGCCGCTATGTGAGGTGTATGTTTTTTATATTCAAGTTAACACGGAGACGTCGACCAATTATTGTCATCTATATTAATGTGGTACATATGCATCGCTCCTATTTTAAAACGTCGTTCCAAAGGATGTTGTCATTCAGCTCAGAACTGAACATACGAAAAAATATTGTTTTGCCCATGGACAACTATTGTTAAAGAGACCCAGCAACAGAAGCGATTTTCCTCGTGTGAAATGCACTGTAAGCTCAGTAAGTTACAGTTCGACTTGTAGTTTCATATTTGTCCTGTGATGACAATAAAGTGTACCATTGTCAATCAAAGTGATGAACGTTCGGCGTTGAAACAGCTGTGAAAAATATCTAACGGACAAAAATAAAAGTAAGCAACAAAAACGTACACAATGAGAAAAAAAATCCAAAGATGATTTAGATTTCTTCACATTTAGATAAAATCCAAAAATTAAAATGAAATTTTTTTGATATCTTTTGTGAAAAACATATATCTTGTCGAAAACGTGATAAGAACATTTTGAGCCTATGATTTGAATGTTGAAACGACTAACCATTTCGTAAATCCTGATTAGTAAAAGTAGATCGAGGTGAATCCTGACAAGACACATTTTAGCCTTTAATACGGACCGCACACTTCAAATAAATGACGACATGGCATATTCAGTTTCCTTTAAATTTTATTTATTTTCTTCGTACAACAACCGACGATTGTAACAAAACAATTACAAAGTGTCCCATGAATGATGAGAATGTAAACTTCACAGAAACGAGTTGTCTCCTCTTGATGTAGGGATTTCCGTGCGTCATATGTAGAGGTCGCGTTCGTCTTCAAATACAGGGTAGTCTATTCTAACAAAAACAGAAAATGAAAAGTATAAACACTGTATTTCTACTCCGGTATTATTCATCTTAGAATATAGATTAACATTTTAACTAATGATACAATGTACAGATACTATTTAATTTGTCGTAAGACACAACAGGAAAAGGCAATAACTTACGCATGGTACTTCTAGAGACATGTTGCTAGTCTAAATATCACAAATTCAAGACCGAGACGATTTGTCAAGGCTTTGCTTGTATTATCAGAAACAAATACAAAAGCAGTCATGAAAGGCATCCAGAACTTAACTGATCTTCATAAGTCTGGATTCATTGGAGTTTTGTTACTGCTCCTTATTGAAGTTTCTATTTAATAATCTTCTTTTATAAGATGAATTCTAAATTGAATGAAATTCTGCTTCTGCTCTAGGGAGTACCAGCATAATTCTTTGTGTTAAGCGTTTGATTTATCTATTTTACATTTAACTATGTTGTAGATCTAAACATCTTCTCTGACGACGAGGAGACTTAATCTTAACAAGAATGTCAGATCAAATTTTCTCACATTGTATTGCAGGACATTTTTAGATTAGTAACTGAATCCATTCTACATCAGCAAAACATATTCATTTTAATACATTAAACATTTCTTTTAAGTTCATTCGTATTTTTGCTCTTACTGCGTGAAGACCTTGCAGAAAAATTCCCAAATTCAACAATGCTATATTGAAAATGATCAAGCGTCTTCCCAATCCAAACTCATGAAAGATTGATGTATTTATAGACAAGGCAGTAGACCGGAGAATTTTTTTCCATTTAAGATATCTCCTTTTAAATTTTGCTTCAATATTTTTTTCATACCTGGATAAATTGTCAGCTGTTAACATTTCTAGAGATAATACCAGACACGAAACCGAGAACAAAAATGATTAAGAAGAACCTAGTTTTTTTTCTTGGTTGGTAAAGTTTCGATTAACAGTGAGTATTTGATATAAAATATAAATGTATTAAACACACATTGAGTAAAAATTATTTTTGATAGACTTTCCGAGATTATCATTCGTTTTGTTTATGGGTTTATTTCTTTTGAAAGCTAAATTAATGCAAAATGGTAGATTTTATCAACAACACCATAACCATATAAATGGTGATAACATTTGTTCTCGCCAATAACAATGATGTCTAAATCACGATTGAAACTGAAGGCCAAAGTTTAGTTCCTTTTGTGGAAACAATTTGGGTATTTCTGGCTGTTATGAATTAATTCAATCAGACGCCAAACTAGAGAGAATCCAATGATATGAAATGTTATCATACACTGCTAATTGATGTATTTACCTTACACTAGATATCTAGATGTAATACAGGGCATCCTAAAGAGAGATAATGTTAGCTTGTTGGGAACTCTTTAAGAAAACTTTAGGTGATATTTTCTCAATATTTGCCAGGAAAACAAAGCAAGAAATCTTTTGGTGCTATCCTTGATTTTATAGGAAGCCTAAATAATATTATGAATATAATGATAACAATTTAACTATATCACAGCAACACAGTCGTCTCAAAGCGGTTCACAAATCATCATCCGTGGTGATTGGCCTTTAGCAACCAGCCAATGCCCATAACAACTCCCTGGGGAGAAACAGCCGGAGCTCAACTTCGGCGTTAATAACTCACGCACAACATTTCTAACACTGCCCTACCACATACTCATTTTACAGCTGAGTTGACTGGAGCACAACGGGGTAAAGTATTTTGTTCAAGGATACAACACAGTGCCAGTGCCTGGACTCCAGCTAGCGACCCTTCGGTCAAGTAGCCTTGCCTCGTACCACCGTGCCTCCAATTAACTCATGATTATTTTGGTATACATTTCTTATTAAAATATTAATAGAGTTATGATTGGTAACTCACCTTCAGGGGTGAGGTCCTCTGTGTTAAATAGGCTACTCTCAAGAGACCGCTTGTTGACACTTCGTCCAAATCTACAAGATTCAATTTGAGGATTATACAGAAGGTACAAAAACACTTTTTAATACAAATTGAGAATTACGAACAGCCGAGCCAAAAAGGAATTAAACTATTAAATGATACAGCTATATTTCACCTTCTATGACTCGCCATTGATGATAAGTGAGTGTTGATACCTAGAAGGTAACAGCAATCAAAATACATCGAAAGAAATGTCAAAATGTGGACTGGAATGTAATGTTTCTAAGAATGTATGCTGAAAATTCACACCAAAGTAAAACTACTTATGACTCATTTTTATTTTCTGTGATCTGTATAACTAAGACCACTAGCTTTCGTCAGAAAACACCAGAAACTAAAGCGACGAAACAATTTGTTGAGCGATACATTTTTGCAAAAGCATAGATAAACTCGATCTTTGTAATAGTTGGGATATCTAATGGAAACATTCTGAAAACTATAACTTCTGGTGAAGAAAGATATATCTGATCACAATAGTTAGAACGTCTAATGGTAATTATGAAACTCGCATTAGATCTAATGACTCGTGCTAAAGAGCGATTACATAATCTTCGAAATCAAGACTGCTAGTGATGCTAACGGGTAATGATGTGTAGCTAATGCCTGGTCAGGTCTGTATTCAAACTCTGGACTCTCTAAACTTTGTAGGGACACTATTAATGTATTCATGGGTTATAATACATACCTTGGTCGGCCGACAATAGAATAATATTCGTTTAGGGCCCGAAGGTAGCTTCTAAGCTGGTCTGGAGTTCTGAAGCTGTGGGGCCTCTCAGGGGGCGCTAGCATTGCCTCCTGACATGTTACTTGGCTTATGAGTAGGGCACATGCGATCACAACTGTTGTAAGGACGAACTTTTGCATATTTCTAAAAAAAAAAAAAAAAAAAAATCATTAATGAAGTTAGTATAACGTATGCATCGAATAGTAACGTGCCAAAGTTGGCTGGGTGAACATGTTATTCAGTAATAATAAAAAAAAACAATGGACTCTTGTACTTATGTTATCAGTCGTCATTGGAGCAAATTGAGAAAACATTAGCAAAGAAATATCTTAATGATAAAATTTAGTTTGGAATTGAAATGTTTGGTAGTTTGGTTTGAACATCTTTAGATATACAACTTTTTACGTTGTTCTGCTACACCTGAAAAGGCGAGAATGGCACAAAATCACCGAATTTATGACATAATTGAAAAAAATAGTAACACAATATTCTGATCTAGTTAAACACAAATCTGTATTTCGAATCAAAGTTGGCCCATGACAACATTGAGAATTGAAAAAGATACTTTATCCTTGAATGCTAACCATCTTCTACATTAATAGCATTCGTTATATAAATCTAGGTAATGCCAAGTGCTCAAATTAAAAAATGGGGTAGCGACAATAAACCAACTATACTTTACCAAATAAAAATACCAGCCTAGATATCAAACAAGGAAACAGAGTTATTGTTAATGTGTCTTGTCTTAAAAAGATATAATACCGTCAACAAACCCCCAAACCCCCAAAACGTTGACAACAAAAATGATATTTTATGTTGTGAAAATAACTGTTTTCAAGTCAACACGTTTTCTGTAAATTATCTGAAAATCATACTGGTGGAAAGGTGAAGCGACAACTGGCGGTGTAGTTTTAGCAGAACAAGTTCCGAACTACTGAGTAAACACTACCGCACCACAGTAGTATGTAAACCTCACATTTATCACGCACTAATACCTTAAATATCGAGCTTGCGGATTTAGTACGCACATAAATCTCATGCGACTTGCAACGTTAAGCATCGACGCCGTCGACATCACCTCTAAAATGTTAACTATGATAGTCAATGAGACTAATATAACTGAGACTTGATCTTCCTTAGCAAATTTCATGGGAACATCTTGCTGCCATATCGACATTGAACTCACTGTTCATTGCTTACATGAACCACTACACAAATCTTCCGGCATCCATTATAATAAAGCTATGCTAAATGCTGAATATTAGTTGTAATAATATGGTGTAATATTACTACTGAATTCCGGCACAGTATTTTTTTATATTGATTTTTTATCAATATTCTATAATATCGTTATTTATCATAATATTATCTTAGATAATAAGATACTATTTCTAATATAATATGGTATAATACATGTATATGAATACTAGTTACGTAATCATTTGAAACATTTGATGCTCTGCTCTAGAAAACCCAAATCGTACATTTTCTAATAATTTATGCACACGTTTGGCAATGTTACTTCACCACAATGTACACTACCATAACCTGGCTGATTGTCCCAAAATTCATTAATCCTTACTTGTTCTCTGCATGTTAACATGTAAGTTTTACGACACTAATAACGAGACAGCCGAATTTGGTTTGTGTTTCCGTCTCTGTTGTATTGTGTTCTTTATTGTTAAAGGTGGAAATGTATCTAGAATATTATTTTACAAATAAAATATAACCTTGTATAAGTAAAACAAACACGGAATGAAGTAACCTCGCTAAACATTTAGATCACCAAATTATACACTGAAGACAAATGAAAATATTTACGAAATGATTAAATGAAAGTAAACATTTAAATAAATATTTTAAAAAGAGAAAATGAACCATAATGTTAAATTGTTTACTATGTTACATAATAGAAAAATAAATGAAACGTAAATCATTCTTACCTGAGTGGTGTAATGTCCAGTGCTAATTGTTCACTATGTCCTGTGTCCAAGCCCCTAGTGGTTGCGGAATCTTGGGCCCGGGGGATGTATATATACCCTGGACGGGTCTGCTCGAGACAGGTCAACAACTCGCGCCTCTAATATATGCATTAAGACAACAATTTTCTCCTCCTCTATTCTCCACGTTGACAGGCACGCCCAATACTGAACTTGTTAGGATGCACAAACCGTTCGTATTTCTATTAGTTAGCAGGGGAAGTGACAATGGCTCTGAATGGATTGTTTCAGTGTGTTATTGAATATGTTTGAAACACATGACGATTCCCCAACCACAATGCCGTCATACGAATATGGCTAGAACCACCCGCTGGGGATTGTTACAGTTCTTTGGCCGTCTGTCAAACGCACAAACGACTGTCCGGCGATGGTGCCGCCAGCGCTTGTAATTGTCTTTACGACAATTTCCTTTATTATCAGGCATTTACATATTAGTGTCTTTGTTTTCAAAATTAGCTAATCAACTCCTATGTTCTGTGTTGACCGTTATTTTTGAAAACATTTCAAAACACGTATGACGTATATTTCGGTTACAATGGCGAGAGAGATGGGGAAGGGATAAACAAAGTAAAGGAATGAATGACAGACAGAGTATAGAGATGTTAACTTGGGTGTGACGAATAGGTGGGCGTCTGATAGGAGGATTTGTAGTTAGGTAGTCTAATAGGAGGATTGGTAGTAAGGGGGCGTCTGATAGGATTGGTAGTTAGGTAGTCTAATATGAAGATTGGTAGTTTGGGAGTGTCTGATAGGAGGATTGGTAGTTTGGGAGTGTCTGATAGGACGATTGGTAGTTTGGGAGTGTCTGATAGGAGGATTGGTAGTTTGGGAGTGTCTGATAGGACGATTGGTAGTTTGGGAGTGTCTGATAGGACGAATGGTAGTTTGGGAGTGTCTGATATGACGATTGGTAGTTTGGGAGTGTCTGATAGGACGATTGGTAGTTTGGGAATGTCTGATAGGACGATTGGTAGTTTGGGAGTGTCTGATAGGACGATTGGTAGTTTGGGATGTCTGATAGGACGATTGGTAGTTTAGGAGTGTCTGATAGGACGATTGGTAGTTTAGGAGTGTCTGATAGGACGATTGGTAGTTTGGGAGTGTCTGATAGGACGATTGGTAGTTTGGGATGTCTGATAGGACGATTGGTAGTTTGGGAGTGTCTGATAGGACGATTGGTAGTTTGGGAGTGTCTGATATGACGATTGGTAGTTTGGGAGTGTCTGATAGGACGAATGGTAGTTTGGGAGTGTCTGATAGGACGATTGGTAGATTGGGAGTGTCTGATAGGAAGATTGGTAGTTTAGGAGTGTCTGATAGGACGATTGGTAGTTTGGAAATGTCTGATATGACGATTGGTAGTTTGGGAGTGTCTGATAGGACGATTGGTAGTTTGGGATGTCTGATAGGACGATTGGTAGTTTAGGGAGTGTCTGATAGGACGATTGGTAGTTTGGGAGTGTCTGATAGGACGATTGGTAGTTAGGGTGTCTGATAGGACGATTGGTAGTTAGGGATGTCTGATAGGACGATTGGTAGTTTGGGAGTGTCTAATAGGACGATTGGTAGCTTGGAAGTGTCTGATAGGACGATTGGTAGTTTGTGGTGTCTGATAGGACGATTGGTAGTTTGTGAGTGTCTGATAGGACGATTGGTAGTTAGGATGTCTGATAGGACGATTGGTAGTTTGGGAGTGTCTATTAGGACGATTGGTAGTTTGGGAGTGTCTGATAGGACGATTGGTAGTTAGGGTGTCTGATAGGACGATTGGTAGTTAGGGTGTCTGATAGGACGATTGGTAGTTTGGGAGTGTCTGATAGGACGATTGGTAGTTTGGGAGTGTCTGATAGGACGATTGGTAGTTTGGGAGTGTCTGATAGGACGATTGGTAGTTAGGATGTCTGATAGGACGATTGGTAGTTTGGGAGTGTCTGATAGGACGATTGGTAGTTTGGGAGTGTCTGATAGGACGATTGGTAGTTTGGGATGTCTGCTAGGACGATTGGTAGATTGAGATGTCTGATAGGACGATTGGTAGTTTGGGGATGTCTGATATGACGATTGGTAGTTTGGGGATGTCTGATAGGATGATTGGTAGTTTGGGATGTCTGATAGGACGATTGGTAGTTTGGGGATGTCTGATATGACGATTGGTAGTTTGGGGATGTCTGATATGACGATTGGTAGTTTGGGATGTCTGATAGGATGATTGGTAGTTTGGGATGTCTGATAGGATGATTGGTAGTTTGGGATGTCTGCTAGGACGATTGGTAGTTTGGGATAAGAGAAGGTGAACGGGTTTCACGATTGACAATTATTTTACATCCTTGTCCAATTGATGTTAGAAAATAAGCAAAATCGTTTACATTTGATGGACTGAATTACCAATTGAAAATTCGCTATCAAACCGTTCATATACGTTATAGAGTAATGTCTTTCGGACAAGTTTCATGTATTCCTTCAGGCAATATTGGTGATGGTCTTTCCTATTTTCACATATTCCCAGTCTCCGTAGTCATTGACCTACAGACATTCCTGAGCTTGACAGTTTACCTCAGGACGTCTGAAGTGTTGGACTGCTTAATTAGTCTTGACCATTCTTTGTAAGTTGGCAAGTGACACGCATCGAAATTTAATGCTTAGCTTAGTTTTACGTTTTATCAAGTTCATTTGATGACAAAATTAAAGAATTACGAATGACAGGAATTTTCGAAGAGTTGATACCGCTTCCCTTAATAGACATTTATGGATTATTGTAAGAATAATCGATTTGGTGAATTTAACAACATAACATGAATGATCTCTTCCGTCATGTATTAATGTCAAAGATAAAAAAAAGTAAGTAAAACATTTTACGCTCGTGTTAATGTGATATTGGGTTTATAAAACCCATTGAACTAATTCAATAATTAGATCATTTGGACAAGCTAAATATATTCAATATCACATGAAATTATAACATATATCGCCATATACTCGCAGTTATAGATAGGCAGTAGTGTAACCCTATATCTTCAGTATAAGATAAATTCCCTCACATGGAATTTAAAATGACGATCCTCAAATAAAACTGGTGTCCAATCAAATTCCTAAATTAGTTGATTTGGAAATTCAAAAAAATCCTTTCTTGTTTTAGAAATTTTAGAAAGTTTTGATTACTTTATTTTTGTTCCAGAGAAATTTTAATAGTTGATTACTTCCGTATAACATACCCTTATTTATGTACTGCTGAACTGGGGTCCAGAGAAGTAATGAATTGTACATGGGCACGCTTTCAGGATTTGTATTTCCATTTTCTATTGGCATTAGTAATTGTCTATATCAGTTTCCATCTGTATTGATTCCGGACCTTTGGTAAGGTCAATATAACGTATTCATAGTTCCAATGAACTATTGTTCATTTCCGGTTGACATTCGTATTGACTTTTGTTTATTTTCAGTTACTATTCGTATTGACTTTTGTTTATTTTCAGTTACTATTCGTATTGACCTCTGTTCATTTCCGGTTGACATTCGTATTGACCTCTGTTCATTTCATGTGACATTCGTATTGACCTCTGTTCATTTCATGTGACATTCGTATTGACTATTGTTTATTTTCAGTTGATATTCGTACTGATTATAATTTATTTTCAGTTTACATTCGTATCGACTATTGTCTATTTTTAGTTACTATTCTGATTGACTATTGTCTATTTTTAGTTACTATTCTGATTGACTATTGTCTATTTTTAGTTACTATTCTGATTGACTATTGTTTGTTTTCAAACACAATTAGAATGGGATGTTTATTTCTTTCGAATGATAGTCATATTGGACCATGTTCGCTGAAAACGACATTCATATTTACGGATGACATTCACATTGGATATTGCTTATTTCCAGATAAAACTCTCATTGTCAATTATCGATTTTCAGTTAAACTGACATTCGTAACGGCTTTTGTTTATTTCCAGTTGACATTCGTAACGGCTTTTGTTTATTTTCAGTCGACATTCGTATGCTCATTTTCAGATGATAATGTCCATGCTATAACTTTATCACGGTTATTCACGGTTTGTACTTGCAATTAGTTCATGTACCTGTGTCTTACACCTGGCGTAGTGATAAAAGTCAATAAACTACGATATCTACCAAATCACAATACCTGTATAATCAATGAAGTTTATTACCGGGACACGCATTATGATAGGTAATCTTGTAGTTATACATTATGTACTAGTAGGTTTTCAGGTCATTCATTCCCACTTCAACTTTGCCATAGCATAAATAACCAATGTATCATATTTCCCATATCGCCACAAGGTATACATTCTAGTGGGGTGAAATTAAGGCAACTGTGTAGATAAATAATTAAACGCCGAATATTTATTAAGAATGCATCGGGGAACATGACCGTTATTGTCAGTGCAGGATTTAAGAGTGATGTACAAACTCGGACATCGCCAGATTTTATTGTACGTTCTACAGGAGACGCCGGTATACATTGGACGATCCGTTGACAGCTTTTTGACAACAAAAGTAAGTTTGAATGTTTAGAAAACCTATGTTTGGTTTTGCTGTTTGTCAAACTCATTTGTGAATTCATATTCAGAGTGATCGATTTTACTTGAAAACTGATTTTTTTTCCAAATGAATTTTAATAGCATATAATAGCATATATATATATATTTTAAATGATGCATTAATTAACGTGTGTTATGTGGAATATGTGTAAAAAATGAAGTTTGCATACCAGTAAACGATAAAAAACAAGAATCATTCCTTGTTTAAACTGCGTTTTTGCAGATATTTTAAATGACGCACTAAGGTGCTTCATGTTGAAATATCTGTAAACAAAAATAATAAAAAAAAATAGTTTACACACCAGTAAACGAAAAATAGAAGAATCTCCTAATATTTACATTTTAACCAGTGTTTATCATGTAAGATTGTTGAGTATTAAATTGGCATTCTTTTTCTTGCTTTATACGAATAGACGTAACATCAGGACAATTAACGGAATCGCTAAACAGCTGATTCAAATTCGGCGGGAAAGGTTGTCAAATGCAAGAATAAACTAAATATAGTTCCCATGTTACATCGTTTTTTTTATTCAATTCCTGTAATATATTTCAAACATTTGCATCGGTTCGGCTTGTATTTCTACGCGTCAAGTTTGACATTTACACACTTGTAAACAATGTTTTCGTTAGTAAGGTTATGTAACGAACACACATCGGAAATGTAAATATTACTACTATACAGATGCACTGTATTTAAGTATCTACTTCGATAGTCTAAAAAGGATGCTCAATCTATATCTTTGTCATTATAACTTTTGTTAATTGCTCTCGGTAGAAAATGATATATGATGTATATGATGAAGAAGTTATGCGGCACCGTTTTCCTTTTTAATAATTAATTTAAAGCATTTATTCAGTGTTTGCTAAGTGATATTACTGAGACGTATAAGTGATATCGCGCTGAGACGTTTAAATGAAATCATTTGTTTGGTGACATCACCTAGCGTTTTGATGTAGGTAATTTCACATACATAACTTAAAGATAACTTTCACATAAACGACTTAGCGATATCCATTGAAAAAAGTAATATCACTTCGGAAAAATAAGGAATAATTTATCTGTGTTGTGTGAACACATTTAAAAGTGATATCATATAGTCATGACAGTGAGATCACTAAGATAAAAGTTACAGAGATAATCTATAGTTGATGTATGAACATATTCACATCACTTAAACGACCAAATGATATCACTTAAAAATTTTGAATGAGTGAAATCACCTATTCAAAATTTTAAATGATATCATTTTGTCACTTAAGTGATATCATTTAAACATCTAGATAATTCCACTAAATGGGAATTAACAATATAACTGCGCTCCGTAGAGATTATACACAGGTCACTCTCTGACATTTTGTCGTATTTACCTGCCTTTCACATACATTACAGGTACATCAGAAGAAGAAGTATTAGTTATTGAACATGACATCAGAGGGCACCCTGTTGGCCTTGTTCCTACTGGCATCAATGATAAATGTCACCATCTCGTCACATACACTACAAGATGTAAAGGATGTGTACACACACATTTTCAATGGTTACGACAAACGAGTCATCCCGCTTTTGAAACAAGGATATAGTTTACCTGTTTATATGGAATTCATATTGAGGTCGATAAACGAATTCGATGAAAAGTCGCAGAAACTTGCAATAGCAGGCATGTTTACTATAACATGGATAGACGAATCACTGAAGTGGAACATGTCAGACTTCGGTTATGTGTGGCATGTCCATGTTGACGCGAAATCAATATGGCTGCCAAACATTGTCCTTATCAACACCTATGATAAATTCACTATGCTAGCAGAGGCTGCTTCGACTGCGCTTGTATATTACGATGGGTATGTTGAGTGGTTATCGGGTGACAGTTACGTCGTCAGCTGTGAGGTCGATATCACTTATTATCCATTCGATACACAAAAGTGTTATTTGTTATTCGAAGTGTGGGATGCACCTGTTTCTGAAGTCGCTCTCATGAAATACTCAGAATCACTTAATATGTCTCTTTTACAGGAAAATGTCGAATGGGTTCTTTTAAAAACGGAGATTTTTGATTCGAAAACAGACAATGAATCATATGTGTCATATGTCACTTATGTCATGCATCTACAGAGAAGGCCAAAGTTCGTGATCTCGACTATCGTCGCCCCCGTAATCCTATTGGCGTTTCTAAATGTCTGCGTGTTCCTCATACCGTCGTCTTCAGGAGAGAAGAATTCATTTTGTGTGACGGTGTACCTGTCATACGCTGTGTTTCTAGGAATAATCAGCTCCGAACTTCCTCACAACTCACAAAATGTATCTTTCTTGGCCATGTATCTGCTCTCACTTCTGATTTTCAGTGTGATCATCGTCCTGATAACAGTCATACAAGTTCGTCTCTTTATCGAGTATGGAGAAACACCAGTACCGACCTCACTTTTGAAAGTGTGTTGCTTTTGTACACGTGGAACTCGATCTCAAGTAACTCCTCTGGATGATAATGATAGAGTGGAACACATCGGTATGGGCGGTGATGACAAGGAAGTTACTCACACATATAAGAATGAAACACTTGTTTGTTTTAAAGAGGTGTTGCCGAGACTCGATGTCCCCTTGTTCTTTTTCTTCTTGATAATTTTGATTTTGTTCACTTTAGTTATGGGCATGTATACCTATTCCAATGCATTGTGAACGGTCGTTTCTATTGTATGCGATGACGTTTCCTTTGATAGATGTCCTGACATGTTTCATGAGTCATTCCTATTGGATACTGTATACTAGTAGTTGTTTCTTTTCAAGGGGGTGATATTTCGCGGTTGTCAAAGTCATGTCGGATTGTAGTTCACGGGTTACAAATTCCTCGTAACACCTCCATTTGAACATATTGCAGTAAGCAGGCGAATGCATCTTTACATTGTCTGCGTTTAATGTATATTGATAATCACGTTATAGATATTAGCTGGTCGTTTATTATCTGGTTATATTTAATGACCCCGACTATAATGCAATGTCCCACAAATATTTCAAACAATATCCTTTATTTATATTTATGTATCCCTGGTAAATACTAGCCGCAATATACCGCTCGGCTAGAGAGATCTTCCCTTTAGCTCGATCGGTTGAGCGTAAAACTAGAAAGCCCGAGTTCGATCCCTAGCGGAAGGAGTGATTCAAATTTAATTGATCATGCGCTCTGTTAGATCGGCGCCCATGTAGGTACATATATGTACTCGGGAATGATACTCATCGCTGCTTGCGAAAGCATCGCTGTTACCCGAACAAGAGACTGTATTGTGTTTTTATTGATTACAGTAAGGCTTTCGATAGTGTTAATCATCAAAAATTATGGTATAAACTTTGGAGAAATGGTATTAGGGGGCGATTACTGAATGTTATTAAATCAATTTACGATAATGTACGTTCCTGTGTTAAACTAAATGGTAAATTATCCGCCATGTTCGATTTGGATGTCGGATTATTGCAAGGAGAATCTTTATCCTGAATGCTCTATTCTCTTTTTGTAAACGATATGGAAAGTCATTTTATAAATTCTAATTGTCAAAGTTACTCGTTACAGCTGATTAACCTCTTTATGTTAATGTACGCAGACGATACAGTCTTGTTTTCAGAGGACGTTACCGACCTCCAAAATATGCTTGATAGGTTACAGACTTATACTCTTAAATGGAACTTAAAAATAAACACAGATAAAACAAAAATTGTTGTTTTTAGGAAAAGAAAAAGAATGCTACCCTCTGAAAACTGGACTTTTAATGGAAACCCTATAGAAATTGTCGATAAGTTTTGTTACCTTGGCCTGATTTTTAACTTTAACGGTAGATTCACTGCAGCATTAGATACTTTGGCTTGCCAAGGAAGAAAAGCATATTATCATTTAAAAAGAAAAATGAAAGTGTTCACCCTTAATATTGAAACGAAAATGTCTTTATTTGACACTTATGTTGCATGTGTTTTGAATTACGGATGTGAAGTATGGGGACAAGCTGTTTCACCACAAATTGAAAAAAATCATCTTTTTCTCAAAGACTTACTTAATGTTAAGAAATCGGTAAATTCTTCTATGGTCTTCTTCGAAACTGGTAGATATTCATTGTATGTGCAACGTAAAATAGCAGTAATGAAATATTGGCTGAAATTACTAAAAACCAATAATTGTGTTTTAAAATCATGTTATGACGCACTTGTCGAATAAAATAATAAAAAACCTAATTGTAAAAGTAATTGGGTTTATCATATTAAAAATGAGCTTTGTAGTTTAGGTTTTGGTTATATTTGGAACAGCCAATACGTTTTAAATGAAAGTCATTTTATGCAAGTATATGTCCAGCGTGTTCATGATGTATTTATTCAAGAATTACGCAGTGCGTTTGATATATCGTCGAAATGTTATTAATACAAACATATTGTGGATACCTTCAATACTCAATTTTATCTTGTTAAGCCAATTAATTATAAATTTAAAAAGTTATTGAGTCAATTCCGTATGCAAGGACACAGTCTAAATATTGAATCTGGGCGCTACAATAAAATACTAGAAGTCAAAGAGTTTGCACAGTTTGTGACAAAAATGACGTCGAGGACGAAGTACATTTTGTGCTTCTTTGTCCTGCATATTCTGAACTAAGAAAAACATACATCAAAAAGTATTATTATTCTCGTCCAAGTGTTTATAAACTGATAGAATTATTTTCCAGTAAAAGTGTTAAAACTTTGAATAGATTGGGTAAATTTTTGTTACATGTCACTGCAGAAAGAAAAACTCTCCTTGTAAGTAATTAAATTAAATGCGTTTTGGAAATTATGATCACAGTTTTCATATATAGTGTTCTTGTATATATTTAGAAAGTATGTTATTTATATTGAATAGTACATGTTTAAATTATGTCGTCATACTGTCATGACGTCATAGGCATGCAATACGTAAACGCTGTAATTGTTATGCATCAGTTACAAGTTTTCAAAATCATTATGTTATTCATTATTATGTGTCGTAAGTATATTGCCTGTGTTGGGCCCTCCGCCATCTTGTCATTCAAGTTGCAATATGTATACATATATATGAATATTGTGTTATCCTATATGCTGTGTTGCATTTGGAATAAATAAATTGAATTGAATTACCCCTGGAAAACTCGAAGACGAGTTCTTGCCTGGAAGGGGATAATGCAACCCTGATAAATATTAGCCGCAATTTACCGCTCGGCTTCAAAGCTGTTCTCTTTAGTTCTATCGGTTGAGCGTAAGACTAGTAAGCCAGAGGTCCCGGGTCCGATCCCAAGCGGAGGCAGTGTTTTCAATTTAATTAATCATGCGCGTTATTAAATATAATTGACATCTGAGATGTTTTCTAACGTTTTATTCCTGATGGGCACTTGTGGCGGGTTATATGAACGCCGTTAAGTATTCACATACTCGACTTTATTGCATCCTATCAATGAAAGTGTAACGTACAACTAAAATTTATAATATTTTTAATACTGTAGCTTGTATTATAATGATCAGCCAATCAAAATTTGAACATGGATTATACAATTAGCGAGCTCTTTGATAATTCTCTAGTTTCTATTATCAAGTTTTATCAAGTATAGCAGTTACACTACTAATGTTATCTCAGTGTTCGTTACGTTAAAAGGGAAACTGGTCATGCTATCTAACCCGGTATTTTCATGACGTTTCGAAGATATTGATTATTGCACTTACAAAAAGTCTTTTAGCTTTGTAAGCTGATACAAAATTGTTGCTTGATATTTGTCCATGGCAGAAAATTGTATATAAACTGTAAATAGCTTCATAGTTCCAAATGGTGTTTGTTTGTACTTGTCAATAGGTAGTATGTTGGAACAAACCAAAAATGTTGTGAAATGTTTTATGTCGCTGTTACATATCTTGTAATTGTCTATTCGAGTCAATTATTTGCAGATGCATGCATGCCACACTTTGCTGGTGTTAGAATTGTGTGTGACGTTTCTTTGGACTTTGAACATCCTTATTGTTTTCCGAAACACAAATTTTTATGAATGCTAATAAAAAGAAATTGTCGAAGGTTTTTGTAAATAGTTTCAATCATGTTTTTTTCAACTTTAATTCGTAAATTATATTTGATGAAGGAACGTACACACGACATACAAGATATTAGCAGATATCGATGCAAACTGAGAGAAGATGAACTCGAGCCTTGTATTGAATCAAACTGTATCATACAGCTGTCTTTTCCCTCTTGGATTTTCAGTGATATTAGGGACATTATACAGCAGTTTCGAAAGGCATGTCAACGTCTACATGCCAACGTGCCATAACTAATAATCAATTTCATAGATGTCAATGTTGCATTTCAAGAAACATCATGTACGTGGCACTGTTCAGATGAACCGTGTCACTATTCCAATGAACTATATCACTATTTAAATGAACCGTATTACTATTCAAATGAACCGTGTCACTGATCAAATAAATTGTAACATTACATTCATGTTTGATGTGAATAATCCTATATTAAAAGATTTATGGACTAAAGGATGTATATTGATAGTGAGGTATTAATTATAGGCTCATGGCATAGGTTTCAGCTCGCTATTGTGTGGCGGTTAATTAAGTCTTATCTACAGACTTATCTGAATACGTATCTACAGAATAGAGCCAAATGAAACCAACTTAATTATATAAGAATACAAATCACCGTGATTTGTCATTAAAGTAAAATGGGTTTTTTTTTATCGTTTTTTTTTGTTGATGATGCAAATGACAAATTTACTATTAACACTTCGTAATAAATAAGGAAAAATTATTGTGGTGCAGACAATTTGTTATTCATTTGTTATCAACACACTTTTGGAATTTTACTTTTTAATGTCAATGTTGACTATGATGTATTCAAAGCTGGTATTAAATATTGATATTGACTCTTGTTATACTTTTAGGTGACATTAAAATTGCCTTATGCCCATTTTCATATTGAATTATATTGAGAAATATTCATTTCCATGAGGATACTCATCCGTGTTTCAATTTGTACCTATGATAAGGTCAAACGTGTATCATTACCCGTTATAATGACTACAGTACATTAAGGTTATCAACAATATGATCTAATTCATATGGGGAAGTCATTAAGACAGGTAAATCTAAGTGTTATATATTATGCATAAGAATCATTTCGGTTCGTTCATTCCTAATTAAACTATTTCCCATATCGTCACATACCGCTGCAGCATCCTACTATACTCTGTTCATACATAATTAAACGCCGAGTTTTAGTTTAGAATATATCGAGCTTTTATATTAATCGTGAATCAGATCCATGCTCTGGAATGCGACGTTTGTATGGTGTTATGATTGAGAGCCCCCCCCCCCCCCCCCCCCCCCCCCACCCGGATATAACTAACTCCCCAGAATACAATCGGAGAGCAGAGATCAGTTTTAATCTCACTGATTGCATGTGAGATTGCTGATGTAAGACTTTATGTCCAGGTCAATAGAATTCATATTCATTGAAATTACTAATACCACTAGACCATAACAAGAGCATAGACTTAGTTTGAGAACGATCTTATATTAAACGTCTTCCATTAAAATCTTATTTTAGCATCAATTTCTAGAAATAATTTTATAGCATTAATTTCAATTAAATAAAATTGTTATGAACTTCAGAAAATTCACCGACAACCAAACCGATAGCTGAATGTATAAGTTTTTTCCGAGTACGTCGTTCATATCTTAAATAGTATCCCATCATATAATGTGACTACACCTTTTAAACCAATCAAAAAGGTCATACTTTTATCGTCCTTATCAGATACATAATCATAGCCGGAGTTATCTCCCTTATGATACTATTTACCATGTTGAATTTTTAAACTCGTTTATATAACTATGCTGATAAGACAATAGATACAGACTGATCTCGTGTTCACTTGTCTTTCTAACACATTACAGGAACATCAGGAAAGGATACAGACGTTTTTGATGTGTTGTTAAGTATAGCATCAGAGGACACCCTGTTACACAGCTTCTTACTGGCATTAATAATGATTATCACCATCTCGTCACATACACTACAAAATGTGAAATATGTCTGCACACATATTTTCAATGGTTACGACAAACGAATCGTTCCTTTTTAAATCAAAGCAATAGGAATATGGAACGCCTAAGATGCCTTATTTGATAAATGTTGATTATATGATTTGATTTTACTATTATATGATATCATATCACCATTACATGATGCGATATTGTCATTATATGATATCACTTTGCTACTATATGATGCGATATTGTCATTATATGATGTGAGCGCTTCCTCCTTAGCATATCTTCCTATTATATAATGGTGAAATCGTATCATGGCGAAGTGTTGTCATATAATGGCGGAGTGCTGTTATATAATGATGAAGCTCTGTCATATAATTGTGAAGTGTTGTCATATAATGGTGAAATGCTGTCATATAATGGCGAAGTGTTGTCATAATGGTGTTTTTTCATCATATAACATCGATTTATTATAATGGTGAAACCACATCATATAGTGAAAAAATAATATGAAACTCGTATGGTCGAATGGCAGGTAATATGGTAAGATGTTCTATGTTTTGGATTTCAAAATAAATTGCGGACGATTTTGATTTTTTCATTTGTAGCGGAGGCCAAAGTTCATTATCTCGACTATCTCCGCCCCCGTAATCCTACTGGGGTTTCTAAATGTCTGCGTGTTTCTCATACCGGCGTCTTCAGGAGAGAAGAATTCATTTTGTGTGACGGTGTACCTGTCATACGCTGTGTTTCTAGGAATAATCAGCTCCGAACTTCCTCACAACTCCCCAAACGTTTCCTTCCTGGCCATGTATCTACTCACACTTACGGTTTTCAGTGTCATTATCGTTCCGGTAACAGTCATACAAGTTCGGCTTTATTTCGAGTATGGAGAAACACCAGTCCCGGTATCCATTTTGAAAGTGTGTGGCTTCTGCACACGTGGAACCCGATCTCAAGCTACCATTACTGATCCATATTGCGTTAAAGATGATGACGTGGAAACATTGGAGGAGAAGGAGGCCATGTGTTTATATGAAGGCCATGTTACGAATCCTTGACGTCACGCTGTTTTGTATATTCCTAGTTGTCTTGTGTGTCATGGCGTCAGCAATGAGACCGTGATGTATGTACGTCCCCTTGTAAAGAGTTGAAAAGATTGCTGTAAAACGTTACATATTACATATCCGTAATAGGTGATTTCCCCCCTTCTTGTTAGTATTTCATATTTATCGCATATAAACAGTCTGGCCATGGGTGATTTTTTTGTTAAGCAAAAACCTCCTATATAATATGCATACAATGAAAAATGAAATGTTTATTATAATTGGCATATCCATTATCAAGCAGCATGTACAGGCTTCACATTTGTTAAAGAATAAATAAATATATTTTTCCCAAATTTTAAATTTCCAGGTACACCGGAAATTTAGTTTTGACTACAGAGGAAAACGGTAGGTTACAAATAAGGTAAGAATAAACTTGATCATGAATATATGCCAAAACGATATTAATTCTGTCATTTGGATAGAGATATCTAATTTCAAATACGTTTCAGAAAACAAATTGTGTAGAGAATTGTGTCATTTTGGGTCAATATCATAATATTATGCTATTTAATGTTTTGGAAAGTGGTTACCATCGTATTTATAGGTCCGAAAAACATAGAAAAATAAGTATACTTATCCAAACCTGTATGAAAATAGCATATTCTTTCAGAATTGAGCAATTATATATACTGTTACCGTAGAGTGTGAGAAGAAATGACTACAGATGGTGTCGGGAATGGTGAGTTTTCCAAACAATTGTCAGGGCTTTTCAAATTTTCTATGTGTACTTACTACAATACACTGAAATGAACATGGGCCTTGGTTAAGGTAAAGAAGGCGCTATCGTAGACCACGGACAAAGTGAATTGGGGAAAATGTCTAATAAAGTTCTGTAATCTATTTATAATTATACTGAGATACACCAACATTAACTGTGTCACGCTCGCATAACTCGATGGGTAAATATGGTAAGTATTGTGTGGTGTTTTTATGTGGTACAATGTATGTATGTAGGGTTTGTATTTAGTGGTGCGCTACCTATAAGTCGGACCTCTCTGTCAGGTAAGTGTTTTAGATAAGGCGCGATAGATACCAGATGAGGGACGATCGGTAAGTATGGAACGGAATTCAAGTAAATATTACACTATCCGTTATTGCATTCTTGTGTGCAACATTAACATTGTGTTATGCGAATTATCGATATAAAACACCGCAGCGCCCCCATACTGCATAATGAGGAACTAAAGAATGAGATCGCCAACAATCAAAAAGTGAACGCGAATGCCGATAATGCAATACTGAATGTTGACCTAGCGAATACCGATTGCGCAATGCAAACTCGTAATGACAATGTTGACGACTGGAATAATCAAACTTATGGAAAGCCGGTGCGCAATGCTAATTGCTGATTGCTGATTGCTGATTGCGAATAGCTAATTGTTAATTGCGAATTGCTTATATACATGTATATATATATCCAATGTGAATTGCTGATATGCGAATTGCGCCAATACGACAGAACAACAACTATTGGAAACTATTTGATGCCGAACGTTCCTTGTAAGTAAGCTTTAAGCCTACAATCTCCAACCTCAAAATTGTCGACCCTGTGATCAATCGATTCTATAGCTTTTGCTGTAATAGGCAAGACAAAGGGTATATTCTGAATTCACAAACAAATGCACTGAAAGCCGTCAGGCAGTGGCCTGAATGTGTACTTGGCGTTGTGATTCATATAGGCCTACTGGCTTTAAGCTATAAAACGGGAAAAAGGCGACACTGTTTCAGTAACCAATATTTAACCTGCTTTAAATGAAAGAGAAACAAGCAGCACACTAAAGCTGGTTACACACAGAAGGCCACAGTTGTGGCAAAACTTCGCTTGTTGTAACATTTGCATGTGGCATGAACTGCACTCCATTCTTCCCCGCGAAAAAAACTCGTGACCGGATGCGCTTGCAAGAGAAACTACTGCAGAAGAAGCCCCTAAAACTGTGTTGCATATCAGCAATTGACATTGGAATATATATAAAAGCAATTCGCAATTAGCAATTCGCAATCAGCAATTCGTAATTAACAATTCGCAATCAGCAATTCGCAATTCGCAATTCGCAATCAGCAATTCGCAATTAGCAATTAGCATTGCGCACCGGCGTTCCATACAAACTGCAATATGCAATCTTAACACTGAATACATGATTGATAATAAAGGAAATGATAAGGTTCAGCTCGCATAACACAATGTCAATGTTGCACACAACAATACAAAAACGGATAGTGTAATATTTACTTGAATTCCGTTCCATAGGTAAGACACGCTCTGGACGGAGGATTGTTCGAGGTATTGGAGACGTTGTTATATTTGTCTCATATGAGTGAAAGCACAGAAAGCTGACTGTGGTAAGTGTTTGCCCCTTTTTTGGTTTATATTGCCCATGTATTTATCCGATTGGATTATAGTATTTACCTGTAGGAGACCGGTCAAGCATTTATAAATGGTGCGGTCCACTCGTGCGTGACTGAATTGTTTACGTGTATGTTTGAATTTCTATAACTAGTTATTGTTTTTATCTATATGTTATAATGGTAACTATAGTATCAATAAGCAAGATATTTGTATATCAGTCATGTATTAGTTGTATAGGTTTAATCCTGTTTCTCCCAAAACTTAAAATCTAGGTAAATTTTTTTTGGGAGAAACAGGATTTGTTTACACAGGGGTCTAATTATTAATTATTGCAAAATCCAGGTAAATACATGTAGATAGGTGATAGAACTACAAAAATGTCAATTAAATGTTATACTTTAATTACATATTATTTCATTGACAAAATCATATACATGTATATGTGAATATAAATGTCAAGCATATTCTAAACTTTAAAAAGTTAAAAATAATGTATTACACACATATATGTACTTTTTACTGGTGATATGATACTTATACAATGGATAACTAATAGGCACTATATTATCTTCAAAATACAATATAATAAGCACCATATATACATTCATACATATATCACAAATGAACACTATTTATATCATAACTAAACCAATAGTTTACTTTATCTGTATAATATTTGTACTGTATAACAAAAGTTGAATTTATAGCAAGGATGATACATTGTTAACAGAACTTTATGTAATTACATATATGTAGTATGTTTTATTTCACTCCATATGTAATAAATATGTTGCTCGCTCGCCATAGTTGATGTAGTCGATGTCGCCGTTGTAGTGGTCTGACAGCTGCCCAGTCCTGTAGTTTGGATACTTCTTCGTTGTAGATGGCGGGTATGTGTTGAGTTTCTTCCTATACCTCTTCATGATGCTGTTCATTATCTTCTGAACTTCCCCCTAGACATGGTTAGGTGGGTGGTTGTGTTGATGACCGAATTTTACAGGAATACCATTGGTAGTATTGATGGTTGCAGAGCAGTCTTTATCAGAGCATCTCCAGTAGCATATAGTGTCTCTGTAGTTGTTCTTCACCATGTCCTACCACCATACAGCCCCCCTCCCCACCCCCACCCCCACCCCCACATTGGTTTGGTTTACAACTCTTCTTAGATTGGACAGATAGCTTAATTGGTACAGATAGCAGATCTCCTGAAGATGAACATAGCCTAATTAGTGACACCTCTCCTGAAGTTGATAATTTATAATATGGGGGATACATATGAAAATAAGTCAATTATATGAAAAATGTTAAAGTATAAATAACTTTTATTAATTTATCATCTTATTAAATTGCACGTTTTATTTCTAAATTCAAACCATTTATGAATATATGGACAAATCTAAATGAAGTCATTTATAAATACTTCAATAAATTTATTATATTCATAATTTCTTATTTATTTATTTCTTAGTAAATTCCACGTTTATTTTAAATTCAGACCATCTATGAGTATATGGATAAATCTAAAAGAAGTCAATTATAATCACTTCTATAAATATATCATAAATATATTACATACATAACTTTTTATTTTTATCTATCTATTTCTTATTAAATTACACGTATTATTTTTAAATTCAACCATCTGTGAATATATGGATCAATCTATTATTTTTATTTATTTGTCAACTGGTACATTCAGTAATAGACACCTTAATTCTACCTGTACAGGTAACAGGAACGTTGATTTACCTGTACAGCTAGCAGTTAACTTAACTGTTAAAACAACACTCCCCCTATATTGTTTACATACGTTTTTGGGAGTAACAGGATATGTATTTTTCAGTTTTGGGAGAAACAGGATGACACCGTTGTATACGGGCGAGTTATTGTCATGCATTTAGTGTGAAGTAAGCGTATGCGTTTTCTATAGGTATGGAGGCCCATAGGTGATAGACTGTAGTTATTTATTGTACGCTGTGGACCCGCAGGGTTACCTAACTGGTAATTTTCATAAGTATGCTATATTATTCAGTAATTGTAGTAATATTTAAGTTTGTGTTATTTAATTATATAACCCATATATAGTTAAAATAAGGGAAATCAATCGCTAACAGAACTGAAAACATCAATCTCTGTATAACCAGTATAGAAGGAGGCACATCAATCCCTGTATAACCTTTACAGAAGGAGACACATTAATCTCTGTATAACATGCATAAAAGCAGACACATCAATCTCTGTATAACCTGTATAGAAGGAGACACATCAAGCTCTGTATAACCTATATAGGAGACACATCAATATCTGTATAACCTTTATAGAAGGAGACACACCAATCCCTGTATAACTTGTATAGAAGGAGACACATTAATCCCTGTATAACCTTTATAGAAGGAGACACATCAATCCCTGTATAACCTTTATAGAAGGCGACACATCAATATCTGCATAACCTTTATAGAAGGAGACACATCAATCCCTGTATAACCTTTATAGAAGACACATCAATCCCTGTATAACTTTATAGGAGACACATTAATCCCTGTATAACCTTTATAGAAGGAGACACATCAATATCTGTATAACCTTTATAGAAGGAGGCACATCAATCCCTGTATAACATGTATAGAAGGAGACACATCAATCTCTGTATAACCTTTATAGAAGGAGACACATCAATCTCTGTATAACCTTTATAGGAGACACACCAATCCCTGTATAACCTTTATAGAAGGAGACACATCAATCTCTGTATAACCTTTATAGAAGGAGACACATCAATCTCTGTATAACCTTTATAGAAGGAGACACATCAATCCCTGTATAACCTTTATAGAAGGAGACACATCAATCTCTGTATAACCTATATAGAAGGAGACACATCAATCTCTGTATAACATGTATAGAAGGAGACACATCAATCCCTGTATAACCTGTATAGAAGGAGACACATCAATCTCTGTATAACATGTATAGAAGGAGACACATCAATCCTTGTATAACCTTTTTATGAGACTCACCAATCCCTGTATAACCTTTATAGAAGGAGACACATCAATATCTGTATATCCTTTATAGAAGGAGACACATCAATCTCTGTATAACCTGTATAGAAGGAGACACATCAATCCCTGTATAACCTTTATAGGAGACACACCAATCCCTGTATAACCTTTATAGAAGGAGACACATCAATATCTGTATATCCTTTATAGGAGACACATCAATCTCTGTATAACATGTATAGAAGGAGACACATCAATCTGTATAACATGTATAGAAGGAGACACATCAATCTCTGTATAACATGTATAGAAGGAGACACATCAATCTCTGTAAAACCTTTTTAGAAGGAGACACATTAATCTCTGTATAACATGTATAGAAGGAGACACATCAATCCCTGTATAACATGTATAGAAGGAGACACATCAATCTCTGTATAACATGTATAGAAGGAGACACATCAATCCCTGTATAACATGTATAGAAGGAGACACATCAATATCTGTATAACCTTTATAGAAGGAGACACATCAATCCCTGTATAACCTTTATAGAAGGAGACACATCAATCTCTGTATAACATGTATAGAAGGAGACACATCAATCTCTGTATAACATGTATAGAAGGAGACACATCAATCTCTGTATAACCTTTATAGAAGGAGACACATCAATCCCTGTATAACCTATATAGAAGGAGACACATCAATCCCTGTATAACCTATATAGAAGGAGACACATCAATCCCTGTATAACCTTGATAAGAGACACACCAATCCCTGTATAACCTTTATAGAAGGAGACACATCAATCCCTGTATAACCTTTATAGAAGGAGACACATCAATCTCTGTATAAACTGTATAGATAGAGACGCAACAATCGGCGTATAGGGAACAACCAACCAATTGATAAAATACACTTTTGAAAAGTTTTTTTTATTACGTTTTATATGAGACCCTCAACTTTTGTTATAAACCATAATTGTCATATTGAATTCAATAATTTTAATGACGTACTCCAAAACGTTAACACTAAAGTCTATGGAAAAACAATTGATTGGTTGGTCCCTATAACCTGTATAGAGTTCGTCACTGGATGGTCATTTACATACACCGTAATTAAAAATATAGTTCGTCACCTGATGGCCATTTACATACACCATAATTAAAAATGTAGTTCGTCGCTAGATGTTCATTTACATACACCGTAATTAAAATATAGTTCGTCACTTGATGTTCATTTACATACACCATAATTAAAAACATAGTTCGTCACTTGATGGTCATTTACCTTACCCTAGACCATAATATTTACATAGACCATTATGAAAAATATCCTGTCATGAAATTTAAACACAGAATAAATTAGTTAGCGCGTCATGTTATAATATCTGTCAAAAAATGCTGTTCCTACACCAGTGAACAACAAAAAATAACAATTATTTCATATGTTTACATTTCAAAACTACTTTTCAACGTCATAAGAAACAGTATTCTACGTTCGTTATACGTAGTGACGAAACAGCTGATTGATCGATGTAACCGCATAACAGATAGTTCCAATTTGGCGGGAAAGGTAATCAAGTTCACAAGTACACAAAATATAGTTCCATACAAATTCATTATTTTAATCATCATAAAAGAAAAATATTGAAATGTTGTCTTCAATTTTACAATTATTAACAAGTTTTAATGTTGTAACACTTTTAAATGACTTTCGAAAGACTAATAGTCCGGAATTCCTTGAAAAGTACATCAATGCCAAAAAATCATATCAATCTATGTGCCAGAGTAAACGCAAAGACTACAATGCAACACTTGAAAGTGAGCTTATAACATCTGCAAGTAACAAAAACTCTTGTGTTTTCTGGAATAAAATAAAGTGTATTCTCAAACGAGGGGACTTTGTCACTAACAATATCAACCCAAGTGATTGGAGAAATTATTTTAAAGATCTTCTGAATCCAGTAGGTCAATCTGTTGAAGATGAATTCACCACGAGTGTGTCAGACTTTCTATGTGAGCATAATCAACACTGTGAGTCGTGTGTTGCCTCCAACTTAAATTCACCACTTAATGACAATATAACGGATGGTGAAGTAACGGCCGCAGTCAGAAGTCTGAAAAACAGTAAATCACCCGGTGAGGATGCCATTCCTGGAGAATTCTACAAAAGAACTCTACATATAGGTATGAGCAAATTACTTTGTAAACTTTTCAATCTTATCCTTAGTAATGGCAAAGTCCCAAAAGCTTGGTACACAGGTATCATTATTCCGTTATTTAAAAAAGGCGATGTCAATAACACTGGCAACTACAGAGGAATATCATTATTATCAGTGATGAGTAAAATATTTACAAAATTGTATGTGCTCGTCTAACTAACTGGACAGCAAGGAACAATATTCTACCGGAAGAGCAGGCCGGTTTCCGCAAAGGTTACTCAACAGTGGACCAAATATTCAATCTACAATCTTTAGTACAGAAATACCTTTCTAAAAAAGGAAATAAGTTTTATGTGCATTTGTAGATTTTGCCAAAGCATTTGACTGTGTCGACCAAAATAAATTATTCTATGCAATGATACACAACAATCTACATGGACGGATATTATCTGTGCTACATGACATGTACTCGAATGTTAAGGCTGAAGTTAAACTGTCTGACGGCTCGTTATCACATCCATTTGATTGTAGTTCTGGAGTGAGGCAAGGATGTATTTTAAGTCCACTACTATTTGCCATTTATATTAACGAACTTTCACACATGCTAAATGAGGAATTTGAGTATCGTACAGGGATCTGTGTATCAGAAGTGTTCCGAAACTTAACCCACCTGCTATTCGCAGATGACTTAGTACTGATAAGTGATACGGTTATTGGTCTACAGAGAAAACTTGACATTCTGGCAAAATACTGCAAGAAGTGGAATATGAAGGTCAACTTGGATAAAACCAATGTGATTGTGTTTAAAAATGGTGGACATCTCTCAGCATCTGAAAAGTGGTTTTATAATGGTAACACCATCACAAATGTTAGTTACTATAAATATCTAGGGCTTCTCTTCTCGTGTCGTCTGAAATGGAGTAAAGCATGTAAAACGCTTGCCCAACAAGCGTCCAAGGCATTAAATATGGTAAAAAGTTGTCTCGTGAAACTTGGTAGAAGAGATCCCAAGGTGGCATTCAAACTATTTGATTCCATGATTTCTCCGATCCTATTCTATGGAGCTGAAATATGGGGAACTGAATACCAAAAGGACATAGAAGCTGTCCATCAAAGATTCTGTAAATGGATCCTATGTACTGGTATCAACACCAATAATAATATAGCCATTGGAGAGTGTGGACGTCACGAGTTGTGTGTGAAGTACATGTGTAAACCTATTAAGTACTTATTGCGTCTATTCAAAATGGACCAAAATCGTCTCCCTAAACAATGTTATATGATGCTCCACAACCTGGATCAACATGGAAAAACTACATGGTGCACCAAAATCAAACACCTCCTTTTTAGCAATGGTTTTGGATTAGTGTGGCAATTCCAATATGTGGGTGATGTCAAGACATTTATGGAGTTGTTCAGGCGTCGACTCTGTGACATCAATTTACAAAAATGGTCAGAATACATTCATAACTCGTCAAAGTGTGATTTTTACTGCAAAATCAAACCATATATTATGACAGAGCAATATTTAAGTAACATGTCGTTCACCTTAAGGTATGCCCTTGCCAATCTTCGCTGCTCCACACACAGACTAGAAATCGATCTAGGTAGGAAAATAGGCATTCCACGTGAGGAGAGGCTGTGCAAAATCTGTAATTCTAAGGAGGTGGAGGATGAACTTCATTTTATGTTGAAGTGCCCAATACTGAGGGATATACGAGTTGCATTCATTCCCCGTTGGTGCTATGTAAACCCTTCCCTAGGTAACTTGGTGAAATTACTCGGGTCAGATGATAACTTAATATTGAGAAATGTTGCAATCTTTATTAAGAAGGCAAATGATGTTAAAAATGAAATATTAACCATGACATAATAGTCCTCAGACATTATGCCAGTAAAACAACTAATTCTGGAATTACTCATGATCAATTACAACAAACATTTAACTTAATATGACATTTTAAGAGACAGAAGTCAATATCCATTTGTGAAACCAGAATAGTCTATAGATAGCATGAATTAACTGAAGTACAGTGTAATTCCAAGATGAAATGAAATATTGAGCATTGGAAAATGTAATTATATCATATTACAATTGTATATATATTTTATGTGACGTCAAAAATTTATTGTATATTGAAATGGTACTGTGGGCTGGAGGCCTCTAATGTGCAAATAAAACCATTATTATTATTATTATTATTATTATTATTTTAATGTTGATAAAACATTATTTCATGTGTAATCAAACGCGAGTTTATAGTCACACTTGTCAACAATGTACTTTATGTATTCATACGCGGCAGGTTAATTGTTCACCTAGGAATGAACACTTATTTTGTTAGTACCTTCATATAGAGAACACACAGTGGAAATGTAAATATTTCTAATTAGCGATGTGTGTTATGCATATAAAACGAGAAACACGTTTTATAATTACAGAACGTACAGTGCTATACCTCTTTTAATAACTTATTGGCGGTATCGTATACAAATGTTATTTCCCATATCATGACGTCATTCCACATCAATTTGTCGTACTTTCCGCAGAGCGCGCGTCGTTTCAGTAAAAACAAACTTCATTAAAAAGGTTGGCACCTATCTCGCTGTTACAGCAAATCATTTCCTGTAAATCAATCGCATGTGATTGCACCAATACAAACCAAAAGACACGTTGTTTACGTTGTAATCAGGTGATATATCGAGTGACACATGAAGGTAAAGGAGATATTCCTGAATCGCTTTAAAAAAAAAAGACAATTATAATCTGTGACTTCACAATCAATTAAACGGTGTCGAAACTGACTGGTTTATACAAGTTATTACATATAATATTCCGTTGGTCGATACGGAGTATACACCGCCTCGTCTCTTGTTTCCAACTTAGACGCCATGGTATACATGTTGTTTTAAAATTCATCGAGTGTCAAGTCATGCCAAGTTTCACTTAGAAAAGGTAAGCTCAGAACTGGTAAACTTACAAACGCGACTATCTTTTTGATATTATTATATTCTGATGTTAACGTCTTAATTCAATTTCATTACAATGAAACATTACAGTTAATCATGTTACCATTATAGCGTTATAAACATGGTTTCAAGTATCCATATTGTCATATGCACATGGTGGCTAACGTTATTTAAACATGATCAGGACATCATAATAATGGACGATTTCTAATACATTAAAGTATCGCGGGATTGTGTCCTACCGACTATATATCCACCTTGGGTAAATGATCACCATAGTCGGAACCAAACAACCAACAGTTTTCACATAGGCTTCAGTGTTAATATTATATGTAAATTCAAATTTACATTTAGAGATATGAGGATACATTGCAGCTTCCCAGTATTAGATATATGAGAATAGATTTGGTTTATTTTTGTAAAACATGCTTTTTAACAGCCAGAGTCAATATGATATAAGATATAAGGAGATACAAGGTCTCATAGCAAGCAATAGAGATATTATAATACATAGCGAAGCTTTAAAGGCATGATGGTACATAGCAAGCTTTAGAGGCTTGATGGTACATAGCAAGATTTAGAGATATGGGAGTACATAGCAAGCTTTAGAGGTATGGGAGTACATAGCAAGCTTTAGAGATATGGGAGTACATAGCAAGCTTTAGAGATATGGGAGTACATAGCAAGATTTAGAGATATGGGAGTACATAGCAAGCAATAGAGATATTGTAATACATAACAAGCTTAAGAGGTATGGGAGTACATAGCAAGCTTTAGAGGTATGAGAATACATAGCAAGATTTAGAGATATGGGAGTACATAGCAAGATTTAGAGATATGGGAGTACATAGCAAGCAATAGAGATATGGGAGTACATAGCAAGCAATAGAGATATTGTAATACATAGCAAGCTTTAGAGGTATGGGAGTACATAGCAAGCTTTAGAGATATGGGAATACATAGCAAGCTTTAGAGATATGGGAGTACATAGCAAGCTTTAGAGATATGGGAGTACATAGCAAGCTTTAGAGATATGGGAATACATAGCAAGCTTTAGAGATATGGGAATACATAGCAAGCTTTAGAGGTATGGGAGTACATAGCAAGCTGTAGAGATATTGTAATACATAGCAAGCTTTAGAGATATGGGAGTACATAGCAAGCTTTAGAGATATGGGAGTACATAGCAAGCTTTAGAGATATGGGAGTACATAGCAAGCAATAGAGATATTGTAATACATAGCAAGCTTTAGAGGCATGGGAGTACATAGCAAGCTGTAGAGATATGGGAATACATAGCAAGCTTTAGAGATATGGGAGTAAATAGCAAGCTTTAGAGGTATGAGAATACATAGCAGGCTTTAGAGATATGGGAGTACATAGCAAGCTTTAGAGGCTTGATGGTACATAGCAAGCTTTAGAGATATGGGAATACATAGCAAGCTTTAGAGATATGGGAGTACATAGCAAGCAATAGAGATATTGTAATACATAGCAAGCTTTAGAGATATGGGAGTACATAGCAAGCTTTATAGATATGGAGTACATAGCAAGCTTTAGAGATATGGGAATACATAGCAAGCTTTAGAGATATGGGAGTACATAGCAAGCTTTAGAGATATGGGAGTACATAGCAAGCAATAGAGATATTGTAATACATAGCAAGCTTTAGAGGTATGGGAGTACATAGCAAGCTGTAGAGATATGGGAATACATAGCAAGCTTTAGAGATATAGGAGTACATAGCAAGCTTTAGAGATATGGGAATACATAGCAAGCTTTAGAGGTATTGGAGTACATAGCAAGATTTAGAGATATGGGAGTACATAGCAAGCAATAGAGATATTGTAATACATAGCAAGCTTTAGAGGCATGGGAGTACATAGCAAGCTGTAGAGATATGGGAATACATAGCAAGCTTTAGAGATATGGGAGTAAATAGCAAGCTTTAGAGGTATGAGAATACATAGCAGGCTTTAGAGATATGGGAGTACATAGCAAGCTTTAGAGGCTTGATGGTACATAGCAAGCTTTAGAGATATGGGAATACATAGCAAGCTTTAGAGATATGGGAGTACATAGCAAGCAATAGAGATATTGTAATACATAGCAAGCTTTAGAGATATGGGAGTACATAGCAAGCTTTATAGATATGGAGTACATAGCAAGCTTTAGAGATATGGGAATACATAGCAAGCTTTAGAGATATGGGAGTACATAGCAAGCTTTAGAGATATGGGAGTACATAGCAAGCAATAGAGATATTGTAATACATAGCAAGCTTTAGAGGTATGGGAGTACATAGCAAGCTGTAGAGATATGGGAATACATAGCAAGCTTTAGAGATATAGGAGTACATAGCAAGCTTTAGAGATATGGGAATACATAGCAAGCTTTAGAGGTATGGGAGTACATAGCAAGATTTAGAGATATGGGAGTACATAGCAAGCAATAGAGATATTGTAATACATAGCAAGCTTTAGAGATATGGGAGTACATAGCAAGCTTTATAGATATGGAGTACATAGCAAGCTTTAGAGATATGGGAATACATAGCAAGCTTTAGAGATATGGGAGTACATAGCAAGCTTTAGAGATATGGGAGTACATAGCAAGCTTTAGAGATATGGGAGTACATAGCAAGCAATAGAGATATTGTAATACATAGCAAGCTTTAGAGATATGGGAGTACGTAGCAAGCTTTATAGATATGGAGTACATAGCAAGCTTTAGAGATATGGGAGTACATAGCAAGCTTTAGAGATATGGGAGTACATAGCAAGCAATAGAGATATTGTAATACATAGCAAGCTTTAGAGGTATGGGAGTACATAGCAAGCTTTAGAGATATGGGAATACATAGCAAGCTTTAGAGATATGGGAGTACATAGCAAGCTTTAGAGATATGGGAGTACATAGCAAGCTTTAGAGATATGGGAGTACATAGCAAGCTTTAGAGATATGGGAATACATAGCAAGCTTTAGAGGTATGGGAGTACATAGCAAGCTTTAGAGATATGGGAGTACATAGCAAGCAATAGAGATATTGTAATACATAGCAAGCTTTAGAGGTATGGGAGTACATAGCAAGCTTTAGAGATATGGGAATACATAGCAAGCTTTAGAGATATGGGAGTACATAGCAAGCTTTAGAGATATGGGAATACATAGCAAGCTTTAGAGGTATGGGAGTACATAGCAAGCTTTCGAGATATGGGAGTACATAGCAAGCTTTAGAGATATGGGAGTACATAGCAAGCTTTAGAGATATGGGAGTACATAGCAAGCAATAGAGATATTGTAATACATAGCAAGCTTTAGAGGTATGGGAGTACATAGCAAGCTTTAGAGATATGGGAGTACATAGCAAGCTTTAGAGATATGGGAGTACATAGCAAGCTTTAGAGGTATGGGAGTACATAGCAAGTTTAAGAGATATGGGACTACATAGCAAGCTTTAGAGATATGGGAATACATAGCAAGCTTTAGAGATATGGGAGTACATAGCAAGATTTAGAGATATGGGAGTACATAGCAAGCTTTAGAGATATGGGAGTACATAGCAAGCTTGCGAGATATGGGAGTACATAGCAAGCTTCAGAGATATGGGAGTACATAGCAAGCAATAGAAATATTGTAATACATAGCAAGCTTTAGAGATATGGGAGTACATAGCAAGCTTTAGAGATATGGGAGTATATAGCAAGCTTTAGAGGTATGAGAATACATAGCAGGCTTTATAGATATGGGAGTACATAGCAAGCTTTAGAGATATGGGAATACATAGCAAGCTTTAGAGGTATGAGAATACATAGCAAGCTTTAGAGATATGGGAGTACATAGCAAGCTTCAGAGATATGGGAGTACATAGCAAGCAATAGAGATATTGTAATACATAGCAAGCTTTAGAGATATGGGAGTACATAGCAAGCTTTAGAGATATGGGAGTACATAGCAAGCTTTAGAGGCATGAGAATACATAGCAAGCTTTAGAGATATGGGAATACATAGCAGGCTTTATAGATATGGGAGTACATAGCAAGCTTTAGAGATATGGGAATACATAGCAAGCTTTAGAGGTATGAGAATACATAGCAAGCTTTAGAGATATGGGAGTACATAGCAAGCTTCAGAGATATGGGAGTACATAGCAAGCAATAGAGATATTGTAATACATAGCAAGCTTTAGAGATATGAGAGTACATAGCAAGCTTTAGAGATATGGGAGTACATAGCAAGCTTTAGAGGCATGAGAATACATAGCAAGCTTTAGAGATATGGGAATACATAGCAGGCTTTAGATGTATGAGAATACATAGCAAGCTTTAGAGATATGGGAGTACATAGCAAGCTTTAGAGATATGGGAGTACATAGCAAGATTTAGAGATATGGGAGTACATAGCAAGCTTTGTATGTATGAGAATACATAGCAAGATTTAGAGATATGGGAGTACATAGCAAGATTTAGAGATATGGGAATACATAGCAAGCTTTAGAGATATGGGAGTACATAGCAAGATTTAGAGATATGGGAGTACATAGCAAGCAATAGAAATATTGTAATACATAGCAAGCTTTAGAGATATGGGAGTACATAGCAAGCTTTAGAGATATGGGAGTATATAGCAAGCTTTAGAGGTATGAGAATACATAGCAAGCTTTATAGATATGGGAGTACATAGCAAGCTTTAGAGATATGGGAATACATAGCAAGCTTTAGAGGTATGAGAATACATAGCAAGCTTTAGAGATATGGAAGTACATAGTAAGCTTTATATACATTGGAGTACATAGCAAGCTTTATAGACATGGGAGTTCATAGCAAGCTTTAGAGGTAAGGGAGTACATAGCAAGCTTTAGAGGTATGAGAATACATAGCAGGCTTTAGAGATATGGGAATACATAGCAAGCTTAAGAGATATGGGAGTACATAGGTAGCAGTGTACAGTAAAAATGCCAAATTCTGAAAAATATGGCACATGCTTTAGATATGTAAACATTGCCAGTTAACCTTACATATAACCTCTAATAAAGTATATATATTTGAAATCTGTACAACATTTGCAATTTTAATAGAGCTCTGAAGGATAAGTAAACTGATATTTTCTGTGATTTTAAAGCTGTGAATACCATGGTAACAGCTTAAAAAATTCTCAAAAATTGCAAAATATTATGATATTTGACCCAAAATGGCACAATTCTCTACACAATTTTTTTTCTGAAACCTATTTAAAATTAAATATCTCTATCCCAAAGACAGAATTAATCTTGTTTGGACATATGTTGTAAATTAAGTTTTTCCGCTATCTTACCTTTTCTGTGGGCTTCCATTTTGCGCTGTAGGCAAAACTAAATTTCCTGTGTAAACACACGTTCGGAAAATCCGGATATTTAAAATCCGGAACCAATTTATTGATTTTTGTTTTAATAAATGTGAAGCCTGTATGTACTACTTCATACTGGATATACCAATTATAGTGTACATTTATTTTTTCATTTTTTATACATATCATAATACAGGAGTTATTTGCTTAACAAAAAAATTGCCCATGGCCAGGCTGTCTTACTGTGGTGTGCTACCATAGCAAGCTTTAAAGATATCAATGTGAGGATAAAACGCAAGCTGCAATATATAGAAATATAAGGATATATAGCAAGCTTTAGAGATATGAGAATACATAACAAGCTTGAGAGATATGATGATACAGTTATTAGATTTGAGTGTCTATTCATGCTGTAAGTTTGGTAAAATGGGACAAAACAAGCTTCAATCATGCGAGGGAGAATCCCATGTCTTTATCATCTCACGTGTCACAAGCCCCATAGACACGTTGTAGAGATCTTCTTGCTGTATTCACGCAGATAGTATTTCAAACTCTCCTTAATCTCATTTCCATCGTGGTCTTTTACGCCTACCTCCAATGTAACGCGCTTAGCGTTTGAGGTATCCACGTGTATGATGAACACGGCTATATCTTCGTAAACAGTATTGATTTATTAATTAAAAGCTTTGTTTCATCTTTAATTAGGTACTTGAACTTTTAGCTATTAGTGTATTAATACATTTTGCGCTCTGTTACGTTGTCAGACCATGAGATAGAACTTCAGACAGTTGTGTTATTGGTTATAAATGAACAGGTTTAATATATGGGTGACTTTCTTTCTCTGTAACACATTGTACATAAGTAAAGTCAGTTTTATCTCTTCATCAGATTTACAAATTCCTGACAGATTTCTGATGTGTAGAGTTGAACTGAGTATGACATCAGCGGACATCCTATTTACCTGGTTCCTACTGGCATTGATGACAAATGTCACCATCTCGTCACCAACGTTACAAGATGTGAAGGATATCTACACACACATTTTTAAAGGTTATGACAATCGAATCCGGCCTCTCATCAACCAAAGTGAGGCCTTATCTGTGTCCATGACCTTTCTATTGAGTTCGATAAACGAATTCAATGAAAAGTCACAGAAACTTGTAATCGCGGGTTGGTTTAACATACAGTGGGTGGACGAATCTTTAACCTGGAATAAGTCTGATTTTGGTAACGTGTCGCATGTATATGTTGATGGGAAATCAATCTGGCAGCCGAATATTGTCCTTTTGAATTCCTTTGGTAGAATGAACATGCTTTCCCAGTTAGAGACAAGGGCTGGGATCCACGCGAACGGGGAAGTTGAATGGTTCCCATCTGACAGTTTCGTTGTGAAGTGTGAAGTCGATATTACGTATTACCCTTTTGATACACAACAATGCTCTTTGGAATTCGAAATGTGGGAAGCTCCCACCTCCGAAGTGGTGCTCATGCCAACATCAAAATCAATTGATACGAGTTATTTCGAGGAAAATGTGGAATGGAGACTGACGAGTTCTGTTGTAAAAAAATTGGAAATGGAGTACGGAGAACCGATTTCATCTGTACAATATTTATTGCTCCTACAGCGGAGACCTCAATTCGTTATCCTGACACTTATCGCTCCCATTATCCTGTTGGCGTTTCTCAATATCTGTGTATTCCTAATTCCCTTATCGTCAGAAGAGAAGAATACGTTCTGTGTAACCGTGTACCTGTCATACGCTGTGTTTCTAGGAATAATCAGCTCAGAGCTCCCACCCAACTCCAAAAACGTGTCCTATCTGGCCATATATCTGCTCGCACTGTTGGTTTTCAGTGTCATCATCGTCCTGATAACAGTCATACAGGTTCGTCTTTATATCGAGTATGGAGAAACACCAGTTCCGGCATCAATTTTGAAAGTGTGTTGCTTCTGCACAAATGGAACTCGATCTCAAGTAACTCCTCAGGACAATAATGATTTGGACGTCACGACAGAAAACGTTGTGGAACCGTTTGAATTAAACAATCAAAACGGAAAAGAGACGATAACTTGCTTAAAGGACATCCTGCCGAAATTTGACATTCCTTTGTTCTTTTTGTTCCTGGTCATTTTGTGCGTTATGACGTCGACTATCGGCGCCATATCCTACTCACATTCCATATGAAATGGATGTTGTGATGACCAAGTTTAGCGTTGTGGTCGATTCTCGTTCTTTGTAAAGTATTTCGAGGGCAACGATAGCTACGAGTATTATGACCTTTCCATGTTACAATGCATTATGACGATAACTATTGACTTTGTGGTATATTCACATTTATGATGACGGTTATGGACGTTGTGGCAAAATCCGATTTTTGGAATTTGTATTGTTTTATGTATGGTTCATGTGACCTATTATCTTAATATTCCTTGATCAGGATCGTATCAGTTGTATCTAAAATGTACGGTCCTCTATAATGGAACGCAGTTGAATTTAAAGTGAGTTTCCAAAATGGCGGCCGTCTCTCAAATATAAAAAAAACGATCATTTGTCTATTTGTTTTACATCTAAATTGATGTGAAATCAATGCAGGAGTATTGTAGTCATACATTAACATATAGAATCCATACAATTTTATCGCTGTTAAGATTTCTTGCCTAAGTTAACGAAAATAGTACATTTACATCTGGTAGAGACCCGATAAAGAAAAACATGGGGTGTTTCTGTGTAATGAGTTATGACCGTTACAAAAAGATTTAGACTTCGGGTTATTCCGGACTATTCTTCGTTTGTGTGAATCAATGGCATTATGGACGCCGTGGTAGATGTTTCTGTGACATTGCATAGTATGTGTTTGAACAATGCATTAGTGAAATGTCCCTTTGGGTATTGTGTTTGTGATGAGGGACTTACACTTGAGAATGAACCTTGTAGAATTGTGATAAAATCTCTTTCAATCATTTTCGAATTATTTTAAGATGTTGAACAGTAGAGCAGAGGAAAGTGGAACTTAAGAATAATAAGATTAGATTTGATCGTATTTTACAATAACAAGTGTACTTCACTGGAGTATAAAATAGCTATTTACAGCAGAGAAGAATATTTTATATTGATTTATTTTAAGTGTAAACCATGTATTCAGATCTAAAAATTGGCTTAATATGAAATAATATATTGAAGAGTTCAAACATTCAAGAGACTGCATTTTGTCATATAGAACTCGTTCATCAGGCTTAGTAAACTTTTGTTATCATAAAAACAACTGCCTACCTTTAATTTTGTTATTTTAAAGGAAAACACAAACCATACTTGTCTCGGACAAAAAGCAAGTTAAGGAACGATCTTGTAATGTCGATATGCTATGTCTGATGTATATTTTTTATGTAACCTTTAATGGTTGTGAATGTAATTCATCATGCAACACGAGGAATAAAGCAATTTTGGCAAATTTGAATTTCTTTCCCTTGTATTTCTACATTATCTTTGACAGAATTAAATCATTTTCTGGTTTCCATATCATTTTTGACAGATTTAGATTTCGATATTATCTTTGGCAGATTTCAATTTCCTTTTCTGTATTTCCACATCATTTTTGGCAAATTTGAATTTCTTTCCTGTATTTCCATAGTATTTGTGGCAGATTTGAATTTCTTTTTCTGTATAAATTTCCCCATTATTTTTGTCAGATTTGAATGTCCTTTTCCGTATTTCCATATCATCTTTGGCAGATTTCGATTGCCTTCACTGTATTTCAACATTGTACCTCCCACCATAATATTTATGAATTATCCAAGAAGGGCGGAACATAGTAAGAAACAGCTACATTACAGTTTTAGTTCTTTGTGCCGTATTTTAATTGACGCTTCATAATATACGCATCCCTTCTGACCACTTTCGTGGGTTTTTTTTCGGTCGCATCCTAGGGGGCCGCGGTGGCCGTGTGGTTAAGGTGTCCCGACACTTTATCACTAGCCCTCCACCTCTGGGTTGCGAGTTCGAAACCTACGTGGGGCAGTTGCCAGGTACTGACCATAGGTTTTTCTCTGGGTACTCCAGCTTTCCTCCACCTCCAAAACCTGGCACGTCCTTAAATGACCCTGGCTGTTAATAAGACGTTAAACAAAAACAAACCAAACCAAAACAAACCAAAAGCCTCCTAGGAATCAAATCCTTAGGTTCTTAAAATCACGTAGAAGTCCTAGAAAGACGAAACAGCTTTGTGATGCATTTAAATTCATGATTTTGGCTCTATCGTATCTAACTTCCAGTTTGTATTGAATTGTGTTAATATGTCGTGTGACATTTATACAATCCATACGACGTATGCTTTTCTTAAGGAGGTGAATCAGCAGTAAATCATGCTTTTAAGGTTAAAAATCCAGTATTAACGAGGCAGGTTTGTATCCAGGTAAATAACATCTATCACGCCAGGATTCAACACAGCACCTTATTTGGGTGGTCATTGTTTCATCGCAAAAGATAGGAAAATAAGCAGGTAGAGCTACCTGGATTATCATAAACCTTCTTCATTTTAGAATCAGGAAACTTAATACCTTTTCCATAGAAGGGTAAAGTTATCGGATGCTTGAATGCTAACATACTTATCCACACTAAATAAAAAATTCAACATGTCAATTAATTTGCCGTCATCATCAACGAAAACTGACGTGTTAAATAATCATTTTATATCCCAAGCTGCTAACCCTTTTAAAATCATGAACTGAAGTGTAAAGGCAAAACCAAGTGTTCTGTATGCCAATGGATCCGTAGGTGTTTTGAAACCGACATTCTATTTGAATAACAACATTTTCCGGATCTAAACAATATACGTAAAACTTTCCACGGAAAGGTATTGAAACTTGATATCTTTGATGATATTTACTTACTAAGTCTCTAACTATACAAAACTTGATGAAAGTTAAGGCCTTCTACATCCAGCTGTTGCATCATCATAGTAAAATAATTAGAATAGTGGAACCACATCGAATATGAACAAGTATATAATAGGTTTGATTTGGTTTGTTTGTTTTTGTGTAACGTCCTATTAACAGCCAGTGTCATTTAAGGACGTGCCAGGTTTTGGAGGTGGAGGAAAGCCGGAGTACCCGGAGAAAAACCACCGGCCTACGGTCAGTACCTGGCAACTGCCCCACGTAAGTTTCGAACTCGCAACCCAGAGGTAAAGGACTAGTGATAAAGTGTCGGGACACCTTAACCATTCGACCACCAGGTTCGACTTGCATCGCACAATCAAATAGAATATTTATTTCAACATGATTTCGACCAACCTGAAAACTTCCCATGGTCTCCATCCATAAATCTACAATTCTTAAAAGCCTGAGTTAGTTCCGATAATCAATAACCGATATTGGTCATGGATGGGTTATTTTGCGATGTAACACTCTCCTTAGCAACCAGCCGTAATGTATCTCTAATAAGGTATTTGTCTTACTTTTTTGGTATTTATGTGTCAGTGTAAAGGTGAAATATGACGTGGACATGAGACCCGAGGAAACGAGATAGAGACTGTGGTGGCGTCGAGAGAATGACAATTAATGTCTAAGGTGACAAATAATTTACCAGTTCGAACGTTAATGAGACACAGGTATGACAGGACAATCGTGTTTATTGATATAAAACATCAGTAATTTCACGGTTCTCTGATATGACGTTGTTAATGTACAAAACGAACGTGTTAGTATGGGGTATACGCGTGTATTAAACCGGTAATAGACGCTTTGCTATTAAACATTTACAACCTATAATTAAATTCTTACTTCACACCCCTCAACGAAATCACGGCTTAAAACAGTTCTGGCATTAAACCAAATATATGCACGTGATAATACCACGTATTATCATCCCTTTACTAGGGGAATTCGCTACAGCAGCTTCAGGATTAATCACAGACGTTGTGGATGTTGGTTTGTAGAGTACTGAAGAACATGAAACCAGCAGACAATCCATTGACTTGGTTCTTACTGGCATTAATGGTAACCGTCACAATCTCGTCACCAACGTTACAAGATGTAAAGGATGTTTACAAACATATTTTCAATGGCTATGACAATCGAATCCGGCCTGTTATCAACCAAACTGACGCCATACCTGTGTCCATGATGTTCCTGCTCAATTCGATAAACGAATTCGATGAAAAGTCACAGAGACTTGTAATATCCGGATGGTTTAGCATATGCTGGATAGACGAGTCTCTAACCTGGAACGAGTCTGATTTTGGTAATGTGTCGCATGTGTATGTTGATGGGAGTTCAATCTGGCAGCCGAATATTGCCCTTATCAATACTTTTGGGAGGTTGAATATGCTTTCCCAATTGGCTTCAAAAGCTGAGATCATGGCAGATGGAAAGGTTGAGTGGTTTCCAGCTGACAGTTTCGTTGTGACGTGTGAAGTCGATATAACGTATTACCCGTTCGATACACAAACCTGCCATATGGAATTCGAAATTTGGGATGAGCCTTCTTCCAAAGTCGCCTTTATTACAACACCAGCATCAATCAACATTAAGTATTTCGAAGAAAATGTCGAATGGAAATTGGTGAGTTCTGAGATTGAAAGTGCTGAACTTGATTTGGAATCTAATTCATTTGTAGCTTATTCATTATGTCTACAGCGGCGGCCGAAATTCGTTATTTTGACGATCATTTCTCCCGTAATCCTCCTGGCCTTTCTAAACGTCTGTGTATTCTTAATTCCGCTTTCATCAGGAGAGAAGAATTCCTTTTGTGTGACCGTGTACCTGTCGTACGCTGTGTTTCTGGGAATTATCAGTTCCGAACTTCCTCATAACTCAATAGATGTATCTTACCTAACGATTTACCTGCTCGCACTTTTGATGTTCAGTGTCATCATCGTCCTGGTAACAGTCATACAAGTTCGTCTCTACATCGAGTATGGAGAAAGGCCAGTACCGGCGTGTATTTCTAAAGTATTGATATCCTGTAAACAAGGGAAGCAATCCAGCCTAAGCAGTGCTGACATTAAAGATTCGGATAACGTGAGTGATATCAGTGTGCAATCATTCACGGTAAAAGAAAGAAATGGAACAGAGACACGTGTTTGCCTTAAGACGTGCTGCCGAGACTTGACGTGCCTTTGTTTTGTTTGTTTTTCCTTATTATGTTCGTGATCACGTCAGTCATGGGCGGCGTGGCTTTTTCACAGACATTTGATGAAGTATAATGTTTGGACTTTGCTTTTATTCTTATAGAACATTTTGCGTATTGACCTCATTAGTGATTTCCGTTGCTGAAAAAGTGCAATTGAGAAGAATAGAGGAGCCATGGACCTTTTCTAATCAACTGCTCTGTGATTACTACATAACCTATACCTATCATCATTGTCTGAAAGATATATATTTAATATGTATCTTGTTTCTAAAGCTTTAACACAGTTAGTTGTAGGAACATTTTACATCGAGGTTAGTATTACTATGGAACATACAATATTAACTTGCCTTATGGTAGGCATTGTTTTGTCTGTGTAGGAACTCGTATGTTGTTCTGATAGCAGCCTTTGTGTTCTGATCTTTTAATTACTGGTAGTATTTATTTCTATCTATTGTACTTACGTATACAATAATATAAATAGTACTGAAAGTGAAAAGGTATGGGATCACCTGCCCGACCCGTGGATTTTCTCCGGGTACTCTAGTTTCTTCACATTAAAACCCCTTCCACACTTCCATCCGGGCAACAAGCGTGATTAATATAAGTTGATATAACTTGTTTCGCAATTGTTGTAAAATAAATAGTTTACATCAAGTCGTACTTTACATGAAGGCACTCATGACAACTGATTATTAGTGGTGTAATTCGATCCAGAAGAACTTAAGTGGTGATGCGAGAAGAATTAGTAGGGAACATAACATGAACAGTAACACAGAGACATGAACAAAAGTATTGTTCAAGTGTTCATGTGTATATTGCAGAGGTACTTGTTCGTGTATGTAATGTTCAATCTAAATTAAGCTGCATTGCTGACCGTATATAAACAGCTCCTGCATTAAGTGACAGCCACACTGTATTATAAATAGAAGTAGCACCGAAAATGAAAAATAATGATAATAACACTACTCTAATAATGACTGCTAACTGGACAGAAAGTTACAGACAAAATATAGGGCTGGATCACGTTCGAATTTCTTAGGGTGAAATCAATTATTGATTCAGGATGGTAATAACACGAGACATTTGATTTTTGGCATTATCACAAAATATGCCATACAAGTGTAGCTTATAACTTTTTGTATTTTGTTTTTGTTTTTGTTTTGTTTGTTTTTGTTTCCAATAAATCATAATTATTCATTACTGGACATATAGCATCTTTAAACTAAACTGGTGTAACAGAACGCTAATTACTAGTAGTAGGTCTAGTAACGGAAACCACCATTACTTTTAATCTGTTAATTAGTCAACACGCTGACATTGTGTGCTTATTATATAATAAACAAATTCTGCTTTTCGTAACTTAAGCTCGACAGTAACACTTCAATGTTAAAATCATCTTGTTATCTCACAGAGCATTAACCGACATTTAGAATCACTGCAGACAAAACAATTTCTGTATAATATCCAATTTCAATTGGATTTCACACCCAAACGTAAGAAGATATATTCTAGACTAATTATGTACAACTGTAGAAGTTTAATGATGATAAGTGATAATCGTCTTACTGTGTATCAGTAATTAGTTAATACAGGTCTAGTGAAATAAATACATATTGCTGTTTATGGTTGTCAGCTGATTGAAGCATCACACATCTTCCCGTCAATAAATGAAATGCTAATTGTTATTGTAAATACATTACAAATCACCGCTTTCGTTGGCAGTAGCAAACGATTTATCAGTCTAGTTTTAATTGTTCTATTTTATAAAGTTCTGTATTTTTAAAATATGAAATATCAGTAAGATTGGACGATGCACATCCCAACCAGTTGAAAGCTGTTTGGAAATAAGCAAGTGGATGTCAAAAAAAAAAAAAAAAAAAGAAAAAAAAAGAGTTGAATTTCATCTAAGAGATTGGGAAGTCAAACAGATATGTCCGTCTTCACTATATTGTCAGGTCAATGTGTCTCAAATTAAAACACCCCCTCATCACTCTATTGTCAAAGTAACTTCAATAATACACTCCCTCATCACATTATAACTCCTATAGATTCGCTCCCTCATCAGTTTATAACTCCTATAGATACACTCCCTCATCAGTTTATAACTTCTATAGATACACTCCCTCATCAGTTTATAACTTCTATAGATACACTCCCTCATCAGTTTATAACTCCTATAGATTCGCTCCCTCATCAGTTTATAACTCCTATAGATACACTCCCTCATCAGTTTATAACTTCTATAGATACACTCCCTCATCAGTTTATAACTTCTATAGATACACTCCCTCATCAGTTTATAACTCCTATAGATACACTCCCTCATCAGTTTATAACTTCTATAGATTCGCTCCCTCATCAGTTTATAACTTCTATAGATACACTCCCTCATCAGTTTATAACTTCTATAGATACACTCCCTCATCAGTTTATAACTTCTATAGATACACTCCCTCATCAGTTTATAACTTCTATAGATACACTCCCTCATCAGTTTATAACTTCTATAGATACACTCCCTCATCAGTTTATAACTCCTATAGATTCGCTCCCTCATCAGTTTATAACTTCTATAGATACACTCCCTCATCAGTTTATAACTTCTATAGATACACTCCCTCATCAGTATACGTCTCATATAGATTCATCCCTCATCACATTATGGATAATGTGACTCACATAGATATACTCCTCAGTTAAGGTTAACAAATTATTTTCCAAAGCAATACAGTTGACATTTGACCTTTCAATATTATAGAAATTGAAAAAGAAAAATCTATATCTTACAAAGTGTGTTCAGTATAACGAGTTATTGTAGGTTCGTGGTTTATAGATTACTCGGGTCGATAATCCGTACTAGGACTAACCTACCGGACGTTCGCTTACCTCTGTTCATTAACCAATACTGGATGTATATATATATATATATATATATATAGCTACTGATTATGTCAGAGGGTTACAATTATCCCTGGTAACAAGCTAATTTGTAACAACGCTGACAGTATAGGTTTACGTGTTACAAACGATACGTAAGTGTATAACGTTTCATCATTACGCGTACTCCGTCACCTTCATGGAATCAGTAAAGATATTATCTACACTTATAGTAGGCGAGATAATAAATGTCTAAGAAGTCAATTCGGATAACAATATTAACAGTAACACTTGTTAATAAGTGATTTTAGTGGACGAGATGACAATTGGGAAATTTTTAATTTGTTTGTTACAGATTATACGGTATCTATATATACGGTATCTATATATACAGTATATATATATACATATATATAGTTTGTATGTTTCTGTTTGTAAGTACCACTGATAATGAGAATGATTTTTAAAAGCTTTTATTTGTTTATCAGTTTACTACTTGAAATCCCAGCATCTAAATACATGTAGTTGTATCCTTTTATTTACGGCTAATTAATAAGCTCCCCTTGTTCTGTACCGTGCACTGCCCAAATCGATACCCCATTACCTGTCATATACAAAACAGTCAGTATTGTACAAGAGTGAAGATCTGAGGTGGGTAGTGCGATCACATAGCGGACGGTAGCTATGTCTAAGGAAACTTTGTTGATGTGTTTGTGCCAATAGGCCAGACAACTGTTATCATTAATGTATCACCACTCCACCCACCAAACAAGCTTTCCAAATGACTAGTTGTTCCAAAGTCAAATAACATAAATAGTAAGTACCCCCCCCCCAAAAAAAACCCCAAAACAAATAAAGAGATCGACTACAGTACACTAACCACGTGTAGCAGTACACTAAACACGTGTATCAGTACACTAATCACGTGTATCAGCACACTAATCACGTGTATCAGTACACTAGTCACGTTTATCAGTACACTAATCACGTGTATCAGTACACTAAATACGTGTATCAGTACATTAAAAACGTGTATCCGTAGACTTAACACGTGTATCACACTTAACACGAATATCAGAACACTAAACACGTGAATCAGTACATTAATGACGTGCATCAGTAAACTAATCACGTGTTTACGTACACTAATCACGTGTATCAGTACACTAATCACATGAATCAGTACACTATTCACGTGCATCAGTAAACTAATCACGTGTATCAGTACACTAATCACGTGTATCAGTACACTTATCACGTATATCAGGACATTAAACACGTGTATCAGTTCACTAATCACGAATCACTTGTATCAGTAGACTAATCACGTGTATCAGTAAACTCAACATGTGAATCAGTACACTGAACACAAGTACCAATACACTCAGCTATGTATCAGTAAACTGAACACGTGTACCAGTACACTCAACACGTGTTTTAGTACACTAACCACGTGTATAAATACTCTTAACACGTGTATCAGTACACTAATCACGTGTATCAGTACACTTACATGTGTATCAGTACACTTAACATGTGTATCAGTACACTTATCACGTGTACCAGTACACTTAAAACGTATATCAGTACACTAAACACGTGTATCAGTGCACTAATTACGTATATCAGTACACTAATCAGGTGTATCAGTACACTTATCACGTGTATCAGTACAATAAACACGTGTATCATTACCCTAATCACGTGTATCCATAAAAAGCTTTATGATATATATAGTTACTCAAATAATAATCCATTCATTTGACATGTAACTTGATCACGTTCCTCCCTTCCTCTCTCCTTGGTCCTTCTGTTCTGTGGTGGTGTCCCGATCTCCGACACGGGTCTGTATAGTCATTTGACCTTACAAATCGCTGTAGCAAAGATGTTAAACACAAACATTCAGCGTTTGGCGATAGCTGATAAAGTGTTTCATTAACATCTGAAATCGAATCGACGTATATTAATGTTTAATAGCAGAATATACTGTCCAGACATCTACGCTTAGCGATCGACATGCGAGCTCAAAGAGCTGCCAATACCATCTGGCTTACTCCTTAACGTATATGAGGTCTTATTGAGACATATTACATGACAGCCTGTCAAAAGTTTCCAGTCGTGTAAACCTCTAGTACTTTCGGAGTACATCTGGCTGTGAAATCAAAAGATACCAATATCAATATCAGTGTCAGAAGATTTACACCAACAGGTGTCAGTATAAACTTGTCACGTGACTTCTTACGTTCGCGGTCATCATAAATGCTTTATGATTGTTGAACTAAAAATCTGTTGATCCGCGAGCACGTCCGTTCACATTTCTTTTGTTTCGTGAGGTTTGTTTGAAAATCGGTATCATGGTCCCGATTTGAGATGTAGAAACAGCCTCCTCGGCTGGATACGACTCCAATGAACCGTGTATTGTGGAAACCGTCATCCTCCTGTCTTGTGGTAACGTCACTGGCTCCGTGATGGAAACCCTGAAAGGGGAGGTAACTTTCACGCTGGCTGAAGATGTAGAAGGAGCGGCTGAAGTTGATGGATGTGATTTCGATCTCCGCGATTTTTTGACAAACATGGGACTTAGAAAGGTTTCATTCGACATGTTCGCCTTCGGACATGTTGTAGCTTTACCGACAAGTAAAGCAAAAACTCCGATGATCAATGTCAGGGTAAGACTTCCGGTAGCTATTTAAAATCCATGTTGTCGTGATGACGTCATCCCCAAATGATACATGATGTATAGCGCTGTCATGATTCCACCAAATAGGGCTACAAAATAAAAAAAGTATTGAAATTTTGCTGATGTTTGTTTAGAAAGTACCTGCTATGCAATGCTTTAACGTTTCTCCATTTTAATAATTGACCTTGAACTGTTTTCAAAGTCACCGGAGTCGAATATGATAAAGACTTCCAAGAATCAAGTTAAAAAAAAATCATCGTCATCATCTATAATATTCATAATCATCATAACACTGGGCACAAATATAATAAAACCCCATCAGATTCAGTTAAGATTCCAATGACTCTTACAGGTGGCTTTAAACTTAAAGGCGACAGTGCAAGTTAAAGCATTCTGTAATGTTTTGAGGATATTTCAGAAACAATTTCAGATTACAGACACGTATATATCTACTTAAAATTTCCCAATTGGAAGCTTTTCAACTTGCGCTGTCTCTTTTAAAGTAGCACTAACTTAAACTGCGTGTGGTCACCAACACACTTGTCATTGCTACACGTATCTATGGGTTTGTGTGTTTCTTGGGTATATGATAAACGTCGTACAGTGTCTGTGGCTGAACACTCGCTTTATGAGGGGCCGCGGTGGCCGAGTGGTTGAGGTGTCCCGACACTTTAACACTAGCCCTCCGCCTCTGGGTTGCGAGTTCGAAACCTACGTGGGGCAGTTGGCAGGTACTGACCATAGGCCGGTGGTTATTCTCTGTGTAGTCCGGCTTTCCTCCACCTCCAAAACCTGGCACGTCCTTAAATGACCCTGACAGTTAATAGGACGTTAAACAAAAACAAACCAAACAAACCACTCGCTTTAGAATTTACTTCGTCAAGTCTGATGAAGGGAAAGGTAGGTTTCTACCCGACATTACTTAATAACGTAGTTGGATTTTCTTTCTGGTATAGGACTTGTTATTTTCTACGTCATGGTAAACATCTACGACGAAGCTATACCATGTCTGTCCTGCAGGTAGGCAATGGTACTGCTGCCCCCAGTGCTTAATCGTAAGAGGCGACTAAGCTTGGAGTCTTCACTTTCTCTTTTGAAACAACTTTTTTCTTCTTTGACATTGACCTATTGTTGGCCTTCAGTTAAGCGTTTGGACCTGTGAGGAAGGCTCTGGGTTCTATCCCTTGCCTCAGACATTCTAAAGTCGATACAAATTGGGAAAGGCTACTCCTACTTTTGAAGTTGGACGTCTGGTTGGCCTGATGTCTGTATAATTTGACCGATAAGGTTTCCTGCTGGATGTCTTTGACACTATCCTTTAGCAAGATCACAGCCTTCTAAACGTACGCATCACTCACATAAATGGCCATAGCTGTTGATCTCATACGACGGTACAGGTAGTGGGAATGCAATTAGACTGAGGCTGCTGTGAAAGAAACCATCATATTTTATATCTACACAATGGTAGTTATCACGAATGAGAGAGGTATAAAACGCCATAAAGCCATGGACTTACATGTGACCAAAGCCGATTCTCCACACACGAATAGGAAGTAACGACTCCATGGGTAGGGCCCACAAAAGGTCAGGCTACAACTAGCGATAGACACAAAGTAGAAGAGGAGAGCCAGTGTGGCAAAAACCTGAGAGGCCACGAACAGACCTGTAAAACAAACGGGAACTCTGTGGATAGGGACATTCACAGGGACATGTCTAGTCTTATATCAACAAAGTCTTTATAAAAAATATATATAGATATTTATGACTGTATTTTGATATAAGACTAGACTTGCCCCTGTGATCCATAGGTGTGTATTGTATATGAATCGTGGATTGTGAAGTTGTCCTACATCCCTGTGAATTATAGAAATCAAGAATACCTATACAGCTCTACGACATGTCACTCAGGTGTGTCGTAATCATGCATACTACAGGTCACTCAGGTGTGTCGTAATCATACATACTACATGTCACTCAGGTGTATCGTAATCATACATACTACATGTCTCAAAGGTGTGTCGTAATCATACATACTACATGTCACTCATGTGTGTCATAAACATACATACTACATGTCACTCATGTGTGTCGTAAACATACATACAACAGGTCACTCAGGTGTGTCATTAACATACATGTCACTCATGTGTGTCGTAAACATACATACTACATGTCACTCAGGTGTGTCGTAAACATACAAACTACAGGTCACTCATGTGTGTCGTAAACATACATACTACATGTCACTCAGGTGTGTCGTAATCATACATACTACAGGTCACTCAGGTGTGTCGTAAACATAAATACTACATGTCACTCAGGTGTGTCGTAAACATACATGTCACTCAGGTGTGTCGTAAACATACATACTACATGTCACTCAGGTGTGTCGTAAACATACATACTACAGTTCACTCAGGTGTGTCGTAATCATACATACTACATGTCACTCAGGTGTGTCGTAATCATACATACTACATGTCACTCAGGTATATCGTAAACATTCGTACTACATGTCACTCAGGTGTGTCGTAAACATACATGTCACTCAAGTGTGACGTAAACATACATGTCACTCAGGTGTGTCGTAAACATACATGTCACCCAGGTGTGTCGTAAACATACGTAGAACAGGTCACTCATGTGTGTCGTAAACATACATACTATATGTCACTCAGGTGTGTGTGTTGTAAACATACATGTCACTCAGGTGTGTCGTAAACATACATACTACATGTCACTCAGGTGTGTCTTAAATTACATACTACATGTCACTCAGGTGTTTCGTAAACATACATACTACAGGTCACTCAGGTGTGTCGTAAACGTACATACTACATGTCACTCATGTGTGTCGTAAACATATGTACTACATGTCACTCATGTGTGTCGTAAACATACGTACAACAGGTCACTCAGGTGTGTCGTAAACATACATACTACAGGTCACTCAGGTGTGTCGTAAACATACATACTACAGGTAACTCATGTGTGTCGTAAACATACATACTACAGGTCACTCAGGTGTGTCGTAATCATACATACTACAGGTCACTCAGGTGTGTCGTAAACATACATACTACATGTCCCTCATGTGTGTCGTAAACATACATACAACAGGTCACTCAGGTGTGTGTGTTGTAAATATATATGTCACCCAGGTGTGTCGTAAACATACATATTACATGTCACTCAGGTGTGTCGTAATCATACATATTACATGTCACTCAGGTGTGTCGTCAACATACATACTACAGGTCACTCAGGTGTGTCGTAAACATACATACTACAGGTAACTCATGTGTGTCGTAAACATACATACTACAGGTCACTCAGGTGTGTCGTAATCATACATACTACAGGTCACTCAGGTGTGTCGTAAACATACATACTATATGTCACCCAGGTGTGTCGTAAACATACGTTCAACAGGTCACTCAGGTGTGTCGTAAACATACATACTACATGTCACTCAGGTGTGTGTGTTGTAAATATATATGTCACCCAGGTGTGTCGTAAACATACATACTACATGTCACTCAGGTGTGTCGTAATCATACATATTACATGTCACTCAGGTGTGTCGTCAACATACATACTACAGGTCACTCAGGTGTGTCGTAAACATACGTACAACAGGTCACTCAGGTGTGTCGTAAACATACATACTACATGTCACTCAGGTGTGTCGTAATCATACATATTACAGGTCACTCAGGTGTGTCGTAAACATACGTACAACAGGTCACTCAGGTGTGTCGTAAACATACATACTACATGTCATTCAGGTGTGTCGTAATCATACATATTACAGGTCACTCAGGTGTGTCGTAAACATACATACTACATGTCACTCAGGTGTGTCGTAAACATGCATACTACAGGTCACTCATGTGTGTCGTAAACATACATACTATATGTCACTCAGGTGTGTCATTAATATACATGTCACTCATGTTTGTCGTAAACATACATACTATATGTCACCCAGGTGTGTCGTAAACATACGTACAACAGGTCACTCAGATGTGTCGTAAACATACATACTACATGTCACTCAGGTGTGTGTGTTGTAAACATACATGTCACTCAGGTGTGTCGTAAACATACATACTACATGTCACTCAGGTGTGTGTGTTGTAAACATACATGTCACTCAGGTGTGTCGTAAACATACATACTACATGTCACTCAGGTGTGTCGTAAACATACAAACTACAGGTCACTCATGTGTGTCGTAAACATACATACTACATGTCACTCAGGTGTGTCGTAATCATACATATTACAGGTCACTCAGGTGTGTCGTAATCATACATATTACAGGTCACTCAGGTGTGTCGTAAACATACATACTACAGGTCACTCAGGTGTGTCGTAAACATACATACTACATGTCACTCAGGTGTGTGTGTTGTAAACATACATGTCACTCAGGTGTGTCGTAAACATACATACTACATGTCACTCAGGTGTGTCGTAAACATACAAACTACAGGTCACTCATGTGTGTCGTAAACATACATACTACATGTCACTCAGGTGTGTCGTAATCATACATATTACAGGTCACTCAGGTGTGTCGTAATCATACATATTACAGGTCACTCAGGTGTGTCGTAAACATACATACTACAGGTCACTCAGGTGTGTCGTAAACATACATACTACATGTCACTCAGGAGTGTCGTAAACATACATTCTACATGTCACTCTGGTTTGTCATAAACATACATACTACAGGTCACTCAGGTGTGTCGTAATCATACATTCTACATGTCACTCAGGTGTGTCGTAATCATACATACTACATGTCACTCAGGTGTATTAATAATATAGTACGTCACTGGATGGTCATTTACATACACCATAATTAAAAATATAGTTCGTCACTAGATGTTCATTTACATACACCGTAATAAAATTGTAGTTCGTCACTGTATGGTCATATACATACACTGTAATTAAAATATAGTTCGTCACTTGATGGTCATATACATACACCATAATTAAAAATGTAGTTCGTCACTAGATGTTCATTTACATACACCGTAATAAAATTGCAGTTCGTCACTGTATGGTCATATGCATACACTGTAATTAAAATATAGTTCGTCACTTGATGGTCATATAAATACACCAGAATTAAAAATGTAGTTCGTCACTAGATGTTCATTTACCTTCACCACAATTAAAAACATAGTTCGTCACTTGATGGTCATTTACCTTACTTAAGTTACTCACTGAATTTTCGCATAGACCATAATTAAAGATATAGCTTGTCATTGAATTGATATTTACAAAGACCATTACGAAAAATATCCTGTTATGAAATTTAAACACAGAATGAATTAGCGAATTACTGATTTTTTTAAATTTAATTTTTCTTCTATTTTTATCTTTTATTTTCAGAAAAATACTCCAAAGAAATTCAACCAGTAATTGTAAGATGCTATGAAATAAAGCACAGATTCATGCGCCAAAAAGGAGCAGTATTCTTTTCAACATTTAGTCTTTTCTAAGTCAAGCTTGAACAGAATTTGAATTAAAAATCGTTTTCGTTTCTCATTCATTCTGAATGTACATTCGATGTTAGTGTTGATCGTTTTTAATCTATTTCAGAGATGACTCAAACAGACTAATTAATTTAAAAATTTCTTTTGTCCATTTCTAATTAGCGATGTGTGTTATGCATATAAAACGAGAAACACGTTTTATAATTACAGAACGTACAGTGCTAATAAGGTGTATATGTTTACCTCTTTTAATAACTTATTGGGGGTATCGTATACAAATGTTATTTCCCATATCATGACGTCATTCTACATCAATTTGTCGTACTTTACGCAGAGCGCGCGTCGTTTCAGTAAAAACAAACTTCATTAAAAAGGTTGGCACCTATCTGATGGCATACCTTGTCAATGTGTATCGCTGTTACAGCAAATCATTTCCTTTAAATCGATCGCCTGTGATTGGACCAATATAAACCAAGAGACAAGTTGTTTACGTTGTAATCAGGTGATATATCGAGTGACGCATGAAGGGAAAGGAGATATTCCTGAATCGATTACAAAAAAAAAAAAGACAATTATAATCTGTGACTTCACAATCAATTAAACGGTATCGAAACTGACTGATTTATACAAGTTATTACATATAATATTCCGTTGGTCGATACGGAGTATACACCGCCTCGTCTCTTGTTTCCAACTTAGACGCCATGGTATACACGTTGTTTAAAAATTCACCGAGTGTCAAGTCATGCCAAGTTTCACTTAGAAAAGGTAAGCTCAGAACTGGTAAACTTACAAACGCGACTATCTTTTTGATATTATTATTTTCTGATGTTTACATCTCAATTCAATTTCATTACAATGAAGCATTACAGTTAAAGCATGTTAACATTGAATTTTATAAGTATCCATATCATCATATGTTCATGATGGCTGGCACTATTTTAAGTTGATCAGGACATCATAATAACGGACGATTTCTAATACATTAAAGTATCGCGGGACGGTGTCCTACTGACTACATGTATATATGCCCCTTGGGTAAATGATCACCATAGTCGGAACCAAACAACCAATAGTTTTCCCATAGGCTTCAGTGTTAATGTTCTGGAGTATATGATTTAAATTCGCGAACTTCAAATTGGATTTAGAGATATAAGGATACATTGCAGCTTCCCAGTATTAGATATATGAGAATAGATTTGGTTTATTTTTGTTAAACGTCCTTTTTAACAGCCAGAGTCAATATGATATAAGATATAAGGAGATACAAGGTCTCATAGCAAGCAATAGAGATACAAGCTTTAGCGATATTATAATACATAGCGAAGCTTTAGAGGCATGATGGTACATAGCAAGCAATAGAGAGATAATAAAACATAGCAAGCAATAGAGATATTGTAATACATAGCATTTTTTTAGATGCATGCTGATACATAGCAAGCTTTAGAGATATGGGAATACATAGCAAGCTATAGATACAAGAGGATACATAGCAAGCTTTAGCGATATCAATATGAGGATACAAAGCAAGCTAGCTATAGAGATATAAGGATATATAGCAAGCTTTAGAGATATGAGAATACATAACAAGCTTGAGAGATATGATGATACAGTTATTAGATTTGAGTGTCTATTCATGCTGTGAGTTTGATAAAATGGGACAAAACAAGCATCAATCATGCGAGGGAGAATCCCATGTCTTTATCATCTCACGTGTAACAAGCCCCATAGACACGTTGTAATGATCTTTTTGCTGTATTCACGCAGATAGTATTTCAAACTCTCCTTAATCTCATTTCCATCGTGGTCTTTAACGCCTACCTCCAACGTAACGCGCTTAGCGTTTGAGGTATCCACGTGTATGATGAACACGACTATATCTTCGTAAACAGTATTGATTTATCAATTAAAAGCTTTGTTTCATCTTTAATTAGGTACTTGGACTTTTAGCTATGAGTATATTAGTACATTATACGCTCTGTTACGTTGTAAGACCGTGAGATAGAACTTCAGACAGTTGTGTTATTGATTATAAATGAATAGGTACAACCTATGGGTGACTTTCTTTCTCAGTAACACATTGTACATAAGTAAAGTCAGTTTTATCTCTTCATCAGATTTACAAATTCCTGACAGATACCTGATGTGTAGAGTTGTACTGAGTATGACATCAGCGGACATCCTATTTACCTGGTTATTGCTGGCATTGATGACAAATGTCAGCATCTCGTCACCAACGTTACAAGATGTGAGGGATATCTACACACACATTTTCAATGGTTATGACAATCGAATCCGGCCTTTAATCAACCAAAGTGAGGCCTTATCTGTGTCTATGACCTTTCTGCTGAGTTCGATAAACGAATTCAATGAAAAGTCACAGAAACTTGTAATCGCAGGTTGGTTTATCATACGGTGGGTAGACGAATCTTTAACCTGGAACAAGTCTGATTTTGGTAACGTGTCGCATGTATATGTTGATGGGAAATCAATCTGGCAGCCGAATATTGTCCTTTTGAATTCCTTTGGTAGAATGAACATGCTTTCCCAGTTTGCGACAAGGGCTGTGATCAACGTCAATGGGGAAGTCGAATGGTTCCCATCTGACAGTTTCGTTGTGAAGTGTGAAGTCGATATTACGTATTACCCTTTTGATACACAACGCTGCTCTTTGAAATTCGAAATGTGGGACGCTCCTACCTCCGAAGTGGTGCTCATGGCAACATCAAAATCAATTGATACGAGTTATTTCGAGAAAAATGTGGAATGGAGACTGACGAGTTCTGTTGTAAAAAACTTGGAAATGGAGTACGGAGTACCGATTTCATCTGTACAATATTTCTTGCTCCTACAGCGGAGACCTAAATTCGTTATCCTGACACTGATCGCTCCCGTTATCCTGTTGGCGTTTCTCAATATCTGTGTATTCCTAATTCCCTTATCTTCAGGAGAGAAGAATGCGTTCTGTGTAACCGTGTACCTGTCATACGCTGTGTTTCTAGGAATAATCAGCTCAGAGCTCCCACCCAACTCCAAAAACGTGTCCTATCTGGCCATATATCTGCTCGCACTGTTGGTTTTCAGTGTCATCATCGTCCTGATAACAGTCATACAGGTTCGTCTCTTTATCGAGTATGGAGAAACACCAGTTCCGGCATCAATTTTAAAAGTATGTGGCTTCTGCACAAATGGAACTCGATCTCAAGTAACTCCCCAGGACAATAATGATTTGGACGTCACGACGGAAAACGTTGTGGAACCGTTTGAATTTAACAATCAAAACGAAAAAGAGACGATAACTTGCTTAAAGGACATCCTGCCGAAATTTGACATTCCTTTGTTCTTTTTGTTCCTGGTCATTTTGTGCGTTATGACGTCGACTATCGGCGCCATATCCTACTCACATTCCATATGAAGTGGATTTCATATCAGCCTATATTTATACCTTTCTTTGTGAGGTGTTGTGATGACCAAGTTTAGCGTTGTGGTCAATTCTCGTTCTTTGTAAAGTATTGCGAGGGCAACGATAGCTACGAGTATTATGACCTTTCCATGTTGCAATGCATTACGTCGATAACTATTGACTTTATGGTATATTCACATTTATGATGACGGTTATGGACGTTGTGGCAAAATCCGATTTTCGGAATTTGTATTGTTTTATGTATGGTTCATGTGACCTATTATCTTAATATTCCTTGATCAGGATCGTACCAGTTGTATCTAAAATGTACGGTACTCTATAATGGAACGCAGTTGAATTTAAAGTAAGTTTCCAAAATGGCGGCCGTCTCTCAAATATAAAAAAACGATCATTTGTCTGTTTGTTTTACATCTAAATGGATGTGAAATCAATGCAGGAGTATTGTAGTCATACATTAACATATAGAATCCATACAATTTTATCGCTGTTAAGATTTCTTGCCTAAGTTAACGAAAATAGTACATTTACATCTGGTAGAGACCCGATAAAGGAAAACATGGGGTGTTTCTGTGTACTGAGTTATGGCCGTTACAAAAAGATTTAGACTTCGGGTTATTCCGGACTATTCTTCGTTTGTGTGAATCAATGACATTATGGACGCCGTGGTAGATGTTTCTATGACATTGCATAGTATGTGTTTGAACAATGCATTAGTGAAATGTCCCTTTGGGTATTGTGTTTGTGATGAGGGACTTACACTTGAGAATGAACCTTGTAGAATTGTGATAAAATCTCTTTCAATCATTTTCGAATTATTTTAAGATGTTGAACAGTAGAGCAGAGGAAAGTGGAACTTAAGAATAATAAGATTAGATTTGATCGTATTTTACAATAACAAGTGTACTTCACTGGAGTATAAAATAGCTATTTACAGCAGAGAAGAATATTTATATTGATTTATTTTAAGTGTAAACCATGTATTCAGATCTAAAAATTGGCTTAATATGAAATAGTATATTGAAGAGTTCAAACATTCAAGAGACTGAATTTTGTCATATAGAACTCGTTCATCAGGCTTAGTAAACTTTTGTTATCATAAAAACAACTGCCTACCTTTAATTTTGTTATTTTAAAGGAAAACACAAACCATACTTGTCTCGGACAAAAAGCAAGTTAAGGAACGATCTTGTAATGTCGATATGCTATGTCTGATGTATATTTTTTATGTAACCTTTAATGGTTGTGAATGTAATTCATCATGCAACACGAGGAATAAAGCAATTTTGGCAAATTTGAATTTCTTTCCCTTGTATTTTTACATTATCTTTGACAGATTTAAATCATTTTCTGGTTTCCATATCATTTTTGACAGATTTAGATTTCTTTCCTGTATTTCGATATTATCTTTGGCAGATTTCAATTTCCTTTTCTGTATTTCCACATCATTTTTGGCAAATTTGAATTTCTTTCCTGTATTTCCATAGTATTTGTGGCAGATTTGAATTTCTTTTTCTGTATAAATTTCCCCATTATTTTTGTCAGATTTGAATGTCCTTTTCCGTATTTCCATATCATCTTTGGCAGATTTCGATTGCCTTCACTGTATTTCAACATTGTACCTCCCACCATAATATTTATGAATTATCCAAGAAGGGCGGAACATAGTAAGAAACAGCTACATTACTGTTTTAGTTCTTTGTGCCGTATTTTAATTGACGCTTCATAATATACGCATCCCTTCTGACCACTTTCGTGTTTTTTTTTCCGGTCGCCTCCTAGGGGGCCGCGGTGGCCGTGTGGTTAAGGTGTCCCGACACTTTATCACTAGCCCTCCACCTCTGGGTTGCGAGTTCGAAACCTACGTGGGGCAGTTGCCAGGTACTGACCATAGGCCTATGGTTTTTCTCTGGGTACTCCAGCTTTCCTCCACCTCCAAAACCTGGCACGTCCTTAAATGACCCTGGCTGTTAATAAGACGTTAAACAAAAACAAACCAAACCAAAACAAACCAAAAGCCTACTAGGAATCAAATCCTTAGGTTCTTAAAATCACGTAGAAGTCCTAGAAAGAGGAAACAGCTTTGTGATGCATTTTAATTCATGATTTTGGCTCTATCGTATCTAACTTCCAGTTTGTATTGAATTGTGTTAATATGTCGTGTGACATTTATACAATCCATACGACGTATGCTTTTCTTAAGGATGTGAATCAGCAGTAAATCATGCTTTTAAGGTTAAAAATCCAGTATTAACGAGGCAGGTTTGTATCCAGGTAAATAACATCTATCACGCCAGCACCTTATTTGGGTGGTCATTGTTTCATCGCAAAAGATAGGAAAATAAGCAGGTAGAGCTACCTGGATTATCATAAACCTTCTTCATTTTAGAATCAGGAAACTTAATACCTTTTCCATAGAAGGGTAAAGTTATCGGATGCTTGAATGCTAACATACTTATCCACACTAAATCAAAAATTCAACATGTCAATTAATTTGCCGTCATCATCAACGAAAACTGACGTGTTAAATAATCATTTTATATCCCAAGCTGCTAATCCCTTTTAAAATCATGAACTGAAGTGTAAAGGCAAAACCAAGTGTTCTGTATGCCAATGGATCCGTAGGTGTTTTGAAACCGACATTCTATTTGAATAACAACATTTTCCGGATCTAAACAATATACGTAAAACTTTCCACGGAAAGGTATTGAAACTTGATATTTTTGATGTTATTTACTTACTAAGTCTCTAACTATACAAAACTTGATGAAAGTTAAGGCCTTCTACATCCAGCTGTTGCATCATCATAGTAAAATAATTAGAATAGTGGAACCACATCGAATATGAACAAGTATATAATAGGTTTGATTTGGTTTGTTTGTTTTTGTTTAACGTCCTATTAACAGCCAGTGTCATTTAAGGACGTGCCAGGTTTTGGAGGTGGAGGAAAGCCGGAGTACCCGGAGAAAAACCACCGGCCTACGGTCAGTACCTGGCAACTGCCCCACGTAAGTTTCGAACTCGCAACCCAGAGGTAAAGGACTAGTGATAAAGTGTCGGGACACCTTAACCATTCGACCACCAGGTTCGACTTGCATCGCACAATCAAATAGAATATTTATTTCAACATGATTTCGACCAACCTGAAAACTTCCCATGGTCTCCATCCATAAATCTACAATTCTTAAAAGCCTGAGTTAGTTCCTTTAATCAATAACCAACATTGGTCATGGATGGGTTATTTTGCGATGTAACACTCTCCTTAGCAACCAGCTGTATTGTATCTCTAATAAGGTATTTGTCTTACTTTTTTGGTATTTATGTGTCAGTGTAAAGGTGAGATATGACGTGGACATGAGACCCGAGGAAACGAGATAGAGACTGTGGTGGCGTCGAGAGAATGACAATTAATGTCTAGGGTGACAAATAATTTACCAGTTCGAACGTTAATGAGACACACAGGTATGACAGGACAATCGTGTTTATTGATATAAAACATCAGTAATCTCACGGTTCTCTGATCTGACGTTGTTAATGTACAAAACGAACGTGTTAGTGTGGGGTATACGCGTGTATTAAACCGGTAATAGACGCTTTGCTATTAAACATTTACAACATATAATTAAATTCTTACTTCACACCCCTCAACGAAATCACGGCTTAAAACAGTTCTGGTATTAAACCAAATATATGCACGTGTTAATACCACGTATAATCATCCCTTTACTAGGGGAATTCGCTACAGCAGCTTCAGAATTAATCACAGACGTTGTGGGTGTTGGTTTGTAGAGTACTGAAGAACATGAAACCAACAGACAATCTATTGACTTGGTTCTTACTGGTATTAATGGTAACCGTCACCATCTCGTCACCAACTTTACAAGATGTGAAGGATGTTTACAAACATATTTTCAATGGCTATGACAATCGAATCCGGCCTGTTATCAACCAAAGTGACACCATACCTGTGTCCATGATGTTCCTGCTGAATTCGATAAACGAATTCGATGAAAAGGCACAGAGACTTGTAATATCCGGATGGTTTAGCATACGCTGGATAGACGAGTCTTTAGCCTGGAACGGGTCTGATTTTGGTAATGTGTCGCATGTGTATGTTGATGGGAGTTCAATCTGGCAGCCGAATATTGCCCTTATCAATACTTTTGGGAGATTAAATATGCTTTCCCAGTTGGCTTCAAAAGCTGAGATCATGGCAGATGGAAAGGTTGAGTGGTTTCCAGCCGACAGTTTCGTTGTGACGTGTGAAGTCGATATAACGTATTACCCGTTCGATACACAGACCTGCCATATGGAATTCGAAATTTGGGATGAGCCTTCGTCCAAAGTCGCCTTTATTACAACACCAGAATCAATCAACATTAAGTATTTCGAAGAAAATGTCGAATGGAAATTGGTGAGTTCTGAGATTGAAAGTGCTGAACTTGATTTGGAATCTAATTCATTTGTAATTTTATTCATTATGTCTACAGCGGCGGCCGAAATTCGTTATATTGACGATCATTTCTCCCGTCATCCTCCTGGCCTTTCTAAACGTCTGTGTATTCTTAATTCCACTTTCATCTGGAGAGAAGAATTCCTTCTGTGTGACCGTGTACCTGTCGTACGCTGTGTTTCTGGGAATTATCAGTTCCGAACTTCCTCATAGCTCAATAGATGTATCTTACCTGACGATCTACCTGCTCGCACTTCTGATGTTTAGTGTCATCATCGTCCTGGTAACAGTCATACAAGTTCGTCTCTACATCGAGTATGGAGCAAGGCCAGTACCGGCGTGTATTTCTAAAGTGTTTATATCCTGTAAACAAGGGAAGCAATCCAAAGTCAGTAGTCCTGACATTAAAGATTCGGATAACGTGAGTGATATCAGTGTGCAATCATTCACGGTAAAAGACAGAAATGGAACAGAGACACGTGCTTGCCTTAAAGACGTGCTGCCGAGACTTGACGTCCCTTTGTTTTGTTTGTTTTTTCTTATTATGTTCTTGATGACGTCAGTCATGGGCGGCGTGGCTTTTTCACAGACATTTGATGAAGTATAATGTTTGGACTTTGCTTTTATTCTTATAGAACATTTTGCGTATTGACCTCATTAGTGATTTCCGTTGCTGAAAAAGTGCAATTGAGAAGAATAGAGGAGCCATGGACCTTTTCTAATCAACTGCTCTGTGATTACTACATAACCTATACCTATCATCATTGTCTGAAAGATATATATTTAATATGTATCTTGTTTCTAAAGCTTTAACACAGTTAGTTGTAGGAACATTTTACATCGAGGTTAGTATTACTATGGAACATACAGTATTAACTTGCCTTATGGTAGGCATTGTTTTGTCTGTGTAGGAACTCGTATGTTGTTCTGATAGCAGCCTTTGTGTTCTGATATTTTAATTACTGGTAGTATTTATTTCTATCTATTGTACTTACGTATACAATAATATAAATAGTACTGAAAGTGAAAAGGTATGGGATCACCTGCCCGACCACGTGGGTTTTCTCCGGGTACTCTAGTTTCTTTGCATTAAAGACCCTCGTACGCTTCCATCTGGGCCAACAAGCGTGATTGATATAAGTTGATATAACTTGTTTCGCAATTGTTGTAAAATAAATAGTTTACATCAAGTCGTACTTTACATGAAGACACCCATGACAACTGATTATTAGTGGCGTAATTCGATCCTGAAGAACTTAAGTGGTGATGCGAGAAGAATTAGTAGGGAACAGAACATGAACAGTAACACAGAGACATGAACAAAAGTATTGTTCAAGTGTTTATGTGTATATTGCAGAGGTACTTGTTCATGTATGTAATGTTCAATCTTAATTAAGCTGCATTGCTGACCGTATATAAACAGCTCCTGCATTTAGTGACACCCACACTGTATTATAAATAGAAGTAGCACCGAAAATGAAAAATTATGATAACACTACTCTAATAATGACTGCTAACTGGACAGAAAGTTACAGACAAAATATAGGGCTGGATCACGTTAGAATTTCTTAGGGTGAAATCAATTATTGATTCAGGATGGTAATAACACGAGACATTTGATTTTTGGCATTATCACAAAATATGCCATACAAGTGTAGCTTATAACTTTTTTATTTTGTTTTGTTTGTTTTGTATGGGTTTTTTTGGTTTTTTTCCCAATCAATCATAATTATTCATTACTGGACATATAGCATCTTTAAAACTGGTGTAACAGAACGCTAATTACAAGTAGTAGGTCTAGTAACGGAAACCACCATTACTTTTAATATGTTAATTAGTCAACACGCTAACATTGTGTGCTTATTATATAATAAACAAATTCTGCTTTTCGTAACTTAAGCTCGACAGTAACACTTCAATGTTAAAATCATCTTATCTCACAGAGCATTAACCGACATTTAGAATCATGCACTGCAGACAAAACAATTTCTGTATAATATCCAATTTCAATTGGATTTCACACCCAAATGTAAGAAGATATATTCTAGACTAATTATGTACAACTGTAGAAGTTTAATGATGATAAGTGATAATCGTCTTACTGTGTATCAGTAATTAGTTAATACAGGTCTAGTGAAATTAATACATATTGCTGTTTATGGTTGTCAGCTGATTGAAGCATCACACATCTTCCCGTCAATAAATGAAATGCTAATTGTTATTGTAAATACATTACAAATCATCGCTTACTTTGGCAGTAGCAAACGATTTATCAGTCTAGTTTTAATTGTTCTATTTTATAAAGTTCTGTATTTTTAAAATATGAAATATCAGTAAGATTGGACGATGCACATCCCAACCAGTTGAAAGCTGTTTGGAAATAAGCAAGTGGATGTCAAAAAAAGAAGAAAAAAAAGAGTTGAATTTCATCTAAGAGATTGGGGAGTCAAACAGATATGTCCGTCGTCACTTTATTGTCAGGTCAATGTGTCTCAAATTAAAACACCCCCTCATCACTCTATTGTCAAAGTAACTTGAACAATACACTCCCTCATCAGTTTATAACTTCTATAGATACACTCCCTCATCAGTATATGTCTCATATAGATTCGCTCCCTCATCAGTTTATAACTCCTATAGATACACTCCCTCATCAGTATATGTCTCATATAGATACACTCCCTCATCAGTATATGTCTCATATAGATACATCCCTCATCAGTTTATGTCTCATATAGATACACTCCCTCATCAGTATATGTCTCATATAGATACATCCCTCATCAGTATATGTCTCATATAGATACACTCCCTCATCAGTATATGTCTCATATAGATACACTCCCTCATCAGTATATGTCTCATATAGATACACTCCCTCATCAGTTTATAACTTCTATAGATACACTCCCTCATCAGTTTATAACTTCTATAGATACACTCCCTCATCAGTTTATAACTCCTATAGATTCGCTCCCTCATCAGTTTATAACTTCTATAGATACATCCCTCATCAGTATACGTCTCATATAGATTCATCCCTCATCACATTATGGATAATGTGACTCACATAGATATACTCCTCAGTTAAGGTTAACAAATTATTTTCCAAAGCAATACAGTTGACATTTGACCTTTCAATATTATAGAAATTGAAAAAGAAAAATCTATATCTTACAAAGTGTGTTCAGTATAACGAGTTATTGTAGGTTCGTGGTTTATAGATTACTCGGGTCGATAATCCGTACTAGGACTAACCTACCGGACGTTCGCTTACCTCTGTTCATTAACCAATACTGGATGTATATATATATATATATATATATATATATATAGCTACTGATTATGTCAGAGGGTTACAATTATCCCTGGTAACAAGCTGATTTGTAACAACGCTGACAGTATAGGTTTACATGTCACAAAAGTGTATAACGTTTCAGCATTACGTGTACTCCGTCACCTTCATGGAATCCGTAAAGATATTATCTACACTTATAGTAGGCGAGATAATAAATGCCTAAGAAGTCAATTCGGATAACATTATTAACAATGTTGATAAGTGATTTTAGTGGACGAGATGACAATTGGGAAATTTTTAATTTGTTTGTTACAGATTATACGGTATCTATAGATACTGTAATTGAAGTATCTTTGGGGATAATAAGCTGTCTTTCCTTATTTTGATATTTTTGAACCCATTTTGAGTTTCCATCACTTCCCTTGAGGAGTTCAGCACTTAAATCCTAACCCTGTGAGTCCTAAAAGGATGAAACAGTCTTATTCGTCCTAAACTCCATACGTTACATTGTGTACTAACTTTTTTGTTATCGTGTTTTGTTTTGTGTATGAAATAAATCATACCTTATTTATTTAGCTTTATAACTTTTTTTTCACAGTGAAATAGACGGTTTTACAATGAAAATATAAGGGATATTTGTACACACAATCAGAGCACAGTACACAAATTAGTTTCATTTTTAATTTTTCATATTATATTCTCTTAATGAAGTATTAATTACAAAAAAACAATATGACCTAGATTTACATCACTGTGTTGTCGATGAAGAAGGAGACGTTCACCCTCCCGGGATACCTGGTCTTGAATCATTCGAAAGGTCTATATGTATATTTTAATTTTTTTTTTACACTTTTTCTACTGTGATTCTTTTGGATATCGGTATCTAGCTGTACAGAGAGTAGTTCAGCTTTAAAAAGCTTTATTTGCAAGCAATATAAAGCATCCATCTGTTTCGGAGAAAAACATCTTCACTTTAGATAGATATGTTCATTCTCCAAGTCTTCTTTCCATGTTTTACATATGATCTCTGTAGTTTGCATGTTTCTGTTTGTAGGCACCATTGATAATGAGGTTGAATTTTTAAAGGGCATGATGAGAGGTCAATGTTTATTTGTGTATAAGTTTACTGATTGATAACCCAACACCTAAATAGTTGTATCCTTCCATTTACGGCTAATCTATAAACTCCTACCAGTCATACACACGACAGATCGGTCAGTATCGTACTAGAGTGAGGATCTGAGGTGGGTGGTGCGATTACATCGCGGACGGTAGGTATGTCTAAGAAAAGTCTGTGCTGTTATGTTTGTGCCAATAGGCCAGACAACTGTTGCCATTGATATATTTCCACTCCACCCACCAAATCAGCTTTCGAAATGATTGTTCCAAAGACAAACACTAAAAGATTAAATACCTAAAATACAAAGCATAACTGTTTCGACCTTGTAGGGTGATCGGTGATTCTAAAGGCCAAAGGTGTAAACAAAGTTTAGGGCTGGGAGGGTAGGTAAAACACTAAACACGTGTATCAGTACACTAAACAAGTGTATCAGTATAATATACATGCGTATCAGTACACTAAACACGTGTATCAGTACACTAAACACGTGTATCAGTACACTAAACAAGTGTATCAATACAATAAACAAGTGTAATAGTATACTATACACGCGTATCAGTATACTATACACGCGTATCAGTACACTAAACACGCGTATCAGTACACTAAACACGTGTATCAGTACACTAAACACGTGTATCAGTACACTAAACACGTATCAGTACACTAAACACGTGTATCAGTACATTAAACACGTGAATCAGTACACTAAACACATGTATCTGTACACTTAACACGTGTATCAGTACACTAAACACGTGTATCGGTACACTAAACACGTGTATCAGTACACTAAACACGTGTATCAGTACACTAAACACGTGTATCGGTACACTAAACACGCGTATCAGTACAGTAAACACGTGTATCAGTACACTAAACACGTGTATCAGTACACTAAACACGTGTATCAGTACACTAAACACGCGTATCAGTACAGTAAACACGTGTATCAGTACACTAAACACGTGTATCAGTACACTAAACACGTGTATCAGTACATTAAACACGTGAATCAGTACACTAAACAGGTGTATCAGTACACTAAACACGTGTATCTGTACACTTAACACGTGTATCAGTACACTAAACACGTGTATCGGTACACTAAACACGTGTATCGGTACACTAAATACGTATCAGTACACTAAACACGTATCAGTACACTAAACCCGTGTATCAATACACTAAACACGTGTATAAGTATACTAAACACGTGTTTCAATACACTTAACACGTGTATAAGTAAACTAAACACATGTATCAGTATATTGAACACGTGTATCAGTACACTAAACACGCGTATCAGTACACTAAACACGTGTATCAGTACACTAAACACGTATCAGTACACTAAACACGTGTATCAGTACATTAAACACGTGAATCAGTACACTAAACACATGTATCTGTACACTTAACACGTGTATCAGTACACTAAACACGTGTATCGGTACACTAAACACGTGTATCAGTACACTAAACACGTGTATCAGTTCACTAAACACGTGTATCGGTACACTAAACACGCGTATCAGTACACTAAACACGTGTATCAGTACACTAAACACGTGTATCAGTACACTAAACACGTATCAGTACACTAAACACGTGTATCAGTACATTAAACACGTGAATCAGTACACTAAACACATGTATCTGTACACTTAACACGTGTATCAGTACACTAAACACGTGTATCGGTACACTAAACACGTGTATCAGTACACTAAACACGTGTATCGGTACACTAAACACGCGTATCAGTACAGTAAACACGTGTATCAGTACACTAAACACGTGTTTCAATACACTTAACACGTGTATCAGTACAATGAACACGTGTATCAGTACATTGAACACGTGTATCAATACACTAAACACGTGTATCAGTACACTACACACGTGTTTCAATACACTTAACACGTGTATCAGTACAATGAACACGTGTATCAGTACATTGAACACGTGTATCAATACACTAAACACGTGTATCAGTATACTAAACACGTGTATCGGTGCACTAAACACGTGTATCGGTGCACTAAACACGTGTATCAGTACACTAAACACATGTATCAGTACACTAAACACGTGTATCAGTACATTGAACACGTGTATCAGTACACTAAACACGTGTATCAGTACACTTAACACGTGTATCAGTACAATGAACACGTGTATCAGTACATTGAACACGTGTATCAATACACTAAACACGTGTATCAGTACACTAAACACGTGTATCGGTGCACTAAACACGTGTATCGGTGCACTAAACACGTGTATCAGTACACTAAACACATGTATCAGTACATTGAACACGTGTATCAGTACATTGAACACGTGTATCAGTACACTAAACACGTGTATCAGTACACTAAACACGTGTATCAGTACACTTAACACGTGTATCAGTACACTAAACAGGTGTATCCGTACACTAAACACGTGTATTAATACACTAAACACTTGTATCAGTACACTAAACACGTGTATCAGTACACTAAACACGTGTATCAGTACACTAAACACGTGTATCACTATACTAAACACGTGTATCAATACACTAAACACGTGTTTCAATACACTTAACACGTGTATCAGTACAATGAACACGTGTATCAGTACATTGAACACGTGTATCAATATACTAAACACGTGTATCAGTACATTGAACACGTGTATCAATATACTAAACACGTGTATCAGTACACTAAACACGTGTATCGGTGCACTAAACACGTGTATCGGTGCACTAAACACGTGTATCAGTACAATAAAAATCCTTATGATATATAGTTACACAAATGATAATCCATTAACAGATTTATAGAAGGACTACTGTATAGATTTATTGTTGATAGTAGCCAAGGTCTCCCGTAGCAATGTGTTATAACCCCATGAGTCAACCCACTCGGTATATATAACAGGAAATGATATATTTCAAACTGGTGACATTTACATCGGGTATAAAATTCTTCAGACTTCCTTACTGCCCAACAAAACGATCAGTTTCTGTTCATTTCACATGGAACTTGATCACGTTCTTCCCTTCCTCTCTCCTCGGTCCTTCTGTTCTCTGGTGGTGTCGCCTCACTTATGTTTTAATTCCATTAAATATATGTTTTATTTATTTCCCTTATGATAAGTGATAAGAACGTATCAAAGTTAAAGTTTACTCACGCTGTTTCTTAGTTGACAGGTCCAAGGGGTTCATTCCATTATACCATGGGTAGGATAGGAGGACAGAGTGACTTTATGGACATATGGTCAGTTTTATTTACCTTAAGATGAAAAGAATTTCACTTAAGGGACAAGTATTTTGCATTATGTGTGCACATAATTTTTTTTCACTTAAGTGAAATTCTTTTTGTCTTAAGGGATATTAACATTTATTTGCATTATGTTTTATTTCACTTAAGTGAAATTCTTTTCACCTTAAGGTGAATAAATTATTTGCATTATGTTTTTTTTTCACTTAAGTGAAATTCCTTTTTCACTTAAGTGAAAAAACATCCCCTTAAGAGGAAATGGGATTAAATGTTAAAACGGCTTGCCATAGGTGTCCGGATCTCCGACACGGGTCTGTAGTCATTTGACCTTACAAATCGCTGTAGCAAAGATGTTAAACACAAACAAACATTTAGCGTTTGGCGATAGCTGATAAAGTGTTAAAATGACATCTGAAATCGAATCGACGTATATTAATGTCTAATAGCAGAATATACTGTCCAGACATCTACTCTTAGCGATCGACATGCGAGCTCAAAGGACTGCCAATACCATCTGGCCCTGAAATCATAAGATACCAATATCAATATCAGTGTCAGAAGATTTACACCAACAGGTGTCAGTATAAACTTGTCACGTGACTTCTTACGTTCGCGGTCATCATGAATGCTTTATGATTGCTGCACTAAAAATCTGTTAATCCGCGAGCACGTCCGTTCACATTTCTTTTGTTTCGTGAGGTTTGTTTGAAAATCGGTATCCCGATTTGAGATGTAGAAACAGCCTCCTCGGCTGGATACGACTCCAATGAACCGTGTATTGTGGAAACCGTCATCCTCCTGTCGTGTGGTGACGTCACTGGCTCCGTGATGGAAACCCTGAAAGGGGAGGTAACTTTCACGCTGGCTGAAGATGTAGAAGGAGCGGCTGAAGTTGATGGATGTGATTTCGATCTCCGCGATTTTTTGACAAACATCGGACTTAGATAGTTTTCATTCGACATTTTTGCCTTCGGACGTGTTGTAGCTTTACCGACAAGTAACGCAAAAACTCCGATGATCAATGTCAGGGAAAGACTTCCGGTAGCTATGTAAAATCCATATTGTCGCGATGACGTCATCCCCAAATGATACATGATGTATAGCGCCGTCATGATTCCACCAAATAGGGCTACAAAATAAAAAAAAAAAGTATTGAAATTTTGCTGATGTTTGGTTAGAAAGTACCTGCTATGCAATGCTTTAAAGTTTCTCCATTTTAATAATTGACCTTGAACTGTTTTCAAAGTCACCGGAGTCGAATATGATAAAGACTTCAAGAACCAAGTTAAAAAAAAATCATCGTCATCATCTATAATATTCATAACCATCATAACACTGGGCACAAATATACTAAAACCCCATCAGATTCAGTTAAGATTCCAATGACTCTTACAGGTGGCTTTAAACTTAAAGGCGACAGTGCAAGTTAAAGCATTCTGTAATGTTTTGAGGATATTTCAGAAACAATTTCAGATTACAGACACGTATATATCTACTTAAAATTTCCGAATTGGAAGTTTTTCAACTTGCGCTGTCTCTTTTAAAGTAGCACTAACTTAAACTTCGTGTGGTCACCAACACACTTGTCATTGCTACACGTATCTATGGGTTTGTGTGTTTCTTGGGTATATGATAAACGTCGTACAGTGTCTGTGGCACTCGCTTTAATGAGGGGCCGCGGTGGCCGAGTGGTTGAGGTGTCCCAACACTTTAACACTAGCCCTCCACCTCTGGGTTGCGAGTTCGAAACCTACGTGGTGCAGTTGGCAGGTACTGACCATAGGCCGGTGGTTTTTCTCTGGGTACTCCTGCTTTCCTCCACCTCCAAAACCTGGCACGTCCTTAAATGACCCTGACAGTTAATAGGACGTTAAACAAAAACAAAAAACAAAAACAAAAAACAACCCCAAACAAACCACTCGCTTTAGAATTTCCTTCGTCAAGTCTGATGAAGGGAAAGGTAGGTTTCTACCCGACATTACTTAATGGCGTAGTTGGATTTTCTTTCTGGTATAGGACTTGTTATTGTCTACTATGTAATTAGATTGCGGTTGCAGTGAAAGAAACCATACTATTTTATATCTACACAATGGTGGTTATTACAGATGAGAGACGTGTAAAAACGCCATAAAGCCATGGACTTACATGTGACCAAAGCCGATCCTCCACACACGAATAGGAAGTAACGACTCCATGGGTAGGGCCCACAAAAGGTCAGGCTACAACTGGCGATAGACACAAAATAGGAGAGTAGAGCCAGTGTGGCAAAAACCTGAGAGGCCACGAACAGACCTGTAAAACATGAAGTATGTACATGTATGTTTACGACACACATGAGTGACATCTAGTATGTATGTTTACGACGCACATGAGTGACATCTAGTATGTATGTTTACGACACACCTGAGTGACATCTAGTATGTATGTTTACGACACACATGAGTGACATCTAGTATGTATGTTTACGACACACCTGAGTGACCTGTAGTATGTATGTTTACGACACACATGAGTGACATCTAGTATGTATGTTTACGACACACCTGAGTGACCTGTAGTATGTATGTTTACGACGCACCTGAGTGACCTGTAGTATGTATGTTTACGACACACCTGAGTGACCTGTAGTATGTATGTTTACGACGCACCTGAGTGACCTGTAGTATGTATGTTTACGACACACCTGAGTGACCTGTAGTATGTATGTTGTCGTAATAATACATCTTACATGTCACTCAGGTGTGTCGTAATCATACATATTACATGTCACTCAGGTGTGTCGTAATCATACATATTACATGTCACTCAGGTGTGTCGTAATCATACATATTACATGTCACTCAGGTGTGTCGTAATCATACATATTACATGTCACTCAGGTGTGTCGTAATCATACATATTACATGTCACTCAGGTGTGTCGTTAACATACATTTGTCAAATGTGAAATAAATCCAGAATTAAATTGGGATTTAAACTAAGTAAATGACCTGTCAATGAATACTCTAATGGCAATAGACATTTCCGTCCTAGATACCGTTTTTTTATATTGACACACACTAGTTTTTTTTATAGAAACCTCACTCCGAATGTTTCAACAAGTAACAAAAAAGAAAGAAAAAAAACCCCAATAATCTCATTACTTATTAATTAATATATAAATCATGTTATCGGTTTACGCGAGTATGCTAGTTATTGAGAGCGTGCACTGTTTTTATTATTTCATGAGAAATTCATTTTCATGATCTCATTTGATTCAAGTCAAGAACACGAAAATAGAAAATTGTGATCGAGTTGATATTTTGTGTATGAACGAAGAACTAAGAACGAGAGTACAGATATATGAGGACGATATGTTCCATAATTATGAAACATTGCTGAAATATTCATAAAAATGGTATATTTATCACCGTCTGAATAAAATCACGAGAAACAAATACACGAAACAAAAAAGAAAGGTTTACACAGCAAGAACAGTTTCTCTGAAAGTATTAATTACCATTCATGTGAATTATAACAGTTCGTCCGACTGAAGAATATATCGTTATACGGTTTACCAAACTAATTTATATCATGTATTGTCAAACAGCTGTGTTATCTACGATCTTCTTATTTCTTTTTTATTTTCTCTCCTTACTTATAAAGATAAACCAATACATTCACCACGTACATAAAGTATACACTAGATGAGGATAAAAAGGACAAATTGGTAAAGATAAAACTGTAGCACGTATTTCCAGATATATACAAAAATGAAATAAAGTAACTGGCATAAAAGATTTCCGGATTATCAAAAAAAAAAAAAAAAAAAAATCCTGTTCGGATTACGAGTTTCTGGATAAAATATCATGTCTTACCGTTGACTGACTCCGGTGAGACTGTTCCACACGCCTGGCTTCGTGCTGTAATGATACAGACTGTGAATATTCCATACTGGAGTATGTGACCGTCCGTCCGGATATAAGTCCAATACGGAATAACGAATGCCACACAGTAACACAGAAATCCAAGGGCACATAACACCAAGCAAGTCCACCGACTGATTATATGTTGTCTAAAACTGAGAGCCATTACGATATACCTGTGGATAATGGAGTTATGTTAATTACGAGTTACAGTTTTTAGTATCATTATGGTCAATGTTTTGTCGCGAAGTTTACCTGTTATATATGGTTTTATAAACATACGTTAATCTAACACATTCGAGACAAATTAAGTGAAAATGGAAGCTTGCAATTAAAGTGTGAAATAATCTGATTGGACAGCTCTAAACCCACTCTCGTTTATAGTTACACTATACAAATGTTGATGTTTATAGTTACGGTGTAAATTTCCGAGCATTTAATCGTCAAAGCAAGTCACTGATGATTGAAAGATACGAGGTTTTTATATTGAACACCTGACATGACCTCGATTTATTGCTCATGATAATAGTTATCGAAATATACATATGTACATCCGGGTTATGAAAACAATTTGATTAAAAAAATCTTGCTGGCGATTCTGAGATTAACCCCTGGGGTTTATATGTACAATGCCTCAGTCGAAACTATTGTGTGAGTTTTTTAAAGTCTCCTGACACGGGGGAACATATTTTATTGAAACGGCCTATAAGGGCTTAACGTATCACGCCTATATCGTAAAATAGAATAATACCAATTTATTAAAGGAAGTAAATATCGCAGAAATGATAAGTGGTTTCATTATAAGTTCGACGCTATTTATTTTTTGAAGGACCGCTAACACTATAGGCTCTCCGAGGTCAACCTTAGTACATTTTTTTTCTCATTGAAAAGGGACCTATATATTTTATTTTTATATATAGGTCTCTGCACTGAATGAGTCTTTTATAAAATAATTTCTCACGCGCTCAATAATTATTTTAAATATATCTCCCTTTATACATGATGTGAAACAATGTGTGAACTGATACATATTACACCAGAATCTTACGACAGAAAACCAAACCACCTACAAACCCGATAATATTTATATAACATTTACTGTGATATTTTTTTGTTGAATGAATTAATGCATCAATGTTATTTATCATTGTTGACGAGGTCAGGAGAAACAGACAACGAAGACAATTGGTCATTCTGTCGATATTTTCACATGTAACCCGCACAAACCTCCGGGGAAAAACACAAAATACCTTAAAGTAAAAACATAAATCGTTAATTGTTTCAATTCAATTTAGTTTAAATGTATTTTACTTTAAAATTATTTAACTGAGTATGGTGTACTTATCGGTGCAAATGTCTGAAAATAATATCATTAGTATATTATTGGTTGTATACACAAATGTGCACGTGTAAAATGAATCAATATTCATATCTAAATCATATAGCTGAAAAATCTAGGATTCGGCTCAAGGTTTGATAGTAAAAAATGACACACGCTCTCAAAACAATGTCGGCGAAATGAGGAGGATCCCGTAATTGAAGTGATTTTATTGGTGTCTTAATTTTGTTTATCCATTCGGGTATTTATTTTTCTTCACACAAAGAAAACGAATAATTTGCCTTCGGAACCTACTTGACATCCAGTTTTTTTTTCGGAACTTATCGTCAATCTAAAGTGCCGACAAATAGTAATTATGATCGATTTAACAAATGGATATGCTGTTGTATATTGCTATATAATACCCTATATTAAAACTTCATGCTATTACAACCCTCAAACAGTTTGAACTTCTAATTTTATCTTATAAATCTAAAGTGGGAAAATGATTAATCACATCCCGTAGAAATTCTTTCGTGCTCCGCGCGCGCCTCTACCAACCTGTCGCGTCGACTTTTTCGTGGGACACGCAAATTAGGCGACCCACTTGCGCTAAGGTACATGTACATGTATGTATGTTTCGGTACATTGAGTACAAATGCTCACATTAACAACACACTGACAAAAAATAACTGCTTTTATCACACAGGAAAAACAAATCTCGTATACACTTATACCTGTACTCGTCGACTTTACCACTTACCCCTCACGACTGGCTCGTCAGTGGAACAAGTCTCCGGCATCATTCTAAACTGTCGCCTATACATGTACATGTATACACTCTATCTATTTTCATAATGGTCATCGACTCGTCTGCCAATCAAATATCAACATCACAGGTCACTATGGGTGGAATCACAGGTGCCTGTCTCGTTTTATAAAATAATAACATGTAGAGTACATATTTATATGTACTCTACATGTTATTATTTTATAAAACGAGTCAGGCACCTGTGGTGGAATATAACTTTGGGTCTTAACATGATCATTAGTAGGACACTATTATCATTTTTGTCATTTGTTGGTGTTAATTAGACAGATTTTAATCAGTGTGTGCAGTTTTATGTATGGTTTGTGACTTGCAGTGTATAGATTATCGGCACTGTAGCATATATATATATATGTTGAGAGTAGCTACAATTAATAGTACCACCCTATATAGTCGGTCACAGGTTCATCCACGTTTGTAAGAAAGGTTACAAACAAAAAGAAAGTATTATGTCAGACAAGGAAAACATTTTACTTGTATTTACACTTGATACCGTGACAAACTGAAGCGGACACGAGATGGAAATTCGGTTATTGGTACTGTACGTCATTCCAGAGATACCATCGCCTACTCTTTCAGCAGCATGGGCTATCGACCAATTCAATTTTTTAAAGTTAAATTTATAACTAAATCAAGACGATCGTGTCGTTATATTCGAGATCTTGGTCCATCAATTCATCGATATTGGTATAAAAACCATGTACTAGTGTACTTTTAATTCACGAAGAAAACTGAATGAATGTAACTTCTTTTGATGAAGGTTAATTCATAATTTCATACAGAGAACTTTTCACAGAAACACAATTATCATTATGATAGAATATTTATCAGGATGAGTCGATGTATATCATACACATATGTACCTATAGCTTCATAATCTGACGACTCAAAATGTTTAACTATTAAGAACAAAAGTCGAAGGTTAAAATGTCTCGACTTTAATACACATACAAACGTACAGATCGAGATGTGTACGTACAGTGTAGGCAAATGATGTGCATGACCGGGTTTATATTTACATGGCAGCAGAGACGTATACAAGTCTCAGATGGCAGCTACGCCCTTGATACGAACAATTTCTTATTTTTATCGTGTCAAAATTATCATTGTGGTAATTTTTCATAAACCCATTATGTTATAGAGGACAATTATTTATTTTGATTCATGCTGTGATCTTACATACACTGTTTACCAGAATGTATTTTTTGTCGTTGTACTCTACGGTACTAAAACTGAATAGAATATTGAATCCAGGCCAAACTTTGGAAATATATAAGGTGAAACAGTAAAAACAACTACATTGTACCTATAGAAATGTTAACAGTGAATGTGCATAACTACACGACAATTAGCCTATCAATTAAATAAACTGAACGGCCAACCAGTGCCAGCATGGATTCGCGAGAATTTCCGCGGATTTACCGGTAGCTGTAAACATTTATATTCGAATGCATTGTGAAGTTTTATTCGAACGCGCCGAAAGTAAGAGCTCTTCAATCGGAAGGTAGATATTTTTAGTAAACAACACGTTGAAAACTGAACAGCTGGTGGTGAAATAGAGGTAAAGTGTAAGTGGGTACGTCATTTTTATTTGTTAAGCATTTTAATTTTTATGAATGTTATATATATTAATAAGATATAGCTGTGTTAATGAAACACATAACAGCCCATACTGGAAACAACAGTAGCGGTCATGGCCCTAAACATGACAGCTACACTTTTTTTTATTGTATACTCACATCTGATGTCACATATGACCTTAACTAGGTCTCGGCTAATATATCTGAACGGTATATATGTTGTGCTGATTACTGTTTCTCTGTGCATGTAACTAAAATACTGATAATATATTGAAGGCTACGATATTTATATATATACACAAATGATACATTACCAGAAATAGCCTAATGTTTTGATGAGTTGAAAATTATTGTAAAATGACCTATATAATTTTATTAGGTATCCTATGGTACCGATAACCATTAAGTGTCTTTTTTTGCTTTAAACATATTTATTGTCCAAAATAGGCAAAAAGGATTTGGCACAAGTTATGCCAACTTATGAAGCCATCTCCTATCAACAAAACATTTGGGGCCGCGGTGGCCGAGTGGTTAAGGTGTCACAACACTTTATCACTAGCCCTCCACCTCTGGGTTGCGAGTTCGAAACCTACGTGGGGCAGTTGCCAGGTACTGACCGTAGGCCGGTGGTTTTTTTTCCGGGTACTCCGGCTTTCCTCCACCTTTAAAACCTGGCACGTCCTTAAATGACCCTGGCTGTTAATAGGACGTTAAACAAAAAACAAAAACAAACAAAACATTTTACACAATTGATGACATCGACATTTACAGAGTCAATGTTTAAATAAGTCAATTTTACATAATTATGTAAATAGTGATATAAAGACAGACTTGCATGTTTTAAATTTCTTGCTGGATTTGATAAAAACCTGCACATTTTCGAACACATAATCATTTACATCCAAAGCCAAGTCTTCGTTACCAAAAACTAACCAATTAAGATTAATTTGTATATTCAAATAATTCAAAGCATTAAACATATCTGAACGGGCAGTGTTTATATTTACTCACGAATAATTTGAGATAACATCTGTATCGTTTTAGATATCAACAGTTAGATACAAAAATGGCAACCTCGCAAAATCAAACATCTGCAGCAGAGAACATTCCAATTGACATACATTTCAACAAATTATTGGGTAAGTAAAAATTGCAAGGGTTAGTTAATTTTTTACCAGGATAAATAGAGAAAATGTAATATTTAGACGGAAACTAAAACCTGTAAACTGGTGATTAGTCTAGACCAGTTTAATCACACTCCTCCCTAGACCTTCACCAAACCTATAAAGTAGTGATCAACCCATGCCAGTTTTATCACATCCTAGGCCTTCTCCAAAAGCTTTCTGTTGGTCTCTGATATATATTAAGCTAATTTAAAAATTAAATCACAAATCTGAATGGTCGTCAAAAACTATGTCATGTAGACACCTTTGCAATTCCAAGAGTCAAAACTAATTCTGGGGTGTCAAATACATATACCTAAAGATAAACTGAGAGTTATCAAAGTTTTCCTCCCCAAGTACACAGGAGACTCTAGAGCTATACCACATTCAAAAGTTCATAAATCTAAGAACAAGAGTTGAAGACCTTGCATGCATTGGATGTGGTGGCTTGGACCATCCAACTCTTTTAAGATTATATGAAGACATGGTTTCTATAGATTTGTATTTAGATTTGTAAGATGAGTTAATGTTTGTAGATTGGCTGATTAATCGCCGTCACTGCGACAAAGAATGGCACACAGCCATGACGGTCATAAGGAAGAAGATCAACCAAGCAATACAGGACATGCCAGCCATGGAGGAAATCACGCAACTCCTGGAGGGAACATGTAATATATTATTCATAAATTCATTATAGATGTAAAAATTTAAAAAGGAGATGAGGGTTATAATTAGTACCGGTTTTGCTCTCATGCTCTGTACATGTGTAGGCTTTGAAAAGGCAAGCTCAATTTTAGGAAACTGAAGTTTTTATGCAAGATTACATCATGTGTAAAGGGCTGGGCCAAGAATTAAAGCATGTATATCTAAAGAAAAGGACATGTGACTAAAATGTTGTTGTGTAATTATATATATAAAGTGTCCTAGATTATAGATAGGGTCTAGTAAGTAATAACGACGGTATAAACCAATATAGGTACTAGGTCCTAGATTATGATATACATGTAGTAAACCTAAGTGAAATACACACATCTGTAGAACAGTACTTTATGATAACAGTACATCTTTATAACAGATTTGTTCTAATACAAATGTGTCTTCATTACAGATGTTAACTACTTTCACTGTCTGAAAATTGTGGAAATTCTAAAGGACAGTGAATCAGGAAAGAAAAATATGTTCGGGCAGTATTCATCACAAAAAATGAAGGTATCAGTATGATTATTCATATCAAAATGTAGATGATTTATAAAAGGCCATATCCCACTCAATGATTTCATATAAACACCAGATATAAGTGGTATTAATGATTCACATACTGTATATATTATAAATCTTATTTAGACATTTTTAAAGTTTGATACTTTCACCAAACCAAACATTATCCAGAAAATTAATCAGCTAACCCCAAAACTAGTACAGTAAGAAATGATTGAGTTTTATGTGCCACAGTTCAAGTACAATCTATAAAATCATCAAATATCCAACACCTTGCTCTCAAACAGTCATGCATTGATTTTCATATAAAACAAAACATTTTCTCATCTGACATTAAAACAAACAGTTGTTCTGGCAGAATTAAATGAATCAAAATTAGCATCCTGTTTTACCAGAAATTATTTAATCAGGATTTTAAAATTGTTATTAAACTGTGATTAGCCTAATCACCTTTTTAACAACTGTGCCATGAAGTCCTTAAACTCTTGGTAAAAGAAAGTAATACTGTTCCTAGAAATAAAAAAAAACAACAGACAATGTGGCATTTCATATTTGAAATCAATGCCCATTTTACATATCATTATTTTTTATATATATATATATATAATTGACTTATATTTGTTTCAGGATTGGGTAGAAATCATCAGGCTTTATGAAAAAGATGGAGTGTATTTAGGTAAGTGTTACCCTCACTGTCCCGGATACATTACACAAATAATAAACTCCAATCTTCTGGTACTATTTTGTATTAGACTTGAAGGTAAGCATAGACGTGTGCCTAGCTCAGAGGCTTACAATGGAACTGACTTGAAATACAAAGTTTACTCAATATACCATTTATAACACAAAGGAATCCCTAACGATTACAAAATGAAAATAGGCATGAAGTAAAGTTACGCTGTTCTGAATCCAAAATTAATTAACTATCGTTATCTGACATTGACTGTGGTCACAAAGCTACATTGTAGGTGTCCTGACAGCTATGAAATTTATTACACTGGCTGCACTAGCTGGGATAGCCCAGGCAGCATCTAATTGTAAAGATAACCGCTACATCCATGAAATTGAACTTGACCTCAGGGGTCAACTTTTACTCTTAACAGTAAGGTAAACCTGTTGTCATGGATATTAAATTAGTTAAAAAAAGAGTCTGGGATATCATCGAAAATGCTAACTGAGGTGAATTCATGGTGATAGCACTTGGCACTTAAATTTAGTTGACTGCACTTCCTGTGATGGCTTGGTCTCAAATGATGTCACAGGTCTTTTGGTTCAGGGGCTATAATTCATGCGAGATTTCACGGGATAGAATTTACATGTTGCAAGTTTTCTTTTATTTTTAATATTATCATGCATGCTTGAAGTAAACGTATATGCATTTCATGTTTCAAAATTATTCTGTGAATGTAAATAGACAAAGAAAATCTGGTTTCAAGTTTCCATGTTTGTCACCTTTAAAACATTTATGCCAATTAGGAATAATTTGTGTTGATGAAGTTGACAGAAAATGTAAAAGAAAATGCTTTTCACTGATTAATTAAAGTCTCTTAGAGAAAATATTCAACATAAAACATATAAAATATTTCTGTTTTTCAAGGAGAAACAGCTCAAATGATCGGACGTAATGTAAACTATGAAGTTCCTGCCTTGAAGAAACAGATTGCAAAATGTCAACAAGCTCAGAAGGTGGGATAAAATTCATTTCTTCTTACATTAACTAAATGAGCTCCATTTTCTTTTTATTGTCAAGTCTGAGTATGGAAATATGTTATGATTGTGTACAGTGAAACTTCAACCATTGACATGGTACCGAACCTAGCACAAGTTCAAATCGATGAATGTTTTTGTTACAAGTTTTTTTGTTCTTTTTTTTTGTTATAGGAGTGTGACAAGAAAGAGGCTGATTATGTTGCCAAGGCTGCTGAGTTACGTAAGAAATACAATTCCAGGTGTAAGGAACTGGGCATTGAGGTAAAAACTGTAAAATAAATATCAACTTATTAAAGATATTATAAAATATATTTAGTCAAACATTTGAAGGAAAACAAATTTCACATACAGAACTGCATCAGTAGTGGTCAGTTAAGTAATAGAAAACTTCTGTTTGTAATAACCTCATCAATATATGTGTGATGTTTTCCATTTATCTACCATTATCATCTACTGGTGATGAATTTACTAATTATACTAGTGACATTTTTTTTTATTTTAGGGAAGTAAGATCAAGTCAGAGTTGTCTGCCCTTGTTAAAGACCTCCCGGTGACTTTCAATAAGATTGCAGATTCAGCTAAGGATATACAGGAGGCCGTTCAGTTTTACGGAGATTTTGTTAACTTTGTTATGGACAGGTAAACAAATTGAAATTATTTTGCTAGTCATATGTAAATATATAAACTTTGTTAGTAACAGGTGAATCAATTATTTTGATTATCGATATGTATAAAATATAGTAAATAGAATTTCCTCTTTGTATTAAAAATAGAACTGTTATTGGTTTTGATGCAATTGAACCTGTTAAAACATGAAGACAGAAATATGTATGTAGTTATATATACACAATGTATAATAAACATATCACATGATTTCATGCATTGCTATGATTGGTTGTCTACTAGGAATTTAGTTATTGAAATACAGCAGCTCCTCTGTCAAAACCTGGGGATAGGAATAATTTCTTAGAATATTTAAATGTCATTTGACAGATAAGAATAATTTCTAAGAATATATAGATGCCATTTGACAGATATGTATAATTACTAAAAATATATAGATATCATTTGACAGATAAGAATAATTTCTAAGAATATATAGATGTCATTTGACAGATAGGTATAATTTCTAAGAATATATAGATGTCATTTGACAGATAGGTATAATTACTTAGAATATATAGGAGATGTCATTTGGCAGATAGGTATAATTACTAAGAATATGTGTAATTACTAAGAACATATAGGAGTATATTGTACACAGTATATACAGTGATATTTACCCACCAACATGAATGTCTCACCACAAAAAAATATTTTTTGTTAACCGTCCTCTGATAACTCACTTTATATTTGAAGCCAAAAGCACCAAGAGACATGTTTGCCAATGTTAAAACACGTACAAGAGTTTGGAGACACAACAACGTACGAATGGAAAACCGGCACCAAGCCTGAGAAGATAGTTGAGGCATCCATTTTGATTAACCTTGATGATGAACAAGATCAACTAGACAGTGCTGAAAATGTAAGTTTTCCTCTTACTCTGGGTGAGATTCTGTATTTACCACAATACGCTGTGTTTTTCCACTCTCAAGCCATTGTATAAATGTGCCGACTGTTGGATAAATATATGTTATATACCACTAGTGGTATATGACCTTCCGGTCTTTTGATTGGTCAAGAATTCAAACTTTGACCCAAGCTGCAATTGTTATTGAAGTCATCAATAATCGAATCACATCACCGGGTCCCGAACGCCACTGGCACACTTTATTTCCATACACGAAATTATACTTGGCCACGTTTCCCTTTGATTCAAGCCGATATTATTGTGTTAGAAACAGGTCACACGACTCGTGATTGTTGGATATGGAATTTATTTCACACTCGTAAGTTATTTTTTTAAAGTTGCAAAAGACACTCGCTAAAGCTTGTGTCTTTTGCAACTTTTGAAAATAACTTACGAGTGTGAAATAAATTCCTTATCCAACAATCACTCGTTGTGTAACCTCTATTTATCAGTCAGCAGTCTTATTCCCAAATATTGTTTCTTCAATCTACTGGAAACTATTTTCACTGCTTCCTGTCAAGGCTAGATATATATATATATATATATCTCCACATGTAGGTATCTTAAATTTATACAGTCCCCTTATGGAGCCCTGAAACATTTGTTTTAGTTATATTTCTTAACTTAAACAGTTCAAAATGAAAAAGTAAGTATCAGAAAATTAATTTGTTTAGATCAATTTGGAGATTTTTTTAATGATTTTAATTCAGTAAGTCGTTTTCTGTTTTACCAGATTGACTGGGACATCGGGGCTGACATTGAAGCAGACATTGATTTTGGTGATGATGTCAACTTTGACATTTCTGAAATTACCATCGAACAAGGTGGAACAGAGGCTGGAGACCAGGTGCAGTTAAATATAGAATTTGACATTTAATTTCCATTCCATTCGTTTGTTGAAGGACTAAAGATTTTCTAAATCTCTACCAAAGATCTTCACTTCACTAAGATTGTGTTTCCGTGGTTCTGAACACTACAAAATAAATGGGTTGTGAAGTGTGGATTAGATTCTGTTTTCTGGTTGCTTGTCGGTTGTTTTGATGTTTAATAAGTTAGAGACTGTATAACTAGTATTTTTTTCTATATCATATTGTATAAAGATACATACAGAGGAAAATTTAATACTTTCCAGCTAATGAAGACAATGAAAGCAGATCCTATTATACTGTTAGACCAAATCATTTACTGGTACATTGTACATGTAGATGTAGTAGACTCTACTTAAGTGCAAGAGAAATTTTGCAAAAAGAGTACTTAGATTTGCTTTAAGTATCAATTGCTAGCAGGTCTAGGAAATCTGCTCATTATCTATTTTATTCGAAGATTAAAGATTGCATTCTTAATTGAATAATAAGAATTAAATGTCTGTTCACTTTTATGTTTTCCAATATTGATATTTTGTATTTTCTCTACTCCATCCCAGACGCCTGTGGAGCAAGACAGTGACAGTAATGGTATAGACTGGAGTGATACAGTTCTGGTGGAACACCCAAATAAAGGTAAGCTCCCCATCAGTAGTGGTATATACTGGAGTGATACTGTTCTGGTGGAACACCCAAATAAAGGTAAGCTCCCCATCAGTAATGGTATATACTGGAGTGATACCGTTCTGGTGGAACACCCAAATAAAGGTAAGCTCCCCATCGGTAATGGTATAGACTGGAGTGATACAGTTCTGGTGGAACACCCAAATAAAGGTAAGCTCACCATCAGTAATATTATGTAGGCTGGAGTGATACCGTTCTGGTGGAACACCCAAATAAAGGTAGGCTCACCATCAGTAATGGTATAGACTGGAGTGAGACCGTCCTGGTGGAACACCCAAATAAAGGGAGGCTCACCGTCAGTAATGGTATAGACTGGAGTGAGACCGTCCTGGTGGAACACCCAAATAAAGGGAGGCTCACCGTCAGTAATGGTATAGACTGGAGTGATACCGTCCTGGTGGAACACCCAAATAAAGGGAGGCTCACCGTCAGTAATGGTATATACTGGAGTGATACCGTCCTGGTTGACCATACAAATAAAGGTAAGCTCCGGTCCACATCAGTAATGGTATATAGATGGAGTGATACTGCCCTGGTTGACCATACAAATAAAGGTAAGCTCACCGTCAGTAATATTATGTAGACTGGAATGATACCGTTTTGGTTGAACACCCAAATAAAGGTAAGCTCACCGTCAGTAATATTATGTAGACTAGGTGATACTGCCCTGGTTGACCACCCAAATAAAGGTAAGCTCACCGTCAGTAATATTATGTAGACTGGAATGATACCGTTTTGGTTGAACACCCAAATAAAGGTAAGCTCAACGTCAGTAATATTTTGTAGACTAGGTGATGCTGTCTTGGTTGAACATCCAAATAAATTAACTTATATTTTACCAGATACAATTATGGTGCAGTGTTATTTTTCAGATGGATTTTGAGGGTGTTTGATTAAAATGTCAGTATGCCATAATGCATCCAAACGCCTTCATACAGTTAAAATTGAAAAATGGTCGTGGATTTCTTCTTTAAAAAATGATCTGATTTACTGTGATCCTAATCTATCAATGCTTTTCTTCAATTTCCTGAGTCAAAAATGTTCCTTCTGATATGGATACTGATTAAGTTCTGTAATATGTGTAGACCAGGTTTCCCACTTTCATTATATTTCTACAGACGGGTCAGAGGAGGGCGTGGCTAAAGGAGTCGATGCACTGACCATACTGGACAACCCTGTCACTCGCACCAAGTTCATGGATGACCTGATGGAGGTACTTTGTAACAAACATCTTCTGTATCAACAATCATTGATTAATTTGGAGAGAATTTGAGTTGTCTCCCCTTGATTATGATGGCGTCATGCAGCCTTACAGCTTAATATGATGTACTCTGCTAGCTAATACTGACCATAATCACAAGCTCCAAAATTCTGGCTGGTCACCTGTTTATGTTCCATCTTGTAATACACACGTGACATAGGGTACATCAGATTTATAAGAAAAGTATAAGCAAATCAACAGATTGGTTTGAAATTGCTGATAAGATCTGATAATTTTCATGCACTGTGTATATTATAACTGATCAGACTAATTATATGCAGTCATATGTTCAAACTTTATCATGATTTTCAAATCCAGCATCTTACTGTGGCACATTCTCTGATGACTGAACTTGATTAAGATTTTAACTATACGCCTGTCTTTGTTAACTGCTGATGCAGTTGTGTAGTAGTCGCCATCTTGTTGACAGCTGGAGGCATTCCTGACCCAGCGGATCTGTGAGATGGAGGGCAGTGGAGACTCGGATATAGTCAGTACCAGTCAGTTCCAGAACGCCCCTTCATCTGTACAGGTGGAGAAAAGCAAGGTCGTATCCATGACATCCAAGGTCAAGGATATTCTTGGTCAGCTGACCTCGGTCAAAATGCACCACTTACTGCTGATCAGGAATTCACCAAGGTAATGAACTCCTGTTGTGAGAAGCTGAACTGCCACATCATCCTAACCTGTCTAAAGAGAACTACTTAATGGAATCTGTATAGTATAGATCAAGTTGTTATCATTATCAGAAAAACTTGTCTAAACTGACCTTTAGTTTCACTGGAACTAGTCTAAACTCAGTTATTTTAACTATATCATTAAAACCAGTGAAAAACGAACTACTGTACAATCAGATTTTTTTTCTAAAGTCATGTAGGCAGTAAACACATAACTAACTAAGGCCAACAGGACCTTTACCTTATCTGTGAGAGGAAGTCTAGTAATAGACATAGCTATGTAGGCGGTAAACACATAACTAACTAAGGCTGACAGGACCCTTACCATTTCTGTGAGAGGAAGTCTAGTAATAGACTCGAACTAACTAAGGCCGACAGGATCCTTACTGTATCTGTGAGAGGAAGTCTAGTAATAGACCGAGTCATGTAGGCGGTGAACACGTAGCTAACTAAGGGTGACAGAACCCTTACCATTTCTGTGAGAGGAAGTCTAGTAATAGACTCGAACTAACTAAGGCCGACAGGACCCTTACTGTATCTGTGAGAGGAAGTCTAGTAATAGACCGAGTCATGTAGGCGGTAAACACGTAACTAACTAAGGCTGACAGAACCCTTACCATATCTGTGAGAGGAAGTCTAGTAATAGACCTAGTCATGTAGGCGGTAAACACTTAACTAAGGCCGACAGAACACTGACTGTATCTGTGAGAGGAAGTATAGTAATAGACAGAGTCATGTAGGCAGTTAACACTTCACTAAGACCGTCAGAACCCTTACTGTATCTGTGAGAGGAAGTCTAGTAATAGACAGAGTCATGTAGGCGGTAAACACTTAACTAAGGCCGACAGAACCCTTACTGTATCTGTGAGAGGAAGTCTAGTAATAGACCGAGTCATGTAGGCGGTAAACACATAGCTAACTAAGGCTGACAGAACCCTTACCATATCTGTGAGAGGAAGTCTAGTAATAGACAGAGTCATGTAGGCGGTAAACACTTAACTAAGGCCGACAGAACCCTTACTGTATCTGTGAGAGGAAGTCTAGTAATAGACAGAGTCATGTAGGCGGTAAACACTTAACTAAGGCCGACAGAACCCTTACTGTATCTGTGAGAGGAAGTCTAGTAATAGACAGAGTCATGTAGGCGGTAAACTCGTAACTAACTTAGGCTGACAGAACTTAACCCTTACCGTATCTGTGAGAGGAAGTCTAGTAATAGACCGAGTGAGTCAGGTAGGCAGTAAACGAGTTACTAACTAAGGCAGACAGAACACAGACAGTATTAATGAGACAAAACCTAGCTATAGGCAGAGTCATGTAAACCAGGAAGTAATTAAACTATCAAAAGTTAGATTGCAAAATCTGATTCTGACCCAGTTGTATGAACTTCCACAATATGTGCATTGTTAAAATATCCTACATATTATAAATCATAAAATGTAGGGATAATGATCTTATGAAATGAAACATTATCAACTTTTAAAACTTTTAAAATACAGGTATGTTGACCGACTGAAAGACTCCCTGAAGCAGACACTGTCACTGGCAGACAAAATGGTGTTTTATGAGAAGGAGATGGTTGTCAAGAAGAAAGACGTTTTGGAGGAACAGAGACAACTTGAGCCTAAACTTGATGTGATCGTCCAGAGAACCAAGGATATACAAAGACAGGTTTGTAAACACTATCTCTGCTACAGTAATATAGTTATCATTACCTGTTAAATATTCAGCATAGAGGAGAATATCACCATTGAGATTTCATTTCATTTTGGTAATACATTGTATGTTGTTTTAATGAATGTTGAAAAAAAAACGTCAATGTTTTGTAATAAACGAAATCTTACATTTGCTTCCTTCTGTCAGAAATTTATCAAACTCATCACAAGCGTTATTTTTTCCCTTTGTTATTTGCATGGTAAAAATGAAAAATTTAAAATTCGTTTTATAATTTTGAGGCAAAATGGAACTAATATAAACTCGTCTGTGTAACAAATCTCTCCTCTCTGTATGTGATGTTAGAATTGAATGGGAATTAAACAAGGTTCACAATACTTAGTAAAGAATGCATGCTTGATGATTGAGTACAGTCAGGCTATAATGTTCACGTTGAGCTTTGATAACATTTTATGGCAGGATTAAGATATTATTTTGGAATTTACAAAATGTTCTTGGTTTATATCTTTGTGGAAACAAATGTTAAATATTTGAAAAATTTCGTTTCTTTTTTTGCCTCCACCATAGATGGAGACATATAGTGTTTTACCGATATCTGTATGTCCTCCGGTCTCATCCCGTTACGTCCTGTCCAGTCCCATCCAGCCATACTGTCCTATTCAGTCTCGTCCTGTCCTATCCAGCCTCATTCAGTCCCATCCGGTCTCATCCCGTCCAATGCAGTCTTGTCTTGTACTATCCAGTCCCATCCGGTCTCATCCAGTCCAATGCAGTCTTGTCTTGTCCTATCAAGTCTCATCCGGTCTCATCCAGTCCAATGCAGTCTTGTCTTGTCCTATCAAGTCTCATCCGGTCCCATCCAGTCCAATCCAGTCTTGTCTTGTCCTATCCAGTCCCATCCGGTCTCATCCCGTCCAATGCAGTCTTGTCCTTTCCAGCCAAAATTATGTGAGGGTAGAATTTTGCACATTGATGTCTATATCAAAGTGAATGAATATTGTATTCATTAAGCTTGAGGTTAATTTTCATTACATTCTAAAAACTGACGAAGTGAAAATTTTATACCAATTAAAGTACGCAATATAATGTACTTAATGTTTTTCAGATGGAACAAGAAATTTCATCCAAGTACAAGAACAGGCCTGTCAATATTATGGGTGAGATCAACATGATATGAAACAGGAATCTTAACTCGATATCCAGACCAGCACTGAACATTGTGACACTTTTTCTATTCAAATGATTCTTCAAAATAACAGTTTGCCGGTTATGTTTATGGGAAGTGTTGACTACCACATGGAACTCCTTCATTGTGCTATAAGATATGAATTTTAGTGAGATTGACACCAGGACAATCATGAAACTATTAACTGTAAGTCAAATCTGGCCAGTGGAGTGGTAAGGCAGCCCTAGATGAATTCGAACCTCGCCATAAAATTCAACTTCAGAATAACTATGTATATGTTATTGACCGGTTTGTTCCAACATTACAGGCAACTGTCCATATTAATCACATGCTATATCCAAACTTAGCAGGTACTGACTTATTCTTTGATATTTAGGGAGTAAAGTGTTGATCACAAATCTGGATATTTGTTATCAGAATTGGTTGTCATTTAGCAGAAACTGATATGTATACTATCTAATTTCATATTTAACAGTTAATATTAAAGTCTAATATTAGTTTCATGCAAATGAATATTGTTTCAGATTTTTATTAAGTACATAAGGGTTACAGAGTGACATCAGTCAGTTGTATCAAGTAAATGTTAAGTGCTAGTCACCTTTGTATAATGGGGCACTTCAGATTGTCTGTTAAATATAACAAAATTACTTTATTTCAGAGAATATTGTTATAAAAAAAACAATTTCAGAGAATATTATGATTATAAACACAAAACTCCCGGCTAATTTGTTGCTAATTTTTCTTTTAGATCTTTAATATAATTATGGATGAAAAATTGTGAAATAGTGATAAAATCTCCATGTTATGCTACACAGACATAACGGTATGGAAGAGATGGTGCATTTGTTTTGATAAAATGATCTGTATGTAAATTAATATACATACATGTATATGTGTAAGGAAGTGGGTTGATAGCGAGATGGAGTGTGAGACAAAGTATACATGTATGAGTTGAGAATATTATATGGGAAATATGAAGGTGTATGTGTAACATAACGAGCGTAAATGTGTACATATTGTATCCATACATTCAGACCAGCAGTGCTATGATTGATTTGTGCAAATTTGTACATATTTATAGCATCATGTATTTAAATTAATAAAGAAAGAGGCCCAGTGGACCTGCACCATCGATATTGTTTGTCAAGTATATCAAATGATGCTGCGGATATTGTAGTCAGGTCTATACCGAAAAGTGTTAAGATAACACTGCAGCTATATGAATAATTAATTCATAAGGAACCAAGCCTGGAAGCCACATGGTTACTTAACTGATGTACTGAAAAAAGAACCCAACTTCCCCCATAAACGTTATATGGGAAAGTAGTCAACATATAGTAAAACAGTTTGGAATTTTTAATTCTGCAGATTCATAGTCCCAATGGACATGGCATAAGATTGACTATGTATAATATAGGGAAGAGAACTGAAATACACTGTTTTCGAAATCGATCTCAATATTCTATGATCTGCTGCACATTTGACCCAGTATCAGCTCCATTTGATTAGGGAATCCTAGCTGGCCCTTTTATTTGCAAACGTGTAAACTCAAACTCGAAATTGAGAAACCTTAATAAATACTTGTAACATCATTTACTCAGAGACCTGTTTAAATATATTTAACAACGTTACGAGGTGTTTAGGAAGAGAAATGTTCTTCAAAGAGAGGAACGTGAAAAATACAACGCATGATTGTATGGCAAAAGAATGAAAAAAAAAAAAAAAATGAAAAAAATAAATAAAGGGTGTCATTCACCGATGTGGAATTATTTCCAATGAGACCCGCGCGATTGACAAGGTATATCTATGGGGACAATCCTGTTAATCGAGAATCGTGCAAGGGAAGGGATTTAGAAAAAATATATATGTATAGTGTATTTTCCTAGAAGATAGCAGAAAGACGTGATGGAAATAAATAGTAGATAAGTCTAATTAGTATTAATTATAAGGATATCCGCATAATGGAAAGCTCCGTGTAGGTGTTTTATAACATACCCTACATTTTACTTCATATCCGTCCGTATTTTAATTGTATCAGAAAACCCTTACGTCTTCATATCATAATGTGTATTTTATACCTAAACATTTTGATTAAAACATATTGAAGAAATACCGTTTTTGTTCATGTGATAGATCATTTAAATTCAAAGACATGCAGATTTTCTGCCGGACCAGAGCTCGGTATGAGGTAGAGAATAGGACTGATTAAAAAAACCGACGAAGAATATCTGATGCTAAATAATACCACACACTATTACTGTTATCGGGCACCTCTTTGTATGTATTTTGAAAGTCAAGACCGTTTACACTTTCCTAGGTTCTGTTATTTATTATTCTTGTTACACTTCTGTTTGCTACCATCACTGACGAGTCATGGAAGGATGAAAGCAACAAAATGCAGTTTTATTTTTTTGTATTCGGCAAATACTCCCCTCTGCCTTTGTGCATGAAGGAAAGGCAGCGTGGAAGTAGACAGATTACTTGCAACAGCAGGACACCAACTGAGAAATGAGGGCAGACATACACAGGTTGGTTTGGTTGGTTTATCTTGTTTAACGTCCTATTAACAGCTAAGGTCATTTAAGGACGGCCTCCCGTGCGTGCGACATGCATGCGTGTTGTGAGTGCGTATATGTGTTTTGGGAGGCTGTGGTATGTTTGTGTTAAGTCTCTCTGTGATAGGCCGGAACTTTTGCCGATTTATAGTGCTACCTCACTGAAGGATACTGCCGAAGACGCCCAGCAGGACACCCGACCCAGTCACAATATACTGACAACGGACGAACCAGTCGTCCTACTCCAAATATGCTGAGCGCTAAGCAGGAGTAGCAACTACAATTTTTAAAGACTCTGGTATGTCCCGGCCAGGGAACAGAACCCAAAGCCTTCCTCACAGGGGCGAACGCCAAACTAAAGGCCAAAACTGAGGCATTGTCAAGAGAGACATTAGGAAGAAGAAAGTTGTTAAGAAAGAAGAGAAAAGATAAGATCCCAAATTAAGTCGCCTCTTACGATCATGCAATGGGGGCAGCAGGTACATTTCTAACGCCCTACCTGCAAGGCACACATACACAGGATGATCATCGTAATAAAGGTTTCTCAACACCTCTCTGCCCGGACATCATGTTGTAGTCCCGAAGATCCAAGCAAATAGTGATGATCGGATTAACCATGGAAAGACAGGATTGAGGAGGCCAACGAGTGGAAGCAACATAAGTACCTGCAGCTAGTAGAGGAGTGTCAACAACATGAATGGAGGACATGGTGTCTGCCTATAGAGATCGGATATAGGGAATCCCCCGGTCAATCAGTCTGTCGAGCCTTACGACTACTATATGAGTCAAAGAAGCGGACCGGATATGAATAGCAGCCAAAGGTTGTTTCCAGATGAATATAGAGAAAGTTCATAGATGAAGAAGGAGGAAAGACGGAGGAGTCACCAGACAGGACTTTCTGCCTGACGATGCAGCAGTTGACGAGATATCCAGTTAATGATGGTACAGGAGAGCATTGGATGTCATGTTTTGAATATATAAATCTATTACTAAACACGTTTCTAAAGGTGTCCTTAACAAGTGTATATTCTCAGGATAATTTTAAAAGGATAAAAGTCTGACTGCACTTTCCTGAGGCTAAATTAAACCATTTAGATACGAAATGCTTTATTATTTGAGCACATGAACTTGTTGAATTGTTACGTTTCTTGTCATAAGTTGATCATCTAGACCCTCGTTAATATAGTTTTATGATTACTTGATTGCGGAAGACTTTAAGGTATCCCGCAGCATTGTTATATTGATGTAAGAAGTCTGATCTTTGTACTTATAAAGGACATTTCATCTTCAATTTTTTCTTTAATCTTTAAGAAGTTTTATCGAAATTTCAGTTTATTTGACCCTTTTTGGCCACGCCCAATTTTGGTAAAGCACCTTAATACCTTTCCATATTTGAGATGCATTTGATTCGACCTTATATGGATTTTTAGAAGTTAAAAACTTGAAATGAATTCTGATAGAAATCAAACAAATGATAGTCAAATACATTGTACATGTGATGTCCCCATATAAACTATAGTAAAGTTTACCCCCTCCCAAGGAGCAAACGTGAGACCACAGGGTCATGAAATTCACAACTTTGGTAAAACTTCTCAAGACTCTTACATCTATGAAGAGTATGCTTGTATTTAATTCTACCTTATTTAGGTCTTGAGAGGAGATTTCTTGAATTTTCAGTTTATTTGACCCTTTTTGACCCTGCCCATAAGCCCTTGAGGGTCAGTCAGTGCCAGTATGCATGTATTTTGCAACATGCATATAATACTAAAAAATTCTATCCAAGTTTGTTTTATTTCCAACGGTAATTGGAACAAATAATGCTCTAAAATGTGGTTTCTCTATATAACTTTAGTAAATTTAACCCCCCCCCTCCCCAGGAAGAAACATGAGACCCCAAGGTCATGAAATTCACATTTTCGTTTAAGCACATTAAGACCCTTCAATATATGAAGTGCATTTGATTCTACCTTATTTTGGTTTTTAGAAGAAGTTTTGTTAAATTTCGGTTCATTTGACCTATTTGGCCACGCTCATACATCCCTGGGGCTCAGTCGGTGCCAATATACATGTACTTTACAACAGGCATCCCATATTGATAATTACAACCAAATTTGTATTATTTTCAATGACAATTGGAACACATACTGCTCAAAAATGTGATTTCCCTATATCAACTCAAGTAAACGTTACCCCTCCCCAGAAACATCATACCCAATGGGTCATACAGGACCTTTATACCTTTCTATCTGTGATGAGTATTTGCTTCTACTATATCTGGGAATTGAGAAGAGGATTTTTGAAATTTTAGTCAATTTGATTCTTTTTGGCTCTGCCCCTCAGGCCTCTGCGGGCTGGAACAATATAAATCACAATTTTGTTTAATCGTTGGCCATGAAAGCTTCCTACCAAAAGGCATATATCTTCAATGTTTGACATACTGAAGGAAGGGAGACAATCCATCTATCAGCTGTCAGTATGACCTAAAAATAGTAGCGAAACTTATTCTTCCTTATGATTTGAAATATGGGGTTTTATTAAAAGTTAGTAGAGCGACTTCACTTAAAATGTTGTATTTACTTGGAGTTAAGAACAGTACTTCTATTGGAGAACATGAATTTATCCTTTATCAACTACTATTGTAAACAGAATGATCAATTACTGGACAAGAATTTTGGTTGGAAAAACTGAAAAATTTCTACATTCATGTATAATGAATCTTATCTAAAATTCATTAATGGGAATGTGATTTGTCATTGGTTAAAATATTTCAAAAATAGTAGTATGTGAATATATAAAAAAATAATGTGAAAGGCGAGTTTATACAAAAATGGAAAACTCTTAAAAATCTACATGTAACCGATTTTTTTTACTCTGTACTGTGTTTCGAGAAATACCTTGATGTTTTAAATGTAAAAATGCAAAGAAATTGTGTAAATTTAGAACATTTAGTCATGATTAACGAAATGAAACTAGCAGGTCGGAATATATAAATAGACATGAAAGGCTATGTTTTCTATGTAGGGAATAAAAATAAACTAGTGATGAGTTTCATTATATTTCAGATTGTCCAGAATATGAAGAAACTTACTTGGTAAATACTACTGCGAAAGAGTTACTCTTTTGAAATATATTAAACTAATGTACTAAGAAAATAGGGCAACGTCACCCCATAAACATTATATGGAAAAGTAGTCAACATACAGTAAAAAAATGGAATTCATAATTCAGATTATGGTGCCAATGGACATGGCATAACAAAATTGACTATGTATAATAGAAGAGAAAGAGAACTGAAATTTCGAAATCCATCTCAATACTCTGCTTATGTTCTGCTGCAATCATTTGACCCAATATCTGATCCATTTGATTAGGGAATCCTTGCTGGGCCTTTTATTTGCAAACGATAGTCATCTCCTTATTTCATACCAAACAGTGTAAACTCAAAGTCGAAATTGAGTAACCTAGAAAATATAGAAATAACATCATTTACTCAGAGACCAGTGTACATATATAAAACACCGTGATCAAGTGTTCAGGAAGAGAAAGGCTCTTCAAAGAGAGGGAAGTGAAAGATACCACACATACTTGTATGTCCAAATAATAATAATAATAAAAACCATACGAATATCATACACCGATGTTGAGTACTTTCTTGCAAAGGAAGGGATTTATTAACTTCTCATGAGAAAAAATTATATAATGTATTTTCCTGGAAGTAGACAGCAGGAAGAAGTGATGCATTGATTCCCGTGTCTGTAATGATTCATACCTCCTGGATAATCTTTAATTCCATTAGAAAATAATGTAGGTAAGTCTAACTAGTATTAATTATAAGGATATCCGCATAATGGAAAGCTCTGTGTAGGTGTTTTATAACATACTTTACACTTTGCTTCAATATTCTTCTGTTATGAACTCTTCAAGTATAAGAAAGCTCCGAAATTTATGTAAGTTTATCAAAGGTATTAATTATGCCATACAGAATGTACAAGTGTGTTCAGGACTAAATAATTACCAAGACGGACAGATATTGGTTCATTGTTTTATTCAACATTTATCACATTTTACAATCGCATTTTGCACAAGACTTCAGCTTCTTACATATATGTACATCTATAACCATCGGTACGATTTACATCTCGCGCTATCCAGAGTTTCCGCCTCAAACCAGGTAAAAAAACATTTTGACGGACAGACCACGGGCGTCTGCTTCTGTTTAGTATTGATAGAAGGAAAAAAATAAGCCCCCTATTTCTACTGTTGATGTAGCATGGTTAAGGCCTTATATATTTTTTCTATCAATACTAACCGGAAGCAGACGCCTGTGGATAGACGCTGTGGTTTGATGCACCCATCCGACAAAATGCCTTAAGTCTGGTGCTGGGAAAAGAGGAAATTCGGACAATTTAAACCAGTGTATATTGATACGTTTTTAATTGCCTCCCAAACCTCACACACACATTTTCAATCGCTCTCGCAGTAGTTACCATCTAAAGCAACTGTATACCACGGACATTACAGCATATCACAGTTCCGCGAACGCTACTAGGATAATTTGATAACTGTGTTATATTATTATAGCGCTTTCTTTAGATCGATACGGGATTTGAAGCTAATGGATCTGGAAGCGATGGAAGTGATAGAAATATTTTTTTAAGTACTGTACAAAGGTCACAGACTGGAGGCTTAGTACATCTGCTGAATGTTCACATTTTAAAACACATTTACTGACAACTCAGTAAATAAAAATTGTATCGAAAAAAATGACAGGCAATTATATTAAGCAAACAATGGAATATTCTGATAATTATAAACGGTTACATCACACGTAGATTATTTTTTTTAGAATAGTAATACGCGGAAAATAAGATTCGTGGAAGATACATATTGATACAAAAAAGGAAACAGTGCCAAGTGAATAAATGAAGTTTGAATCATCGCAACCGTACACACATAAGCATTTACGCAAAAGAACAAAGAGGTATGCACACTTTGAAAGTGGAGCAACTTTGCTTGAACGCTATCACTGCAAACTGCGCTTATCTGTCGACAATTATTACCATCTCGTAAACACTTACCACGTTAGTGTCTACACGCTACACTTTAAGTCTGACGAAAATAACAGAGCTGTTATCGAAACGTCACTAGCAATAACGTTATTGGTTGTGTTAGATACTGTTTTTACATAGTCGACATAACGTAAAAAGTTGGGAATTTTCAGTTCAGTTTCATGGTCTCCATGGAGATGGAGATGTCTAGTAAATTCATAAAGTTTGAAACAAACATAAGCATCCATGCAAGGGGGACAAAGGTATGCACATTAGCACAAACGCACACATATAATACATAAAACAATTATTTTTTGTTCCAATGGATGTATGAAAAACGGCGGTAGTTTAGATGGATTATCTCTGAGACAAGTGTAAATTGAGAAAGATATAAATGCGTGGTAATACAATAACATATTTGTTATTATAAAAAAACATAACAATTACCACTTAGCGCATAATAAAACGTGCAATCCACGGAGTGCCCGTGGTACACGCCTATGAACAATAGTAACCGACCAGCAATCAACACTGCAACAAGCATTTAAGTGTAGATAAATACATGTAATCAATAACTTTTAACAATTATCATTTCTTTAAAACAACATATACTTTATGTATTACATCCAACTGCTCTATGGCTTCCTACACATTTATTGAAAACACGTGTAATTTAAACATCATTGCAAAGATAAAAATAATAAAATATCATCTTAAAATCCAGCAATAGAGCTAGATCTTGATTAAATTTGATTCCGACACATATGACTATTTAATGTGTGGTACATCTATACGAATTTCAGAAACATTTTTGAGATTGGCATTAACTAAGTGATCGCTTTCACTGACTGAGTGAGATTGACGTGAATCATTGCATCACGTGCATCAAGTTATGATTGAAGTGTGAGCCACTTAGATTTATACACTGATGTAAAGCAAATCAGTAACATGAATCCAGGAAAAAGATGATTAAAACAACACTTGGCAGTCACGTTGATTTCGTGCAAGTCACTGTCCGTTTTATAACAAGTAACTGTAAGTACAACGGAAGTGAAAACATCCTTCATAAAGATTAATTATGTAAACAGTAACAAACATGGCTTATTTTGGATTTCGCGTATTGTTTTGGTTACAGTTAACGTCCTGGGCCGGTCTGGAAAACGACCCACATTTATCGTAAGGTTTGTCGACAAGCGTGAAGCAGCTTCGCTTTATATTTTCTATAGTATCATATTCGGCGGACCGCACCACGTCATACGGGTTATCCTCAGTCGAATCGTCAAAATTGTGTACTACAATCGGTAGGACGCCATTGCTGAAGGCGTTCGACATCCTTCCTTTGAATTCTAACTGATTGTACGTGTTGTCTGTGACTATGTTGTCAGGTTTGGGAGATATCTTTGATGTCCTGGCCTGTTCCCTGGGTCCAGGTTTGCCACGGATTGGTGTTTCCTTCAACGTATCAGGTCCATCAATTGTATTGTATATGCTTTCCTCCTTCTCCAGGACGAAATAAAAATGTTCCTCTTCCTTCTTTCTTTGTGCTTTCTTTGCTTTTCTGTATAAATACATATAGGTAAATGAATAACTAACACTGTGTATTTTACAGCCTACATTTTAGGTTAATCTAGTCAAATAAAAAGCTTCCCTGCCCTGTATAGTTTGAAAATTTACCTTTGACTTATGAAATTAAAAAAAAAATGCTAACAAACTCATTTCATTATTTGCAATATTTATGTTAATCAGACTTGTTGACCTTTAAAATGTTATACACTAAAACATACTTGTATAATTAATAATACTTTTGATTCCAAGTATGTTTTCATTTTCGTTTACCAAGACTATTAAAATGCCCTTGATATGTCCACTCGACCAAATAAAATGTTAAGAATATGGCAAAAGAAACAAATATGGCAAGCATGATACGATTTGAACTATTCTTACCTTTTCCGGATGCTACAGATGATTATTGTCAGAATTATCAATATAAAAACGCCTGCTGCTGCGGGTATGATGATGTAGAATATGACTGGAATAGACAATAACATCATGACTGGTGACAGTGTAGATTACTATACAGAAAAACACCAACTTTGATTTCAAAAATCTATAGGTAGTTATACAGAAAATCTGCCGTAATTCGAATGCCATCATTTTGGGGAATACATAAATATTCGAGTCCATTTGGGACCGTTTCAAAATAACAAGCATGATATGTATACTGTGTTAATCAAGTGACATGCTTACCAAACAAGTAGCCGTCCGGGTCAATTTCCGCTTTTGTCAGTCCAGTATCAAAGTCGTTCCGGTATGTATACTCGTTTGACTCGGGGATACTACCGTCTACAAGTAAATAATGAGTGTCGATAAACAAACACCACTCCTTATCTCATATATCTATGGTCTACCGAATACATATTATTTTGCGTACTTGTACATGTATAGAACAGAGAATAGGGATATTTCCGTAATCTCGTCTCCAGTCATGATCAGAGACATATATATATCATATACAGTGTATGATGTATAGGTCTCGTCTCCAGTGTTTTCATTGCAATGTTATTAGATTTTTCAATCGTCCTACTAGGTAAAGAAGGGGGTATTTAATCGATTGACTTGTGGTATCAGGTATATTTTTCTGTTATCTTTTAACATAACACTGTTGTATCGCTTTAATTGAGTGTCCCCTAGTTGTACTTACGCAAATGACATATGTAGGGCAGGTGTTCTTTACACGACACGCTACCTAACGACCAGGAGTCGTCCACTTCATTCTTCTGTAAAGTCAGACATGTCCGGGTTCTATTCTCAATCCTCTGTGAACGGGGAAGGGACATATCCACAACATTTTTATCTGTAAAATATATAAATCTCAATTACCAAACAAGACCAGCTTCGAACAATTTAAATCTTTTTTCACATGTCAGGACATGGCATGATGAAAGAGGGTTTCTTTTATTCGTGTGCGTATTTTCTAGTTTGAACAATGTGATTTGCGAGTTGCTAAGTGCACAGTCGTCTGCTTCTCGTTAGTATTAATAAAAAACGACAGCCCTACTACTGATATATCTAAAAGTGAATAAATACATATAAATTTCAGTTTTAACAATATTCGGGAATCGTACAGAAGATGCGCGAGCATTTCATAATGATTTCCTCGTTCAATATTTCTTTTTCTTTAATATAGCTATCAGAATAAAAGAAACTAAGAATGAAATGATTGAGAGTCCGCGATGAGATAGAAGCCTCCAGTGAGAGGCGACATTTTGTAAGTTGGAGTTCGCAAATGCTGCAGGGGAATAAAATAATGTTTTTCGTAAAAAAGAAAGAATAGGAATAGGTCATAATTGATGAAGCTGTTGTCGTCCCTGTTTGATACTTACTGCCACCAATCCAGGTCTGAACAACTCGTGTTAACCCTGTCCAGTAAAACGTGTGATGTTTCAGGATACTGTCCTCATCCTCCACAGCCCTGTCAGAGAGATGACCACCCATCTGTTTACATTTTTTAGCAGATTCAAACCACGTTTGTGCATCATCAGAGGCAAAATAACAGGGGATAGCTCTTTTGTAGAAATTACAGACGCCGGGATTGTTAACTGAAAATAGAATAAACTTATATGCAAAGATATTCATAGTTTCTAAACATTAATGTAAATAAAAACAATTGTGTTAAACAAAATTATTAAACAAGTAACGAAAAGAAATTGATATAATAGTACATATATATAATACATATTAAGAAATGACCATAAATAAAAAAAAAAATGAAAAAACGTTATTTTATTAGATCGCATGTAAACAATCAATGTGTAATAATAATGTCTGTATTAATAAGCAAAGTTATCAAACAACAAACAAAAAGAAATTGGTAAAAATAGATTAAGGAAAGACAATGAAATGAAAGAACAATAAATGAATAACAAATAAAAAGTATGATTGAATGAATATAAATAAAAGGATAACTAAACGTGATTTTGTTAGATCGCATATATGCAACCGATTACACGGTGTCACTTATCCCCGAAAGTTAGCATCATATATAGCTTACCTATCTTACAGATGTATTTGTGTCGCTGTGTACAGTTTCCAGAGTACCACATGGTTTGATTACTATCAATCCGCATTATCTGTCCACAGTCCTGTCGAGTTTGTTCCGCATCTGGTTTATGCATATGCCATCCCAGGGAATCTATCAAACGAAACAATATTTGTACTTTAGGAGAATGAACAACAAATGTATTGAAATCAAACGAAACAACTTAACGCTGAAAAACAACAAATGTATTGAAAGCATAGCATGTCTACAATTATTATAATTCCATATAAATTCTTTGACATGTAGGCAACTGCAGGAATAGGGCTTGCTTTGATATAGCATAATTCTCAACTTCCATTGAATCATGTCAACCTGATTTAGTCTGGTTTGACATATTATTTTTTAGGAGTTGATGTAAGGTAAAAGTCTCATAGAAAATATATTGATTTCATCAGGATATAGCAGGATGGGCAAGCACTCAAAATTACTAAACCCGATTATAGTAAGAGAGAAATCCGGTTCTAAGTGCTAAAGTGTTTTATTCCTGATGTGATAATAATAGACAGATGGACTCATACAAATTGATCATTACCAGTAACGTTGCAGTCAAGTGCTCGTTACAATTGGTTTTAAAACCGTGTCCTTTTTAAGGTATCTTCAATACTAATTCTGTAAGTTTTAGATCAAACTAATTTATCTTATTATCACAAATATCTGGTTTTAACAGACCGTATCTTAGGCTAACATCTGGTTTAGGTATAAAACGACTTCACTTTCAATTGTTATTTGGCCTGTTTTTAAGACACAGTGTTGTTGTAAGGAGAGAACTATGACACGAGCCACTCTCTCGAGCCACTCTCGTGAGCCCACCTCACCTTCAGTGTTGTAGACGGTGACGCTGTTATCGCCTCCACAGAACTGGTACCTATTTCCGGGGCAGGCTGTGTTACAATTGGCATCCAATACTGATTCAAACTTCGTCTCTTCTCGGAGACAAAAACACTCGGAACCCTAGTCAATTGTAAGATTAAACCACACTTAATACAAGTATGATGAAATAGACATCGCGTGCATTAAAAAAAGTCGATCAATATTGTAATTTAACATCTTGTACAACGCAACTTCTGGATTAATCACAGTAAAAAATTACAAAGTTAATTACCAAATTAAGCAACGAAAACATTACACAGTAGAAATATATCATTGGCTTAAGGATAAAAAGGTTAATAAGAATTTAACTACATATGTTATGGCGAAGACATAACTCTAACGACGCTAATTTGAAATATTGATGATTTTGTTTGTTCTGATACCGAAAATCACTTAAATTTCGTGTCAAATTTATTTTCGCGTTAATAACACCTGTCGTTGTCTGCCACGATATCGGATACTAATAAATGAGTCTTTTGGAGCCCATGACCCGAATAGGTCATTCGCGAAATAATATATAAGCGAATATGTCTGAAGAGTAAGTTCGCAAAATAAAGTATTCGCGAAATCTAAGTGATTTACAGTAACAAACGAGAACCAATACACAGGATATGTTGACCAAACCGCAGGAATGAATATTCATGAACGAAACAAAAAAAAATGTAGAAATTGAATCCCTTTTTTCGGAACAGTTTTTATCGTGAGTGGGGTAATACAAGTCAATACATACATTTGCATCTTAAATGCGTGAGTATCTACTACATTATTTTAACTTTATATTTTATTAATTGATCAGGTCGACGTAATTTGTCGGTAACGTTACTTACCTTCAGACCAGCGTATTGGGTGGTCATACTGTGCTTACAGAAACTTGTACACAAAGTCGGCTGATTATTCGTGAAGTTACTAGGATAGGTAAACTTTTCTGTAAAACAGCCTATTGGCTTCCTCTGGAGTACGGATAAATCTGCACAAGAATAAAATGCACACATATATATTATATCAAATACACTGTATATACCACACATTCAAATGCATGAATCACATATCTGAATTACACATATACAGTTAAATCACACACATATATATCACATATACAAATTCTATTCGCCGATTGAAATATTAAAATAAAACGTTTGCTGACTTTTCACAAATTTTGTGTTGATAACACATACATGATTTATAATGATAACAGATACAATGATACGGTAAAAATGCACAATTCTGAAAAATAAAGCACATGTTTTAAATATGTAAATATAGTCAGTTAACCGGATATTTGTAATCTACACAACATTTGCAATTTTAAAACAGTTGAGAAGGATAAGTAAATTTATTTTTCTCTGTTTGTCATATCCATGAAAATCTTGCAATTTTGGTAACCTCTTCAAAAATTCTAAATAATTGCAAATTATCATGATTTTGGACCCAAAATGACACAATTCCCTACAATTTCCTGAAACCTATTTGAAGTAAAATATCTCTAGCACAAAGACAGAATTAATCTTGTTTTTATGCTTTCTTCCCTTGTCTGCGGCATCAGATTTTTCGCTGTAAGCAAAACAAAATATCCGGTGTAAACACACTTTCGGAAAATCCAGAAATTTATGATATTGAACCAAGTTTTCTTTTTTTTCAAACAAAAGTGAAGCCTGTATATACATCTTCATAATGAATATACATATATTTTATTTTTTCTTCATGTCATAATACAGAATGTTATTTGTTTGCTTAAGTGAATCACCCATGGTCAGGCTATCCTACCGTGGTCTGCTACCTATAAAGTATATAACTGTAACAATAGGTATGTGTTAAAAGGGAACAACCAACCAATTGAAAAAATATATTTTTGAAACAGCCCCTGTTGAACGTTGAGCCAAGGATAAAATGTCTGGCAGCCACTGATTGGCCAGTATGTTATGAAGTGAGAAAATAGATATGTAGCCTGATAGGTAACTATCAATAAGAAATGTTGATATAAATTTCGTAAGTCCGATTGGTTTTTTCCCAAAAGTTCACGTAATAATAGTAAACAGGTAAACATTTACGATTTTTGAGAATTTTTACTGCGAAATTCACCTATTTTCAAAATGGCTACCCTGGAGAAAATTTGAGCTGAAGGACCCAACTTTTTTTTTTCGATTAGGTGTTATATCAGACCCTAAACTTTTGTTATAAACCATAATCGTCATATTCAATTCAAGAATTTGAATGAAATAATGCAAAACGTTAACACTAAAGTCTATGGGAAAACAATTGGTTGGTTGGTCTCTTTAAAAGACTGATATGATATACTGTTTAATCTTGGTATGCTGTCCAATCTGAAGTATGAGAAGTTATATACATGTTAGTATTGTATATAACATATTTTTAAACATCCTTCAGACATCCGTTTGAGTCTTTTAAAAAAAAATTGTCATTTTTTTTTCACAAACACACTTGTGATATCCAATTTAGACATCCTTATAAAAACATAACGACCTCTCTGTTTATGGGTTTTGTGACGGGAAACAACGATGGCGACGGAAAAGTTGTTTTGTAACAGAACGAAAATCAAGTCAAGTGGCCATCATTACAATTGGAAGTTGTTCTGAAGGCACGGGTCCAGGTTCCCACGACCATTAATGGCCAGTGTAGTACAGAGATCATCCTTATGTTAAGTAATATCCTGATTTACTTAACACACGCCTCTCTTGTTTGGACTGATATAACTTGGTAATTGAGAGGGTATCACTAGCATTACACACAACTATTTGATCAAATATGCTTTTCTATTTAATGAATTCAAAATTAGACAAAGATGAACAGTGATAATTCTATATTGTTTTATTAAAAAAATAGATTTGCAACGAGCACATTTTGTGTAGCAAAACTGTATATGTAACAAAACTACCGCCATTACAGTTATGAGGGTATCAAAGATTAATTTGATTGTTGCAAAAGCATGATGACACCAGATTGACCTATGTTTTCGTGTACGCAACTCATTCGTCAATAACGACTCCCATATGCACAAAGTGGTGATGGTATTCGCGGAGAGATATGTTAAGAGAATTAACTTCACCAGAGAAAATTAAGAAATACTCGCCTTTAGTATAAATGTCTAAATGGTGGTCATTTTCTGGTACTGACAACCCAACATCAACCTTGATTTTTTTTTCTTTTTACGATAGGATTACTGAAGACATATGTCTCGAACCGTTTAAATACTACAGAATAATATTAAAACTGTGCTAAAAGCAAGCATGTAAGATTGAAGCATCATGAACATGTTTCCAAAGGACGTTATTCCGATGATTTTTGAGAGATTCGAACCCAGGACTTTAACTCTTAATACACTTCATGAATTATAAGAAACTAGCTCGTATGTGTATGTGCCTCTCTAAAACAATTCTTGCGATTATAAAATACATGAATGAAAAATAATCATCCCTCTTAAAAAGCATTTGCGGAAAGACATCCTATATCATTACAAAAGACATACCATGTGACCATATCCAGGATTCCTTATCTTCTCGGCCGCCGATCCATATAGTTGACCCAGTATCTGTGACGTTTAATCGGTCAATCACTTTGTCCCAGTAATCAATATCTTCGATGGTCAAAAGTTTCCCGCCTCTGTTCCGACATAATTTCTTGGCATCCTTCCAAACAGTGGCACGACTGTAATATGTTCCTATGCCACGTAATGACGTCCATTGGGCGCCTACAGTAGATTGATGTTGTAAAAGATAAGTTGAATTCTGAAATGATTGCTTATCTAGACAATTAAGAGAATACAGAGAGATAAAGAAACAAAAAATAAACCAACAAAAAACTAATAATTTTTAAATATTTGTGACGACCTATTGGCATCAGATGGAAACAGTGTACAGTTATGGGAACTGTGTCTGAGCAAAAGATGATATAGTGAACACGAACCCGGGATACCACACCCATTTATTGTCACTTTAAAATTAGAAACTGGTCTAAATACGTGATCAACAATTCTCAAAAGGATCGGTAGACCTAATATTTATAGCCCGATTGTTTTAAACTGTCAGCCTCGATTCATTTCCACCATATGCTTTAAAGAGGATGAACAAGTGTCAATTATGATACAACGTAACAACGACAAAAGTTATTTCTTTAGGTAAAAAGGAGTAATATTTTTTTTAAATGTTTCATCAATATCATATTAAGTTTTAAAATGTACGGAGTTTGGATATAAATTATCACATCTGCCCGTGTTCGTTATCTAAGGTAACAGTTAAAGTTTATTGGTTGTGCCATGAAAACACACATATATTCTCCACGTGTTCCAAACTTTACACGTGCCAAACACGTCAGCTGCAGTAGCAATTGATGTAGGAGAGATAACGTATCATTTATCTGCACGAATTGGTAGCTGACTAGCACCTTGTTGTTGATAGAAGTTTTCCCAAGAGGCTTTCATTCCGTCGTACATGCAAGTGGGTATTCATAAACACTTCGCATCTATTTCTTGAAAGTGGGTTTGGAACATGAGATAATTTTGTAAATGAATTAATACATTTGTAGAACGTAAATGATCAAAACTGATGTTTTAAAACATTAAAAAAAAACAATAATGATGTAATGATATGACATATTTATTATAGAGCACACGGTATTAAATATATATTAAGTGCCAGATTTTGGAAAAGAAATCTCAAGAAATCTCAAGAGACCTGCGTATGAGTTAGTCATATACCTTGTGATATTGGACAATAACTTATTGATTTATGTAACAATCCGTACCATCTAAAATATATCGCAAAATTTGAGTACCAAAATACAACAAAAATGATAATGCGAGGTACAATTTTGCCAAAATCATTCCTAATTTCAGATAAGAATTCATTACACACAAAATAATAAGTAAAAGGTTTGTACGTGTATAAATGAATTTAGGGTTGCAGATTTGCACTCTGAGAGGTAAGTCAGTTTAATCTGGCATATTCGTTGGTCTAGACAGGATATAGGTGAAACGATCAATGTTTTAACACACTTGGGTCATCTTGGCTTGCTATAACAATAAGTACCTTAAACACAGTAGACATGGGATAAGGTTGATTGAATAAGAAATAACACGCAAAAAACGCCAAATCAACTCTGAAAAATTATAAATGATAATACATGCATGATCCATTTTATTAACCTCCTACACAGACATTCAACATAAATATTTTAACTATGTCATAATTACAAAAACTGTCGACACTACATATATAGTTGACAATGACAAAGAGCTGCAATAATAGATAGATATATAACCTATGTAACTAGAGATATGTCACTAATAAACAACTGCTATAACAAATATTCGATGGGTATGTAGTGCACAATTCGTCTCTATTAAGTTAAATGACGATTCTCATGCAGTTTCTTATCATTACGTATAGTCATCTCGGATACATACACTGTTGGTTTATATATACCACTCGTTACCAGGCGGAAGTGCCTAGCTCGCGCGGATACTCTACATCTCGTATATAATGTCTAAAGATCGATTGTCAGATGATTTGTTAGCTTAACGAAGTAGCAATACGAAATCTAAAAACTACATTGTTAAGCATTGTTGGAAATGTTGATGTTCACGTCTATAAAATTTATATTTTTAAATTCATCTTTAGTCCCTTTATAATATGATTTTACTTATGGATTGCTCTATTTCTTAAATACCTTATAAATGCAGCTTGTATTTATCAAATGATCAAGCGAATCAGACTTTAATAACGTGTCCTTAAATGTCAATCATTGTGACCACAATGCATTAGGCATAGTTCACAAGCATTTAACATCGTCTGTGCGATGAGACATACCCACATGTGAGAACATCACTAAGTTCTGGCGTTTTGCCTATCTCCACTCTGTTGCCATGAGATGGAAATGTTTATAAATATATTTATCAGCTGAGCGTTGACTTTTAGCTTTAGTCTATACGCAAGACATTTTAATGGCAACTGTTTTTTTGGTTTCCCACCAAAGTTTTTTTTTAACTCTTGTCGAATAATGAACTCTTTGATGCCAACCGGTTGCTACTTTGCTTTGACCAGAATATAATATTGTAATTTATTCATATTGAATACATGATTATATTAAAACAGACCAAAATCTCCTTCTATAGTCGGACTATGATATCTGTTAGGAGTTTGGTTAAGTGGATACCACCCAATAAAACTGATTATTTCCATATGTATTGTCAATTTCACAAAAAAAAAAAAAAAAAAAATATATATATAATGATAATAAAAAATTGGGTAATGGGTTAATTTACTGCAATTTTATCCTAACAGGTTTATCTCCTTTGAATGAATCGTTTAACGTAGTCGACAGCTAACAAATGTTATCATGTTGCTGTTTGTTTTGTTGATAATTCAGCCTATAGTAGATATGGTGTAACACAAGACAGCGTTTGGTCCTTTTGTTAAGTGAAACTGATTCAGTAAATATTTATTTCAGCTCGTGATAATTACATTATGTACACATGAATTGCATAGGACGTTTTGATTAGGAGTGGTATATATAGTATAATTGTGTACTTTGTGGTAATTATTTATTTCCTTTTTATGTGTAAAATAACTCAACAATACTCCATAAGTGATGCACGATCGCGATAGCAGTCACGTATGCCATGGAAATTATATTTTGGTAGTAACAAGGGCTGCAGAAGTTAGAAGTATCAAATTACTTACCGAGATATGTAAGTTCTATAGAAATTGGCACTAAATTATAAGTATGTGTGTTACTCGTATATACTTTAACAAAACAATATTTAACAAAAAGTTTTTTTTATAGACAAATTATGTCATATCTATAAATCATGTCTACAGTGATATGTGATGATGTTTAATTGATTAACAGACTTGTATTGTAGAAGGGTATAACAAGTATGCTGTAGAAACCTGCAAATTCATCTCCTATTAGAGGCACCGAAAAAACTTGACTACAAATTTGATCATCTTTTGTTGTTTTTATTCGTCCCCAAAACGTAATTGTTTACATATTTTTCTTTGTTTCTCTGCATAAACCTGTCATTCATGGAGTGTTTTTATTCATCTTTGTGGATATGTACGAACACAATGTTGAGTTGTAAATATCTACATAAAGAAATATATGTCGACATTGAGTAAGAAGGCCACAACAGCATTAACTATAACATAACATAAACTAGTAACATACAATACAAACCATACCCATACTATTCTGAAAAAGTCTGACTTACCCAGAACAGGCAGAAGTAAACTTCCATAAACAACAGCTGTAGCTACCAACACATACAGACTATCCGCCATCTCGCTTGGTGAAATGTACGAACTGGTCGTCCCCTGGTCACCTGCTTGTGTGGAAACAGGGAAACGTAGATCAGTTTAACAATAAATGAGGCACTGTTGATGAAGGACCATAGTATCAAGTGCAACAGGATGACAGCGTCATATACCTTCGAGTAGTCACCATTACGCGTGTGGGCCAGGCATAGTGTAAAAAACACCCAGCCTATATGATAGATGTAAACAGAGCGAACATAGTAACAACAGTAACATGTCTGCCTTCTCTACTAGTGAAGGTTACAGCAACATGTCTGTCTTCCCTACTAGTGAAGGTTACAGCAACATGTCTGCCTTCCCTACTAGTGAAGGTTACAGTAACATGTCTGTCTTCTCTACTAGTGAAGGTTACAGTAACATGTCTGTCTTCTCTACTAGTGAAGGTTACAGTAACATGTCTGTCTTCTCTACTAGTGAAGGTTACAGTAACATGTCTGCCTTCTCTACTAGTGAAGGTTACAGCAACATGTCTGCCTTCCCTACTAGTGAAGGTTACAGTAACATGTCTGTCTTCTCTACTAGTGAAGGTTACAGTAACATGTCTGCCTTCTCTACTAGTGAAGGTTACAGTAACATGTCTGCCTTCTCTACTAGTTAAGGTTACAGTAACATGTCTGCCTTCTCTACTAGTTAAGGTTACAGTAACATGTCTGTCCTCCCTACTAGTGAAGGTTACAGTAACATGTCTGCCCTCCCTACTAGTGAAGGTTACAGTAAGATGTCTGTCTTCCCTACTAGTGAAGGTTACAGTAACATGTCTGTCTTCCCTACTAATGAGGGTTACAGTAACATGTCTGCCCTCCCTACTAGTGAAGGTTACAGTAACATGTCTGTCTTCCCTACTAGTGAAGGTTACAGTAACATGTCTGTCTTCCCTACTAGTGAAGGTTACAGTAACATGTCTGTCTTCTCTACTAGTGAAGGTTACAGTAACATGTCTGCCTTCCCTACTAGTGAAGTTTACAGTAACATGTCTGTCTTCCCTACTAATGAGGGTTACAGTAACATGTCTGTCTCCCCTACTAGTGAAGGTTACAGTAACATGTCTGTCGTCCCAACTAGTGAAGGTTACAGCAACATGTCTGTTTTCTCTATTAGTTAAGGTTACAGTAACATGTCTGTCTTCTCTACTAATGAAGGTTACAGTAACATGTCTGCCTTCTCTACTACTGAAGGTTACAGTAACATGTCTGTCTTCTCTACTAATGAAGGTTACAGTAACATGTCTGCCTTCTCTACTACTGAAGGTTACAGTAACATGTCTGTCTTCTCTACTAGTGGAGGTTACAGTAACATGTCTGTATTCCCTACTAGTGAAGGTTACAGTAAGATGTCTGTCTTCCCTACTAGTGAAGGTTACAGTAACATGTCTGCTTTCCCTACTAGTGAAGGTTACAGAAACATGTCTGTCTTCTCTACTAGTGGAGGTTACAGTAACATGTCTGTCTTCCCTACTAGTGAAGGTTACAGTAACATGTCTGCCTTCCCTACTAGTGAAGGTTACAGTAACATGTCTTCCTTCCCTACTAGTGAAGGTTACAGTAACATGTCTGCCTTCTTGACTAGTGAAGGTTACAGTAACATGTCTGTCTTCCCTACTAGTTAAGGTTACAGTAACATGTCTGTCTTCTCTACTAGTGGATGTTACAGTAACATGTCTGTCTTCACTACTAGTGAAGGTTACAGTAACATGTCTGTCTTCCCTATACTAGTGAAGGTTACAGTAACATGTCTGTCTTCCGTACTAGTTAAGGTTACAGTAACATGTCTGCCTTCACGACTAGTGAAGGTTACAGTAACATGTCTTTCTTCCCTACTAGTGAAGGTTACAGTAACATGTCTGTCTTCCCTACTAGTGAAGGTTACAGTAACATGTCTGTCTTCCCTACTAGTGAAGGTTACAGTAACATGTCGGCCTTCCCTACTAGTTAAGTTTACAGTAACATGTCTGCCTTCCCTACTAGTGAGGGTTACAGTAACATGTCTGTCTTCCCTATACTAGTGAAGGTTACAGTAACATGTCTGCCTTCCCCACTAGTTAAGTTTACAGTAACATGTCTGCCTTCCCTACTAGTGAAGGTTACAGTAACATGTCTGTCTTCACTACTAGTGAAGGTTACAGTAACATGTCTGTCTTCCCAACTTGTGAAGGTTACAGTAACATGTCTGTCTTCCCTACTAGTGAAGGTTACAGTAACATGTCTGCTTTCCCTACTAGTGAAGGTTACAGTGATATGTCTGTCTTCTCTACTAGTGAAGGTTACAGTAACATGTCTGCCTTCCCTACTAGTGAAGGTTACAGTAACATGTCTGCCTTCTCTACTAGTTAAGGTTACAGTAACATGTCTGTCCTCCCTACTAGTGAAGGTTACAGTAACATGTCTGCCCTCCCTACTAGTGAAGGTTACAGTAAGATGTCTGTCTTCCCTACTAGTGAAGGTTACAGTAACATGTCTGTCTTCCCTACTAATGAGGGTTACAGTAACATGTCTGCCCTCCCTACTAGTAAAGGTTACAGTAACATGTCTGTCTTCCCTACTAGTGAAGGTTACAGTAACATGTCTGTCTTCCCTACTAGTGAAGGTTACAGTAACATGTCTGTCTTCTCTACTAGTGAAGGTTACAGTAACATGTCTGCCTTCCCTACTAGTGAAGGTTACAGTAACATGTCTGTCTTCCCTACTAATGAGGGTTACAGTAACATGTCTGTCCTCCGTACTAGTGAAGTTTACAGTAATATGTCTCTCTTCCCTACTAGAGAAAGTTACAGTAACATGTCTGTCTTCTTGACTAATGAAGTTTACAGTAACATGTCGGCCTTCCCTACTAGTGAAGGTTACAGTGATATGTCTGTCTTCTCTACTAGTGAAGGTTACAGTAACATGTCTGTCTTCTCTACTAGTGAAGGTTACAGTAACATGTCTGCCTTCCCTACTAGTGAAGGTTACAGTAACATGTCTGCCTTCTCTACTAGTTAAGGTTACAGTAACATGTCTGTCCTCCCTACTAGTGAAGGTTACAGTAACATGTCTGCCCTCCCTACTAGTGAAGGTTACAGTAAGATGTCTGTCTTCCCTACTAGTGAAGGTTACAGTAACATGTCTGTCTTCCCTACTAATGAGGGTTACAGTAACATGTCTGCCCTCCCTACTAGTGAAGGTTACAGTAACATGTCTGTCTTCCCTACTAGTGAAGGTTACAGTAACATGTCTGTCTTCCCTACTAGTGAAGGTTACAGTAACATGTCTGCCTTCCCTACTAGTGAAGTTTACAGTAACATGTCTGTCTTCCCTACTAATGAGGGTTACAGTAACATGTCTGTCTCCCCTACTAGTGAAGGTTACAGTAACATGTCTGTCGTCCCAACTAGTGAAGGTTACAGCAACATGTCTGTTTTCTCTACTAGTTAAGGTTACAGTAACATGTCTGTCTTCTCTACTAATGAAGGTTACAGTAACATGTCTGCCTTCTCTACTACTGAAGGTTACAGTAACATGTCTGTCTTCTCTACTAATGAAGGTTACAGTAACATGTCTGCCTTCTCTACTACTGAAGGTTACAGTAACATGTCTGTCTTCTCTACTAGTGGAGGTTACAGTAACATGTCTGTATTCCCTACTAGTGAAGGTTACAGTAAGATGTCTGTCTTCCCTACTAGTGAAGGTTACAGTAACATGTCTGCTTTCCCTACTAGTGAAGGTTACAGAAACATGTCTGTCTTCTCTACTAGTGGAGGTTACAGTAACATGTCTGTCTTCCCTACTAGTGAAGGTTACAGTAACATGTCTGCCTTCCCTACTAGTGAAGGTTACAGTAACATGTCTTCCTTCCCTACTAGTGAAGGTTACAGTAACATGTCTGCCTTCTTGACTAGTGAAGGTTACAGTAACATGTCTGTCTTCCCTACTAGTTAAGGTTACAGTAACATGTCTGTCTTCTCTACTAGTGGATGTTACAGTAACATGTCTGTCTTCACTACTAGTGAAGGTTACAGTAACATGTCTGTCTTCCCTATACTAGTGAAGGTTACAGTAACATGTCTGTCTTCCGTACTAGTTAAGGTTACAGTAACATGTCTGCCTTCACGACTAGTGAAGGTTACAGTAACATGTCTTTCTTCCCTACTAGTGAAGGTTACAGTAACATGTCTGTCTTCCCTACTAGTGAAGGTTACAGTAACATGTCTGTCTTCCCTACTAGTGAAGGTTACAGTAACATGTCGGCCTTCCCTACTAGTTAAGTTTACAGTAACATGTCTGCCTTCCCTACTAGTGAGGGTTACAGTAACATGTCTGTCTTCCCTATACTAGTGAAGGTTACAGTAACATGTCTGCCTTCCCCACTAGTTAAGTTTACAGTAACATGTCTGCCTTCCCTACTAGTGAAGGTTACAGTAACATGTCTGTCTTCACTACTAGTGAAGGTTACAGTAACATGTCTGTCTTCCCAACTTGTGAAGGTTACAGTAACATGTCTGTCTTCCCTACTAGTGAAGGTTACAGTAACATGTCTGCTTTCCCTACTAGTGAAGGTTACAGTGATATGTCTGTCTTCTCTACTAGTGAAGGTTACAGTAACATGTCTGCCTTCCCTACTAGTGAAGGTTACAGTAACATGTCTGCCTTCTCTACTAGTTAAGGTTACAGTAACATGTCTGTCCTCCCTACTAGTGAAGGTTACAGTAACATGTCTGCCCTCCCTACTAGTGAAGGTTACAGTAAGATGTCTGTCTTCCCTACTAGTGAAGGTTACAGTAACATGTCTGTCTTCCCTACTAATGAGGGTTACAGTAACATGTCTGCCCTCCCTACTAGTAAAGGTTACAGTAACATGTCTGTCTTCCCTACTAGTGAAGGTTACAGTAACATGTCTGTCTTCCCTACTAGTGAAGGTTACAGTAACATGTCTGTCTTCTCTACTAGTGAAGGTTACAGTAACATGTCTGCCTTCCCTACTAGTGAAGTTTACAGTAACATGTCTGTCTTCCCTACTAATGAGGGTTACAGTAACATGTCTGTCCTCCGTACTAGTGAAGTTTACAGTAATATGTCTCTCTTCCCTACTAGAGAAAGTTACAGTAACATGTCTGTCTTCTTGACTAATGAAGTTTACAGTAACATGTCGGCCTTCCCTACTAGTGAAGGTTACAGTGATATGTCTGTCTTCTCTACTAGTGAAGGTTACAGTAACATGTCTGTCTTCTCTACTAGTGAAGGTTACAGTAACATGTCTGCCTTCCCTACTAGTGAAGGTTACAGTAACATGTCTGCCTTCTCTACTAGTTAAGGTTACAGTAACATGTCTGTCCTCCCTACTAGTGAAGGTTACAGTAACATGTCTGCCCTCCCTACTAGTGAAGGTTACAGTAAGATGTCTGTCTTCCCTACTAGTGAAGGTTACAGTAACATGTCTGTCTTCCCTACTAATGAGGGTTACAGTAACATGTCTGCCCTCCCTACTAGTGAAGGTTACAGTAACATGTCTGTCTTCCCTACTAGTGAAGGTTACAGTAACATGTCTGTCTTCCCTACTAGTGAAGGTTACAGTAACATGTCTGTCTTCTCTACTAGTGAAGGTTACAGTAACATGTCTGCCTTCCCTACTAGTGAAGTTTACAGTAACATGTCTGTCTTCCCTACTAATGAGGGTTACAGTAACATGTCTGTCCTCCGTACTAGTGAAGTTTACAGTAATATGTCTGTCTTCCCTACTAGAGAAGGTTACAGCAACATGTCTGTCTTCTTGACTAATGAAGGTTACAGTAACATGTCTGCCTTCCCTACTAGTGAAGGTTACAGTAACATGTCGGTCTTCTCTACTAGTGAAGGTTACAGTAACATGTCTGCCCTCCCTACTAGTGAAGGTTACAGTAACATGTCGGTCTTCTCTACTAATGAAGTTTACAGTAACATGTCTGCCTTCCCTACTAGTGAAGGTTACAGTAACATGTCTGCCTTCCCTACTAGTGAAGGTTACAGTAAGATGTCTGCCTTCCCTACTAGTGACGGTTACAGTAACATGTCTGTCTTCCCTACTAGTGAAGGTTACAGTAACATGTCTGTCTTCCCTACTAGTGAAGGTTACAGTAAGATGTCTGTCTTCCCTACTAGTGGAGGTTACAGTAACATGTCTGTCTTCCCTACTAGTGAAGGTTACAGTAACATGTCTGTCCTCCCTACTAGTGAAGGTTACAGTAACATGTCTGCCCTCCCTACTAGTGAAGGTTACAGTAAGATGTCTGTCTTCCCTACTAGTGAAGGTTACAGTAACATGTCTGTCTTCCCTACTAATGAGGGTTACAGTAACATGTCTGCCCTCCCTACTAGTGAAGGTTACAGTAACATGTCTGTCTTCCCTACTAGTGAAGGTTACAGTAACATGTCTGTCTTCCATACTAGTGAAGGTTACAGTAACATGTCTGTCTTCTCTACTAGTGAAGGTTACAGTAACATGTCTGCCTTCCCTACTAGTGAAGTTTACAGTAACATGTCTGTCTTCCCTACTTATGAGGGTTACAGTAACATGTCTGTCCTCCGTACTAGTGAAGTTTACAGTAATATGTCTGTCTTCCCTACTAGAGAAGGTTACAGTAACATGTCTGTCTTCTTGACTAATGAAGTTTACAGTAACATGTCGGCCTTCCCTACTAGTGAAGGTTACAGTGATATGTCTGTCTTCTCTACTAGTGAAGGTTACAGTAACATGTCTGTCTTCTCTACTAGTGAAGGTTACAGTAACATGTCTGCCTTCCCTACTAGTGAAGGTTACAGTAACATGTCTGCCTTCTCTACTAGTTAAGGTTACAGTAACATGTCTGTCCTCCCTACTAGTGAAGGTTACAGTAACATGTCTGCCTTCCCTACTAGTGAAGGTTACAGTAAGATGTCTGTCTTCCCTACTAGTGAAGGTTACAGTAACATGTCTGTCTTCCCTACTAATGAGGGTTACAGTAACATGTCTGCCCTCCCTACTAGTGAAGGTTACAGTAACATGTCTGTCTTCCCTACTAGTGAAGGTTACAGTAACATGTCTGTCTTCCCTACTAGTGAAGGTTACAGTAACATGTCTGTCTTCTCTACTAGTGAAGGTTACAGTAACATGTCTGCCTTCCCTACTAGTGAAGTTTACAGTAACATGTCTGTCTTCCCTACTATTGAGGGTTACAGTAACATGTCTGTCCTCCGTACTAGTGAAGTTTACAGTAATATGTCTGTCTTCCCTACTAGAGAAGGTTACAGTAACATGTCTGTCTTCTTGACTAATGAAGGTTACAGTAACATGTCTGCCTTCCCTACTAGTGAAGGTTACAGTAACATGTCGGTCTTCTCTACTAGTGAAGGTTACAGTAACATGTCTGTCTTCTTGACTAATGAAGGTTACAGTAACATGTCTGCCTTCCCTACTAGTGAAGGTTACAGTAACATGTCTGCCCTCCCTACTAGTGAAGGTTACAGTAACATGTCGGTCTTCTCTACTAATGAAGTTTACAGTAACATGTCGGCCTTCCCTACTAGTGAAGGTTACAGTAACATGTCGGTCTTCTCTACTAATGAAGTTTACAGTAACATGTCTGCCCTCCCTACTAGTGAAGGTTACAGTAACATGTCTGTCTTCTCTACTAGTGAAGGTTACAGTAACATGTCTGTCTTCCCTACTAGTGAAGGTTACAGTAACATGTCTGTCTTCCCTACTAGTGAAGGTTACAGTAACATGTCTGTCTTCTCTACTAGTGAAGGTTACAGTAACATGTCTGCCTTCCCTACTAGTGAAGTTTACAGTAACATGTCTGTCTTCCCTACTAATGAGGGTTACAGTAACATGTCTGTCCTCCGTACTAGTGAAGTTTACAGTAATATGTCTGTCTTCCCTACTAGAGAAGGTTACAGTAACATGTCTGTCTTCTTGACTAATGAAGGTTACAGTAACATGTCTGCCTTCCCTACTAGTGAAGGTTACAGTAACATGTCGGTCTTCTCTACTAGTGAAGGTTACAGTAACATGTCTGCCTTCCCTACTAGTGAAGGTTACAGTAACATGTCTGCCCTCCCTACTAGTTAAGGTTACAGTAACATGTCGGCCTTCCCTACTAGTGAAGGTTACAGTAACATGTCTGTCTTCCCTACTAGTGAAGGTTACAGTAACATGTCTGCTTTCCCTACTAGTGAAGGTTACAGTAACATGTCTGTCTTCTCTACTAGTGAAGGTTACAGTAACATGTCTGTCTTCTCTACTAATGAAGGTTACAGTAACATGTCTGCTTTCCCTATTAGTGAAGGTTACAGTAACATGTCTTTCTTCCCTACTAGTGAAGGTTACAGTAACATGTCTGTCTTCTCTACTAGTTAAGGTTACAGTAACATGTCTGCCTTCCCCTACTAGTGAAGGTTACAGTAACATGTCTGTCTTCCCTACTAGTGAAGGTTACAGTAACATGTCTGTCTTCCCTACTAGTGTAGGTTACAGTAAGATGTCTGACTTCCCTACTAGTGTAGGTTACAGTAAGATGTCTGACTTCCCTACTAGTGACGGTTACAGTAACATGTCTGCCTTCCCTACTAGTTAAGGTTACAGTAACATGTCTGTCTTCCCTACTAGTGAAGGTTACAGTAACATGTCTGTCTTCCCTACTAGTGAAGGTTACAGTAACATGTCTGTCTTCCCTACTAGTGAAGTTTACAGTAACATGTCGGCCTTCCCTACTAGTGAAGGTTACAGTAACATGTCTGTCTTCCCTACTAGTGAAGGTTACAGTAACATGTCTGTCTTCCCTACTAGTGAAGTTTACAGTAACATGTCTGCCTTCCCTACTAGTTAAGGTTACAGTAACATGTCTGTCTTCCCTACTAGTGAAGGTTACAGTAACATGTCTGCCTTCCCTACTAGTGAAGGTTACAGTAACATGTCTGTCTTCCCTACTGGTGAAGGTTACAATAAGATGTCTGACTTCCCTACTAGTGACGGTTACAGTAAAATGTCTGTCTTCCCCACTAGTGAAGGTTACAGCAACATGTTAGCCTTCCCTACTAGTGAAGGTTACAGTAACATGTCTGCCTTCCCTACTAGTGAAGGTTACAGTAACATGTCTGTCTTCCCTACTAGTGAAGGTTACGGTAACATGTCTGTCTTCCCTACTAGTGAAGGTTACAGAAACATGTCTGACTTCCCTACTAGTGAAGGTTACAGTGATATGTCTGTCTTCCCTACTAGTGAAGGTTACAGTAACATGTCTGTCTTCCCTACTAGTGAGGGTTACAGTAACATGTCTGCCTTCCCTACTAGAGAAGGTTACAGTAACATGTCTGTCTTCTCTACTAGTGAAGGTTACAGTGATATGTCTGTCTTCTCTACTAGAGAAGGTTACAGAAACATGTCTGCTTTCCCTACTAGTGAAGGTTACAGTGATATGTCTGTCTTCTCTACTAGTGAAGGTTACAGTAACATGTCTGCCTTCCCTATTAGTGAAGGTTACAGTAACATGTCTGTCTTCCCTACTAGTGAAGTTTACAGTAACATGTCGGCCTTCCCTACTAGTGAAGGTTACAGTAATATGTCTGTCTTCCCTACTAGTGAAGGTTACAGTAACATGTCTGCCTTCCCTACTAGTGAAGGTTACAGCAACATGTCTGTCTTCTCTACTAGTGAAGGTTACAGTAACATGTCTGCCTTCCCTACTAGTGAAGGTTACAGTAACATGTCTGTCTTCTCTACTAGTGAAGGTTATAGTAACGTGTTATACTGATGTACAGACCAAATACCAGTTTGCACTTTGACTTAACCACAAAGCGCTTTTTGTTAAGGGGCTTCTTGGGTTTGTGTTTTGGCTGATCGTCTGTTACTTTGATATTTCTGACATGTGTGTTACTTACTGTCTTCCTACATTTTGCTTTCTCTTGTGTTCAATTGTTTTCTTGTCACAAATACTGTACTTCAGAAGGGCCTGTACATGCAATATCACTGGTTTTTCATTCCAAATGTTTTTTTTCAGATCAAACGGCGGTATTTGCTAGTCACACAAACGTTTAAAGTTTGCATAGTTTTAATGCTCATTTATCATTTTCGTACTTCGCTATTTTAAGGAATATGACACAATTATTTTTCAATGGAATATATGTATCTAAATAAAACAGAGATCCATAAAAATATTGGTGAACTTTGTTACCAACATAAAAAACACGATATACCGTAGTGTTCTACTGAAATATTATACCATATATTCAATTACAGATAACCCGCGGGTATTAAAATGTGAATTTAACTGCAGATAAACATAACGATGGATTTTCCCGTGGTAGTCAAACATGAAGATAATTCGAGATAACCCTAACGACGATTTCCCGCGGGTAGTAAACTTCAAGATAATCCTAACGATGATTTCCCGAGGGTAGTAAACTTCAAGATAATCCTAACGATGATTTCCCGAGGATAGTAAACTTCCAGATAATCCTAACGATGATTTCCCGAGGGTAGTAAACTTCCAGATAATCATAACGATGATTTCCCGCGGGTAGTAAACTTCAAGATAATCCTAACGATGATTTCCCGAGGATAGTAAACTTCAAGATAATCCTAACGATGATTTCCCGAGGATAGTAAACTTTAAGATAATCCTAACGATGATTTCCCGAGGGTAGTAAATTTCAAGATAATCCTAACGATGATTTCCCGAGGATAGTAAACTTCAAGATAATCCTAACGATGATTTCCCGAGTATAGTAAACTTCAAGATAATCCTAACGATGATTTCCCGAGGATAGTAAACTTCAAGATAATCCTAACGATGATTTCCCGAGGGTAGTAAACTTCCAGATAATCCTAACGATGATTTCCCGCGGGTAGTAAACTTCCAGATAATCCTAACGATGATTTCCCGCGGGTAGTAAACTTCCAGATAATCCTAACGATGATTTCCCGTGGGTAGTAAACTTCCAGATAATCCTAACGATGATTTCCCGAGGATAGTAAACTTCCAGATAATCCTAACGATGATTTCCCGCGGGTAGTAAACTTCCAGATAATCCTAACGATGATTTCCCGCGGATAGTAAACTTCCAGATAATCCTAACGATGATTTCCCGCGGGTAGTAAACTTCCAGATAATCCTAACGATGATTTCCCGCGGATAGTAAACTTCCAGATAATCCTAACGATGATTTCCCGCGGGTAGTAAACTTCCAGATAATCCTTACGATGATTTCCCGCGGATAGTAAACTTCCAGATAATCCTTACGAGCGACAGTTTACCCGCTGGTATTGGAATGTTAATATTATTCCAGAAAACCCTAGAACCTTGACGGGGAATAAAATATTAATAAAATTCCAGTTATCTCTAACGACAGACAACCCGCAGATATTCAAACATAACTATATCACAATGTTATCAATAACCGCCGAGAACGTCAGAATACATGTGGTTTGATAATCTACATTTCCATTAGTTTGTTTAAAGGGATATATATAATTGAATGGTATAACAATAATATATTGTGCCAATCAACTACTAAGTAAATTCTTAAATGATAACAGTCATGATCGCTCTTTACTTCCACAATTATTGATAAAGCAGAAAGCGCACTTCCCCAGCCAGCCTTCAAAATGTATGAATCATACAGTCCGCAACTACCATAGGGAATGTTACCAAGCCAGGCCACATGTTCCGCTATGCCAATGGTAAGTATCCCGCCGTGTCTACAATATATATGTCTGTAGGGCCAGACGCCCACTTAAAAACTCGCGACAACTATGTTTTAAAGCCACCTTGTACTCAGGAGGTTCACCCAATCTTTGTCCCTTTGTTTAAATCAACAAGCCTGATTGTGTGATAATTAATTGCGGTGTTGGTGGTGAAGGAAAAGGATTAACTATATATAACACGAAATACGCTAAATTTATACTTAAGAATGAAGCATTTAGTGTTTTATCCCTACACGTGCATTCCATGCGCCAGATATTGTTCTTGTACATGAATCATACATATATATATATATTGATTGTATATCAATTAACATAGACATAAACACCCCTACTTGTAATAATATTGATAGTGTAAGCTGATAAGAAGTAGCACAAAAGGTCCATAGGGCCTGCATCGCTCACCTGGTTGGGTTTGACCAAACGTCAAAATAATGTTCATGTTCATTTTGTTACTAGCTTTATTAGTCGATCTCTAGCAATACTATACATGGTTATAGTGTGGGGATCTTAGCTGCTTTAAAGAAATAATTTCAAGACTCTCTAAGAGTGTGAAAGTCAGTCACCGTTTATGCAAGATCTGTTTACCTTCTCCCAAAGATTTTTCTGACCAAATTGGGTTTAAATTCATCAATAACTTTATGACTTGTAGCGACTTAAAGGAATTACCCCTATTTCACCTAATGGGTCCCATCCCTTTGGTCCCTTGGGGGTGAGAGTCACTATTTATGCAAAATCTTAACCCCTCCCCCAATGACCTTTCTGACCATATTTGGTTAAAATCCATTAATTATTTTATGACTAGTAGCGATTGAAAGCAAATGTTGACGGACAACGGACGCCGCGCCATGGCATAAGCTCACCGGACCTTCGGTATTGGTGAGCTAACAAAAATGAGTTTGTGTACATGTAAATCGCATGCGAAATGTTCTAAATTTGGTTTTACATCACCCTTTCCTCATCCTTACATCGCCCTTTCCTCACCCTTACATCACCATCATCCCTCATCCTCACCCTCAATCTCACTTTCAGCCTCGTCCTCAAGCTAACCTTAGCTTCACCCTCAAATTCATTCTAACCCTCAACCTTACCTCAACTTCAACTAACATACCCTAACCTCACCATCACTCATATCGTCAGCCTCATCCTCAACCTCAACCTCATTCTCACCCTCAACCTCACTCTCATTATCACCCTCAGCCTCACTCTCATCCTCATCCACACCCTCGCCTACACCCTAACCTCACCATCACTTATATCGTCAGCCTCACCCTCAACCTCACTCTCATTCTCACCCTCAACCTCACTCTCATTATCAAACTCAGCCTCACTGTCATCCTCAATCTCACCCACACCCTCATCCTCACCCTCAACCTCACCCTCACTCTCATCCTCAACCTCACCCTCACCCTCAACCTCACTCTCAACCTCACTCATCCTCACCCACATCCTCGCACACACCATAGCCTCACCCTCAACCTCACCCTCAACCTCATCCTCAACCTCAACCTCATTCTCAACCTCACTCATACCGTCAACCTCACCCTCACTCTCATCCTCGGCAACACCCTCAACCTCACCCACACCTTCGCCCTTACCTCATCATCACCCATACCGTCAGCCTCACCCTCACCCTCACCCTCAACCTCACCCTTACACTTTCACGATCCAACCCTAACACCTTTATGTGTATCTACTTATCGAAAGGTCAGTTAATATATACACGAAATGGGGCCGCGGTGGCCGAGTGGTTAAGATGTCCCGACACTTTATCACTAGCCCTCCACCTCTGTGTTGTGAGTTCGAAACCTACGTGGGGCAGTTGTCAGGAACTGACCGTAGGCCGGTGGTTTTTCTCCGGGTACGCTGGCTTTCATCCACCTTTAAAACCTGGCACGTCCTTAAATGACCCTGGCTGTTAAACAAAAACAAACCAAATATACACGAAACTAAGCGATTCAAACAAATCAAATTATCAATTACCTATTCTAAAGTCTTAAATAGCCCTTGATATAATTCAAAATACCTATTGTGTATATGATGTTGATTTTATAGATCGTTTTCAATGACTTTAAGGTTTGATCTAATGCTGTAAACTTCTTGGCGAAAGATTAATGTTATTGAAATCCCTCTATCCACATTGATACCCTATTTAAATACCCTTTACCCATTTAAACTACAGACGTCTTCATCTGGTTAGTACTCTTAGCAGACCCTACTCCAATTATAACAGGGGTAGAGGCTACACTTCTCCATATTTGACCTGCTGTCAGAGGTCATTTTAACCGACACTTCTCCGTCTTTGGCCTGAGGTCAGAGTTCATCTTAACCGACACTTCTCCGTCTTTGACCTGCGGTCAGAGGTCATCTTAACCGACACTTCTCCGTCTTTGACCTGCGGTCAGAGGTCATTTTAACCGACACTTCTCCGTCTTTGGCCTGAGGTCAGAGTTCATCTTAACCGACACTTCTCCGTCTTTGACCTGCGGTCAGAGGTCATTTTAACCGACACTTCTCCGTCTTTGGCCTGAGGTCAGAGGTCATCTTAACCGACACTTCCCTGTCTTTGGCCTGAGGTCAGAGTTCATTTTAACCGACACTTCTCCGTCTTTGGCCTGAGGTCAGAGGTCATTTTAACCGACACTTCTCCGTCTTTGGCCTGAGGTCAGAGGTCATCTTAACCGACACTTCTCCGTCTTTGGCCTGAGGTCAGAGGTCATCTTAACCGACACCTCTCCGTCTTTGGCCTGAGGTACAGAGGTCATCTTAACCGACACCTCTCCGTCTTTGGCCTGAGGTCAGAGGTCATTTTAACCGACACTTCTCCGTCTTTGGCCTGAGGTCAGAGGTCATCTTAACCGACACTTCTCCGTCTTTGGCCTTGAGTTCAGAGGTCATCTTAACCGACACTTCTCTGTCTTTGACCTGCGGTATCACAGAGGTCATTTCACATATGGGGCAAGGAAAGTTATGGTAACCTTCGTCTACACGGTCAAGCACGAACAGCAGAATGTGTGGCGTATTGGGTTATTTGACATGTTTAGCCTGTGTTCCTGGTACAACAGGCATCGGAACTCCGGACTGCCAACAGCTTAGTAATTGTGACGTGTCGGATTAAATTGCCCGGGTTTTCTGTTGAAAAGACAAAATCATAACCATCAGTTTAATACTAATTGAGTAGGTTATAGATATATCATGGAGGCTGGACAATTTGGACACATCTTAGTTTAGAAATTTAGACAGATTATTGAATGTCTTCTCTTAATTCTCAATTGCTAGTACTAGTAATTTGACTAACTTAAACAACGATAGTCGTGTTCTTTAATATCTATCAATGTAACGTTTCCTGGATTGATTGTAAAATTGGCGTTACAAGAATGAAATGTAATTCGTCCTCTATAATAATGTATCAAGGGAAGGAACTCGTAGATACATCACGACATTTTTTTCTGTCAAGTAAGACTTCAGAAATAAAAGATAGTTTACGTGCCAGTTGAGTGTTTTAACGGTACTTTTGCTGATAAAAGCATTTCAAATTTACCTTCTAAGAGACACCAGTACCAGTATCTCAAGTAGCATTGAAACAAATCGTCCGACATCCCTTTAAGATAAAAGGAGCCCTCTAATGGTGGCATTGGGTACATCATTCATCCCAATACGATTAGGATCTGAACTTCTGTAATAAAAAAAAAATCAACATCCAATAGCTATGACCTGGCTCTAGTTTTATAAATTTCCCCCGAAAAAATAATTCGAGGTTTCCCAAAATGGAGCATTACAAGAAACGAACATTCTCGAGCCAAATTGTTTCCTTTCATCAAATAACGTTTTCTTGTGGAAAAATTAAAGTGAATGATTGTTAATATTAGGCGATCGTACATTTGTACGTTAACATAGAATAGGAATCAAATGAATTATTGTATATTGGTATAAGTTCCCGTTGTCTTGTTTGAAGTTATGTTAATAAAACCATGGCTTGGTGACCTATATAGTGTTTAGGTACTATGTACGAGTGTCTGATCAGGTACCCGTATGTGTACGTTTTAACTGTTGAAAATTATGACAAAGACACACAGTTGTCATTTATTCATGGATCAATATTTTAGACCATATGCTGATACAATCTTTGAAATATCTTGTAAAATATATAAAACATTTCATTATAAATATTGAAAATATGATAAATATCTCATAGGCTAAGCTTCATTTGGAGAGAACGAGGCTAGTTCGGCCTTTAAAATAGAGGCACGTTCGGCCTAATAGCAGCCGAACGTGCCCTGCAATAACACTATTAGACGGGATATTTCATGGCAATTGTTTAGGTACTATGTACGAGTGTCTGATCAGGTACCCGTATGTGTACGTTTTAACTGTTGAAAATTATGACAAAGACACACAGTTGTCATTTATTCATGGATCAATATTTTAGACCATATGCTGATACAATCTTTGAAATATCTTGTAAAATATATAAAACATTTCATTATAAATATTGAAAATATGATAAATATCTCATAGGCTAAGCTTCATTTGGAGAGAACGAGGCTAGTTCGGCCTTTAAAATAGAGGCACGTTCGGCCTAATAGCAGCCGAACGTGCCCTGCAATAACACTATTAGACGGGATATTTCATGGCAATTGTTTTACTTTCTAATCTTAATTAGTATACTACATTAAACTAAGCATCGATTTGAGGAATGCTGTTCTGTTGTTTAATGTCTTGAAATGGTCGTGTACAGCTTTTTTTCCGGAAGAGAAGGCAATCCTGAATTTAGTCGCCTCATATGATCATGCAATGAGGGCATCAGGTACAATTCTAACGCCCCACCAGGCGGTGATGTCGGGAAGATCACTGAAAAGATATTCCAAAATTGAAACATTGAGCCCAAGATAACGTTTGTCCATTTCGAGTTCAATAACTCCATTACATCTAACTTTATGACACCTGCTTGTTCCGAAAAGAAAATGTATTTAGACCTATTCATGTCCATATATGTTTCTACTTGCAAACCGAAAACTATCAGGATGTGAAGAATTGCATTTTTCAGTTATTCAAAATACAAAATAAAGAAGAGGTCTGCGAAATAATACATTGTTCAATTACATTTCTATGGGACCAAACATGTCCCCTCCCCCCCTCTCACGAAAGCAGAATTATATGGAACGCCAAATTAACATACAATGTATATTCAATTAATTGAACCTATCTCTAATTGAATTGAACCTATTTTCAATTGAATTGAACCTATCTTCAATTGAATTGAACCTATCTTCAATTGAATTGAACCTACCTCTAATTGAATTAAACCTATCTCTAATTGAATTGAACCTATTTTCAATTGAATTGAACCTATCTTCAATTGAATTGAACCTATCTCTAATTGAATTAAACCTATCTCTAATTGAATTAAACCTACATATGTATCTTCAAATACAACAGATCCTTTATTAAATTTAACATATCTTCAATTCAATTAGACCTATCTTTAATTCAATTGAGCCTATCTTTAATTCGTCCCTTTCCCTATTTTTTCGTAATTGAAGATATGTTAAATTCAATTTGAGATAGGTTCAAATCAATTGAAGATAGGTTCAATTATTCTTATTTAAACTTATCTAATAGAATTGTACCTATCTTCAAATGAATTGAATCTATCTTTAATTGAATTACACCTATCTCCAATTGAATTGAACCTATCTCTAATTGAATTAAACCTATCTTTAATTGAATTGAACCTATCTTCAATTATTTTAAGATAGGATCAATTAATTGAATATATGTTAATTTGGCGTTCCATAGAATTAGATCTACCTCTTATGAAGAAAGAGAAATATATATATAGGGAATACTGCGGCTAATACAGCTCAATCATACCTTACTTAACTATTTATTCTTTACATGTCTATCTGCATAAATCATTTAAAAACTGTGACTTTTCTAAAAAGGAACCAGACTTAGCCCAGTCTACCTTAATCTCAAGAACATGACCGACAAATGAAGTCGAGTACTCTAAAAACTAAAGTGGACAGGAGAAGGATTAGGCCAAATTCAATCACTGACAAATACTATTGTACTGAGGGTAATCACGTGTTTGTTAAACCATATACTTGTAGACATGTCCCACACAAAATTGTGTGAAATTTTACTTGTATAAAAATAAGCTGCCGCTAAGCTGGATTAGGCTACCGATTTGGCGATTACTTGATAGGCCAAACTGACCTAGAATCTAGTAGTTTCTTCATATTTGTGTACCTTTATATTTAGTTTAAAAAAAAGAGAGAAAATAATGTGTCTTCTCGTTTTATAAACTAAAGTCTTTAATTCTTAAACAAGTTATAAACAAAATCACCTGACAGTTGAGGTTTTCTAAAAAGTACCGCCTACGAAACTTCGGCTATCACCACCGATTGACGTTAGGTGGCGCCTCGTACATAGGCTTCGTTGCCAAGGAAAATACCGGAAGAGGGGTATCCATGATTCTGAAAAGGTGAAAGTTACAACCAAGAAACCAAAATGTACGACGGCGAAGACTCCGATGGTCCTAAAGGAACTTTTGAAATATACAAAGCGGAGGCTGACACGCTTTACAAACAAGGGGAATACAGAAAATCTATTGAAAGTTACACCACAGTAAGTTTAAGAAAGATATGTTTCATTTCGGAATTCATTGTTTACAATGTCAGGTTGTCTTGTAGACGTTGGGTGGCTTTATTTTAAAGTTAGATATCTTTTCACGTCGGCTTTGGGTTCAGTCGTTGACAATATACTATTTAGAAAGTGTTTATCACACTAATAACTAAGAGTAATAAATAGGTATATGTTTATATAGTTACCGGTTGCAGTAGTTAAAAAAAAAGTTTTACATTGTATGCTCCATTGTATTTGCACTATGAAATTTCCTCAGATAATCAACACATATTTTGACAGGTATGGCAGATTACATGGTGGTAATTCTTAATTTTGGAAATTTGATCTTATAAGTTTAATTGTTGTGAAAATCTTGAAATTTGACAACTAAAGCGATATTCATGACATGTACATTAATAGCTGATTAGCACTTTTATTTCAGCAAGTTTATTAAAGTATACTGTACAGTAGCCTTTGTGTGGTCAATAAGCTGTGTATATTTCTTTCTATCCAAAGGCATTGGAACTACAGCCAAATGAGAAAAATACTTTGGTTGCCAGATCAAAATGCCACTTGCAACTTGGAGATACATCCAACGCTTTGATTGACGCAGAAGCATCACTTACTGATGACAAAACTTTCCACAAGGTATGTGACCCAGTAAAGAAACTTTTACAAAACCTTCCTAGGTATGAAATGCTAGGGAATCAAGGACACAGGATCACATAGATATCTAATACTCTGCCAGAACAGCTTATTTTCGAAGCTGCATCATGCTCAGTTGTCTTGAAATTGCTGATGAATTAATTTTCAAATCACTTGAGTAAAGATCAGGGATGAGACAAACAAGGCCCACACTACTGTAATACCATTACAAATTTATGCATTAAGGTTTTATTTGATGTCACAATCTTTTTCAAAATTTCTCATTTTATTAATATTGAAATGACAATTTCATGTCTTCAAAGTTGTGAATGTGAATCTTTCAGATTGATTTCTGTTGACTTTTGAGATTAAAATATTGAGATTATGATTAATGAATGATACTCTAATTTTCCATGTTTGTTGAAGATTTTTGTTGTTTCAATTTTTTGTGTTATTACTTTGATTGCAGGGTGTATACCAGAAAGCCCAGGCGCTTTACTACCAGGGCGATTTTGAAATGGCCCTTGTCTTTTACCACAGAGGGCACAAATTGCGACCAGAACTACAGGAGTTCCGTCTGGGAATACAGAAGGCTCAGGAAGCCATTGATAATTCTGTAGGATGTGAGTAAGGGGACTTGTTCAATAGATATAGAGCTGTCAGAAATTTGAGGTGCAAAAATTAAATGAGCCACCAATTAAATCAAACTTGAAGTCTTGACATAATTTCATTTTGCATTGTATCTATGATAAAATCATTGTGAAGTAAACAATTTAAACCCCAATATTTTTGGCTGAATTGTACTTGCATTGATTCAATATTTTGTGATAAGACAAGGAAAAAAGAATTGAAATTTTTTGAAAATTGTCACTTCATAAGCCTTAAAACCTAACATAGTTTTAATAGTGTATGAGAAATTATTTAGCACATGCACACATTTGTAACCAAGATCATTTCTCAATTATATCTGCACTGTTTTTAGCTCCAGACAAGGTCCAGCTGACCACAGAAGGCGATTTATCATTCTTTCAGAAACAAGATGAGGTAAGAAAATTATCAACCTCACTCGTTAAGTGTTTTATTTTAACTACACCTATATGTATACATATACAATTTTAGGATAACACTACTCATATATTTATGATACTGTCACAAGTATCCATTTTACTGATTCTATTTTTGACAGCAGTTTACAACTTCAAAAACCATATTTTCAAAACGTTATCCCCATTCTATATATAATCATATAAACTAATACAAATGACTGCAAGAAATAAAAGAAAATTGTTTGATAATTACATTTTTTTTAAGAAATTTGGGACACTGAGATAAATTATTTCAAAGAGAGGCAGGATGTTCCTCAACACTGTCACTACAAATCAGAGATATTGTAGTCCTAGCAGTGATTGATAACTTTTCAGAATTTAGCTTCAGCGGGATATGTTTGATGCAGCTAGATGTCTTTGAAAGCAAAAAAAAAAAAAAAACACTTTTTGACCCACTTTTTCTTATTCTCAGACTATAATTTTCTTATAAATCTGTGGATATACTACTGGAATTTCTTTTTTTCCCTTTTATGCCCATTTTCTCAGTTTTGAGAATCACTGTTGAGTGTTGTGATGGTCTGTTGTGTGTTGTAGAAGCGGCTCCCTAAACGAGGTGGTGGCTATGGTATGGGTCGCTCTCTGACACATGCCCCTGTCAGAAAGAGGAAGTTTGATGTCAACAGATCCCCTGGTAATGAGAAAACAATCAAACAACTCCTTGGGGAGTTATACGGTGACAGACAGTATCTGGAGAGGCTTCTTAAAGAAACAGGTAAAGATGGAACTTCAACTTAAGATCACACCTGTATACCTCATTGGTAGATGTCGTTCATATGCCTATTAATGCAATGACCAAATTGTCGAAATTTACATACTGCGACATCATAGTTATGACTATTTTACTTTTCTAACCATTAAAAAGCTTACATGATGTGCTAGCAGCAATCCTTGCTTAAATAAATTGTGAATTTTGATAAATTCTGTTACAATTTGGCATAAGGTTATATATTGTCAATTCCATAAATGTTTAATATCAGTATTGAACTGCTATACATAAATGTATGTTATAAAGGAAATATGAATGTCAATTTAACAAATACAATTTCAAATTGAAAGCTATGTAAACGGTTCATTTTTGAAACATTGGCCCTAATAGCTATGATATATGGTAATAAATATTGTTATTGTACAATTTAACAAAAAGCTTGTTTCTTAGATCCCAAAACAAACATGGGCAAGACGATATCCAACCTGGTGGAGGAGGGATTGATGTACCTGGATACACGCACAGACTTCTGGCGTCAACAGAAACCCATGTACGCCCGCAGACACGAGAAAATCATGCAGAAACATCGGTTTGAGTCCAACACAGGGAAACTTTCTCCCAACGACTACATTATCAGAGAGCTGGAGCGAATAGATCAAGGTAAGCGTCACGACAATTACAAACAAAAACAAAGACTCCAGTGTTGAATTACTGTTTTTTGAAATTATTTTTACCAAACAAGAGGAAAAAATCTTACGTAATTTATAAAGAAGTAATCATACTTCTTCCTGCTTTTAGCTAATTTTGATAGCTGCTCTTCTTGCCTCGTTATAATCTTGTCACCATTCTTACATTGTCTGTTGTGTGTAATGTAGAGTTAAATCATACAGTATGTATACAGGTTCAATTGTGACGTTATGGTGACAATCATCTGCATGGTTTATCATCAAACACTATTACATTGTATTTACTTGGTTTTGTTCAGCACAAATTGAAGGAAAGTACCAAGAAAGTTTAAAGAAAGCCCAAAGATGTTTGAGCACAGTTGAGAATTTCACAGAAGATCAGGTACCCAATAAACTCGAGGTGATCGCTAACCTCCACAGCTGTATCGGTAACGCCTACCTAGAGATGGGACAATTTGACAAAGCTCTGGAACACCATCAGATAGACTACAACATGGGAGACACACAGTAAGTATTGTATAAATACAGGGGTTTTCTGGGAGCTTTTTGGGGCCGTTAATTGCCCTATTCCCAATTGAAATTATTTCATATTCAAGCCAAATTTCTAAAATTTTCAGTTTAATCCTGAAAAATTCTTTCCCAATTCACCAATTTTCTTCCCAAAATAAAACAAAAAGGCCCTTTCCCAAATCTGTGAGAAAAGCCCTGAAATATAAGAAGGATGCATTGTAATGTCGCTCAAGATGAGGAGTACATGTTTGGGATGGTTTAGTTGTGTGGTTTGACCTCATAGCTTCATGACAATGAGATTTTTAGGTCACCCGTGACAAAGTCTCTGTTGACATATTGCGATCACCTTTTGTCCAGTGTCATGCATTGTAAGCAATTTACAAGTCCCTGTTGACATATTGCGATCACCTATTGTCCAGTGTCGTGCATTGTAAGCAATTTACATTTTCAACATTTCTCAATTACCAACAGGCCCAGGGACCTGATATTGGGTCTGTAGCATGCTGGGTTAAAGAACTATTACATTTGTTGAAATGGATAACCTTAACCTTCATTCAAATTCAAGGTCACTAGGATGTTATAGGCTAAAATCTTTAAACAACTTCTTCTCGATTAGCAAGAGGTCCAGAAATATGATATTGTATGGCCCTCTTGCATGCCTGGATGAAGGGGTACAAAGTTTGTTCAAATGAATGACCTTGACTTATATTCATGGTGACATGGGTCAAAAAAGCTTTAAATGACTTTTTTTAAATAACCAAGAGCCCAGAGGCCTGATACTGGGTTTGTAGCATGCTTGGATGAAGGGCTACAAAGTTTGTTCAAATGAATGACCTTAGCCCTCGTTCAAGGTCAGGGGGGTTAAATATGCTAAGATCAAAGACTTTTACACCTCAAGTGACCATTAAGGCTCATGGGCCTCTTCTTAGTCTTGTCAAACTCATGCTCATGAAGTCAGATGTATGATACTTAATTATATTGCTGTATATCTTTTTGACTTTCCTAAAAAGTTAATTGATAAAATGGTTCTTATTCATCAAGGAATAGGGAATTGTATTTATCTTTCACAGAAATATAATTCAGTAAGAATTAGGGACCCGGTATGAATTGCATGTATCTGATTTTAAAAGTGATAGTAATTCATGTGTTATTGTCCAAAAATTGAGCTTTTAATGATGGATCCAAATTGTTACTAATGTTATAGTTACATTATAAAATATCTTAATTTCTATTTTTTTTTTTCAGCGATCTAGAAGAAGCCAAATCCAGAGGTTTGGATAACTTAGGTCGAGTCAATGCCAGGCATGGCAACTACCAGAAAGCCATTGATGTGTAAGTCCTACTTTATTAACTTGGTCTGGTACCAATAATATTAATACAGTAGGAGAACATGGATGTTATCTCGATGAATATTTACAGAATCTTACAATGGTGTAGTGGTATTGGACTGGACTGAACTCCAGTGGCCATGTTTATGTAGTTCAGATGGTGAGAGGGTTTATCTTATGTTCAGAAGTCCCTGTATCGAATCCCTGTCTGGTCATTTCCCTCTCCTGTTTGTTATATATAAAAGTCATTCAATAAATCCATAATGTCCGCCACTAATGTATCCATTATTAAGTACAGGGCAAGAATTAGCCCTAACCCAATAACAACTGAAATTTTGTGTGCTAACTTTTCTATTGTTCAAATTTTTCGAATTCTGATTAGAATGGCTCAGGAGATAGATGAATATTAAAGTGTGTGTAAAATGATGATTTATGATTTAGTACAATAACCACTTTGCATCTAAACAGTTTAATTTCCTTTTAACAGGTGGGAACAGAAACTTCCAATGTCAAAATCAGCATTAGAAAGCACATGGTTGTACCATGAAATTGGACGATGTTATCTAGAACTTAATAAATTTGATAAAGCGAGAAATTACGGAGAAAAATCACTGACAGCAGCAGAGGAGGCAGATGATCCAATGTGGCAACTTCAGGCAACAGTCCTCATCGCTCAATCTGAAGGTGAGAGGTCCTCACAGACAAACTCAATAAATAGTCCTCATAGCTCAGTCTGAAGGTGAGAGATCCTCACAGACTAACTCAATAAACAGTCCTCATAGCTCAGTCTGAAGGTGAGAGATCCTCACAGACTAACTCAATAAATAGTCCTCATAGCTCAGTCTGAAGGTGAGAGATCCTCACAGACTAACTCAATAAATAGTCCTCATAGCTCAGTCTGAAGGTGAGAGGTCCTCACAGACTAACTCAATAAACAGTCCTCATAGCTCAGTCTGAAGGTGAGAGTCCTCACAGACTACTTCAATAAATAGTCCTCATAGCTCAATCTGAAGGTGAGAGGTCCTCACAGACTAACTCAATAAACAGTCCTCATAGCTCAGTTTGAAGGTGAGAGTCCTCACAGACAAACTGGATAAATAGTCCTCATAGCTCAGTCTCCTCACTGGCTAATTCAATATGACAACCTCATCTAATTTTTTTTAATGGTAAATTGTTGTATTCAGTTAGTATTTTTAACTGTAAATCAACATGTATTGCATGAGAAAAATAAGCAGAAGTTAAATCAAAAACATTATTTTCTCATATATATTTTTGTTTATTTATTTTATTAATATGATATGTATCGTCTTTTTTTCAGTAAAACTTGGCGATTTGAGTGGTGCATTAGCAACATTTGAAACTTCATTAGATCTAGCAAGAACACAAGGTAATGTTGGCTCCATCTGATATATACATTAATTACCTAATTTATGTTGATGTAAATTAATTGTGTTGCTGTTTTATCAGACTTCCAGGTAAAAGTTTTGAAGATCGCTGTATATGAAAGGACATGTTGGCTAACAGGTCTAGTTTGAATTGCTGTGTGTATGTGTTTAGTTCTAGCTCTGCTTTAAAAGAAGTTCGTGTTACACCTTTAAGATACTTATAATGCTGTTGCCATCGATTTAGAAAATTGACTATAGTAAAACACTGCATGGGTGTGTCCTGTCAGATCTTACTAATGGGAATTTCCTTTAGCGTAATAAGTAAGTATATATACATGTATTGGCACAATGAAAAACTAGATGGTTTGAGTTCAGTTCCTTGTAGAGGCACTCTACTGCCTCCCTGTTATAAGTACTTGTCTGGGTGTAACCTGTGTTATATAGATAAAATGGTATCAATAGTTATTATCATGAAAGGGAGACTACTCCGGGAAGCTATCTTTACCTTCAGATTTTCAATGTGGCCTGAAAATTGTATCTTTAATTTGATAAATTATATTTTCAGAATTAAGAATTATTCAATGTCTTTGTCATGTCAGAGTTATTTTGATATTTATTTTGATATAGATTATGCCCTAATTTATTTATTTTGATATAGATCATGGTCATTATGCCCAAATTTATTTATTTTAATAGATTATGCCTAAATTTATTTATTTTGATATCATTATGCCCAATTTTATTGATATTGAGTCAATCAATTCAGATACTCATATCTATTTATTGTAATAATTATTTTAATATTTTCAGGTGATACATCAGCAGAGACGGCCATTAAAAAAGCAATAGAAGAGGTGAACGCAAAAATAGCTAAAGGTGGGTCTAGAGGTTCGGGCAAAAGTACGGATTCTGGTATGAAAAAGACTGAAACAAAAACTGACAAGGAACTAGACATGAACAGTTCGAGTCTAGAACGAGTAGACACAAAGATGGAGGAAACAAAAAAAGAGGAGGAAGCAGAAGAAAAAGAGAGAATAGAACAAGAAAAGAAAGAAGAAGAACGAAAAGAACAGGAGAGGAAAGAGGAGGAGGAACGAAAAGAAAAAGAAAGAATAGAAAAAGAGAGAATAGAAAAAGAAAAACAGGAAGAAAGGAAAGAACAAGAAAGAAAAGATAAAGAGGAAAAAGAAAAGGCTGATCGAGAAAAAGAGGAGCAGAAAAAAGAAACAGGTTTGTTGGAAAGTTAAGAATTATGCAAGAAAAAAATGGTAATTTTGGTGTTCTATAGATGTACTAAAATCTCTGTGGTTCTTTCTTTAGGATGAAACTTTTACTTTCTATCACTACTGACTGATTGAGAAAATTCATACTTATGTGTATTACGGAATGCTTGTAAGCATTCGTACTGTGATGTTTTGATAATTATTTTTCATTAGAAATTAATACACACTTGTAAATGTAACACTAGTGTTATGTTTATTTCTGGTCCCGTTGTTACAAGTATACTAATCTTTAAAAGCATATCAGATAGATAACATAATAAGATAACTATTTTATTTTCTTTGTAAAAAATACAATTCAATTATTTGTAATTGAAAAGAAACTATTACTGAAGCAGAGATGTTGTGTATTAGAACGACTGTTTTGGTTTGATCAGTATATCTTTGCTTTACACAATTCACTAACATTTATATCTTTATGAAATTTTCTTGCACATTTCTTTCTTTCTTCTTCCTGTTCTGTCATTCCTATCTCTGTTTCTCTTTAACATTTCTTTTCTTTTCCTTCTGTACCGTTTTTCATATCTTCCTTTTTTCTGCTTTCTTTTTCGTTTTACTCCTCTCTTTGCTGTCTTTTAGTCTTTTGAATCTTTTCTCTCCCAACCTCTTTAGTAACTATAATGAAGTTCACTAATGAGAAAAAATGACTGCCATTTCAGTAGTCTATAGTATTAACTTAAAATATTTAATTTTATTGTTATCTTCATGTGATGTTTTTCAAAATAGTTGAGTTAATTAAATGAAGACATTTCGTCTTAATAAAAATGTGACTTGTCCAAGGACACAGCTATGACTTACAAGTATATATAGTTTCACGTCATAAATAACTACGCCATAATTACCTCCCTTGATCAGGAATCGCAACTCCTATGTTTTCTGTCAAGAATGAATTAAGTTTCATTTGTAGCACACATAACTACAAAGATACATGAAAACAACATAGCAACATAGGGTGATTTTTTATATTGACATATTTACTGAATTTTCAAATGAATTATATTGTTTGTTGTTTTTTAGATGAAGAGGATAAAGGAGAAGAAGAATGATATTCAGCAAGAACATTTAAATGATTACATCACAAGTCAACTTACCAGTGATAACACGGAAACATCGGGTATACAACATTAACGATATATCTCCACGAAACATTTGTTAGATTTGGATTTTATAAAACAGTTAATAAAATACTAATGTCAGCATTATTGTATTACATCAACATTTTAATTGATTAGAGATTATGAGTGTACCTCACTTGTCTAGTCTTTGATAGTAAATATTGCCTTTTAATATCACCACTATTGTGCAAAAAGTATTTCGAGTGTAATGAAAACATCTCATCCATTTGAAAGCGGGAAAATATTGTCGTTAAAATCTGTATGAATGGACAATAATAAAGGGCAATTGAAGATAGAAAAAAACTAGTCAGTTTTAAAGAGATTAACTTGCCTGTTTATTTTTTTTTGACATACCGTATGGTATGATTTCACGTATGTGCCAAATTAATAGGAATACTGTAAAATTGTACAATTATTATACATTTATTTTTTGTACATAAAGATAAGAATTTGTGGCCAAATTGATAGTTATTTTACATATATCAAATGAAATATGTATATTTTATGGTGACTAAATGAAAATAATGATATAATTGCCAAATGAGAAATGATTTAATTAAATTTTTAGTTTGAGGAATGATATTTTTTGTCTTTGTTTTATTTAAGCTGTTGTGTGGCTCACAGTGAGGTCTGTTAATCTATTACCTATTACTGTTGTGAAGATGGAAACATTACCCCAGATCTCCTAGTTACATCAATCCATCTTTTAGTTACCTCCATCCATCTCCAAATTTCTTCTGTCCATCTTAGTTAATCAACCTGTCTCCTAGTTACTTAGATCCACCCCTAGATACCTAGATCCACCCCTAGATACCTAGATCCACCTCCTAGTTAACTCTATCCATCTCTTAGTTACCTAGATCCATCTCCTTGTTACCTCGATCCATCACCTAGTTACCTCTATCCATCTCCTAGTTACCTAGATCCATCTCCTAGTTACCTCGATCCATCACCTAGTTACCTCTATCCATCTCCTAGTCACCTAGATCCACCCCCTTGTTACTTAGGTCCATCTCTTAGTTACCTAGATCCATCTCCTTGTTACCTCGATCCATCACCTAGTTACCTCTATCCATCTCCTAGTTACCTAGATCCACCCCCTTGTTACTTAGGTCCATCTCTTAGTTACCTAGATCCATCTCCTTGTTACCTCTATCCATCTCCTAGTTACTTAGATCCACCTCCTAGTTACCTAGATCCATCTCCTTGTTACTCGATCCATCTCCTAGTTATCAAGATCCATCTCCTAGTTAACTCGATCCATCTCCTAGTTACCTAGATCCACCTCCTACTTACCTCGATCCATCTCCTAGTTACCTAGATCCATCTCCTAGTTACCTAGATCCATCTCCTAGTTACCTAGATCCACCTCCTAGTTACCTTGATCCATCTCCTAGTTACCTAGATCCATCTCCTAGTTACCTTGATCCATCTCCTAGTTACCTAGATCCACCTCCTACTTACCTCGATCCATCTCCTAGTTACCTAGATCCATCTCCTAGTTACCTAGATCCATCTCCTAGTTACCTAGATCCACCTAGTTACCTAGATCCATCTCCTAGTTACCTTGATCCATCTCCTAGTTACCTAGATCCATCTCCTAGTTACCTAGATCCATCTCCTAGTTACCTAGATCCACCTCCTAGTTACCTAGATCCACCTCCTAGTTACCTTGATCCACCTCCTAGTTACCTAGATCCATCTCCTAGTTACCTCGATCCATCTCCTAGTTACCTTAACCCATCTCCTAGTTACCTCGGTCCCTCTCCTAGTTACCTCGGTCCCTCTCCTAGTTACCTAGATCCATCTCCTAGTTACCTCGATCCATCTCCTAGTTACCTCGATCCATCTCCTAGTTACCTCGATCCATCTCCTAGTTACCTTGATATATCTCCTAGTTACCTTGATCTATCTCCTAGTTACCTTGATCCATCTCCTAGTTACCTAGATCCACCTCCTAGTTACCTAGATCCATCTCCTAGTTACCTTGATCCATCTCCTAGTTACCTAGATCCATCTCCTAGTTACCTAGATCCACCTCCTAGTTACCTAGATCCATCTCCTAGTTACCTAGATCCACCTCCTAGTTACCTAGATCCACCTCCTAGTTACCTTGATCCACCTCCTAGTTACCTAGATCCATCTCCTAGTTACCTAGATCCATCTCCTAGTTACCTAGATCCACCTCCTAGTTACCTAGATCCATCTCCTAGTTACCTTGATCCATCTCCTAGTTACCTAGATCCATCTCCTAGTTACCTAGATCCATCTCCTAGTTACCTTGATCCATCTCCTAGTTACCTAGATCCATCTCCTAGTTACCTTGATCCATCTCCTAGTTACCTTGATCCATCTCCTAGTTACCTAGATCCATCTCCTAGTTACCTAGATCCATCTCCTAGTTACCTAGATCCATCTCCTAGTTACCTAGATCCACCTCCTAGTTACCTAGATCCACCTCCTAGTTACCTTGATCCACCTCCTAGTTACCTAGATCCATCTCCTAGTTACCTAGATCCACCTCCTAGTTACCTAGATCCACCTCCTAGTTACCTAGATCCACCTCCTAGTTACCTTGATCCATTTCCTAGTTACCTAGATCCATCTCCTAGTTACCTTGATCCATCTCCTAGTTACCTAGATCCACCTCCTAGTTACCTAGATCCACATCCTAGTTACCTAGATCCATCTCCTAGTTACCTAGATCCACCTCCTAGTTACCTAGATCCATCTCCTAGTTACCTAGATCCACCTCCTAGTTACCTAGATCCACCTCCTAGTTACCTAGATCCACCTCCTAGTTACCTAGATCCATCTCCTAGTTACCTAGATCCACCTCCTAGTTACCTAGATCCATCTCCTAGTTACCTAGATCCATCTCCTAGTTACCTTGATCCATCTCCTAGTTACCTAGATCCACCTCCTACTTACCTCGATCCATCTCCTAGTTACCTAGATCCATCTCCTAGTTACCTAGATCCATCTCCTAGTTACCTAGATCCATCTCCTAGTTACCTAGATCCACCTCCTAGTTACCTAGATCCACCTCCTAGTTACCTTGATCCACCTCCTAGTTACCTAGATCCATCTCCTAGTTACCTCGATCCATCTCCTAGTTACCTTAACCCATCTCCTAGTTACCTCGGTCCCTCTCCTAGTTACCTAGATCCATCTCCTAGTTACCTCGATCCATCTCCTAGTTACCTTGATCCATCTCCTAGTTACCTTGATCCATCTCCTAGTTACCTCGATCCATCTCCTAGTTACCTTGATCCATCTCCTAGTTACCTAGATCCACCTCCTAGTTACCTAGATCCATCTCCTAGTTACCTTGATCCATCTCCTAGTTACCTAGATCCATCTCCTAGTTACCTAGATCCACCTCCTAGTTACCTAGATCCATCTCCTAGTTACCTAGATCCACCTCCTAGTTACCTAGATCCACCTCCTAGTTACCTTGATCCACCTCCTAGTTACCTAGATCCATCTCCTAGTTACCTAGATCCATCTCCTAGTTACCTAGATCCACCTCCTAGTTACCTAGATCCATCTCCTAGTTACCTTGATCCATCTCCTAGTTACCTAGATCCATCTCCTAGTTACCTAGATCCATCTCCTAGTTACCTAGATCCATCTCCTAGTTACCTTGATCCATCTCCTAGTTACCTTGATCCATCTCCTAGTTACCTAGATCCACCTCCTAGTTACCTAGATCCATCTCCTAGTTACCTTGATCCATCTCCTAGTTACCTCGATCCATCACCTAGTTACCTCTATCCATCTCCTAGTCACCTAGATCCACCCCCTTGTTACTTAGGTCCATCTCTTAGTTACCTAGATCCATCTCCTTGTTACCTCGATCCATCACCTAGTTACCTCTATCCATCTCCTAGTTACCTAGATCCACCCCCTTGTTACTTAGGTCCATCTCTTAGTTACCTAGATCCATCTCCTTGTTACCTCTATCCATCTCCTAGTTACTTAGATCCACCTCCTAGTTACCTAGATCCATCTCCTTGTTACTCGATCCATCTCCTAGTTATCAAGATCCATCTCCTAGTTAACTCGATCCATCTCCTAGTTACCTAGATCCACCTCCTACTTACCTCGATCCATCTCCTAGTTACCTAGATCCATCTCCTAGTTACCTAGATCCATCTCCTAGTTACCTAGATCCACCTCCTAGTTACCTTGATCCATCTCCTAGTTACCTAGATCCATCTCCTAGTTACCTTGATCCATCTCCTAGTTACCTAGATCCACCTCCTATTTACCTCGATCCATCTCCTAGTTACCTAGATCCATCTCCTAGTTACCTAGATCCATCTCCTAGTTACCTAGATCCACCTAGTTACCTCGATCCATCTCCTAGTTACCTTGATCCATCTCCTAGTTACCTTGATCCATCTCCTAGTTACCTAGATCCATCTCCTAGTTACCTAGATCCACCTCCTAGTTACCTAGATCCACCTCCTAGTTACCTTGATCCACCTCCTAGTTACCTAGATCCATCTCCTAGTTACCTCGATCCATCTCCTAGTTACCTTAACCCATCTCCTAGTTACCTCGGTCCCTCTCCTAGTTACCTCGGTCCCTCTCCTAGTTACCTAGATCCATCTCCTAGTTACCTCGATCCATCTCCTAGTTACCTCGATCCATCTCCTAGTTACCTTGATCCATCTCCTAGTTACCTTGATATATCTCCTAGTTACCTTGATCTATCTCCTAGTTACCTTGATCCATCTCCTAGTTACCTAGATCCACCTCCTAGTTACCTAGATCCATCTCCTAGTTACCTTGATCCATCTCCTAGTTACCTAGATCCATCTCCTAGTTACCTAGATCCACCTCCTAGTTACCTAGATCCATCTCCTAGTTACCTAGATCCACCTCCTAGTTACCTAGATCCACCTCCTAGTTACCTAGATCCACCTCCTAGTTACCTAGATCCATCTCCTAGTTACCTAGATCCATCTCCTAGTTACCTAGATCCACCTCCTAGTTACCTAGATCCATCTCCTAGTTACCTTGATCCATCTCCTAGTTACCTAGATCCATCTCCTAGTTACCTAGATCCATCTCCTAGTTACCTTGATCCATCTCCTAGTTACCTAGATCCATCTCCTAGTTACCTTGATCCATCTCCTAGTTACCTTGATCCATCTCCTAGTTACCTAGATCCATCTCCTAGTTACCTAGATCCATCTCCTAGTTACCTAGATCCATCTCCTAGTTACCTAGATCCACCTCCTAGTTACCTAGATCCACCTCCTAGTTACCTTGATCCACCTCCTAGTTACCTAGATCCATCTCCTAGTTACCTAGATCCACCTCCTAGTTACCTAGATCCACCTCCTAGTTACCTAGATCCACCTCCTAGTTACCTTGATCCATTTCCTAGTTACCTAGATCCATCTCCTAGTTACCTTGATCCATCTCCTAGTTACCTAGATCCACCTCCTAGTTACCTAGATCCACCTCCTAGTTACCTAGATCCACATCCTAGTTACCTAGATCCATCTCCTAGTTACCTAGATCCACCTCCTAGTTACCTAGATCCATCTCCTAGTTACCTAGATCCACCTCCTAGTTACCTAGATCCACCTCCTAGTTACCTAGATCCACCTCCTAGTTACCTAGATCCATCTCCTAGTTACCTAGATCCACCTCCTAGTTACCTAGATCCATCTCCTAGTTACCTAGATCCATCTCCTAGTTACCTTGATCCATCTCCTAGTTACCTAGATCCACCTCCTACTTACCTCGATCCATCTCCTAGTTACCTAGATCCATCTCCTAGTTACCTAGATCCATCTCCTAGTTACCTAGATCCATCTCCTAGTTACCTAGATCCACCTCCTAGTTACCTAGATCCACCTCCTAGTTACCTTGATCCACCTCCTAGTTACCTAGATCCATCTCCTAGTTACCTCGATCCATCTCCTAGTTACCTTAACCCATCTCCTAGTTACCTCGGTCCCTCTCCTAGTTACCTAGATCCATCTCCTAGTTACCTCGATCCATCTCCTAGTTACCTTGATCCATCTCCTAGTTACCTTGATCTATCTCCTAGTTACCTTGATCCATCTCCTAGTTACCTTGATCCATCTCCTAGTTACCTAGATCCACCTCCTAGTTACCTAGATCCATCTCCTAGTTACCTTGATCCATCTCCTAGTTACCTAGATCCATCTCCTAGTTACCTAGATCCACCTCCTAGTTACCTAGATCCATCTCCTAGTTACCTAGATCCACCTCCTAGTTACCTAGATCCACCTCCTAGTTACCTTGATCCACCTCCTAGTTACCTAGATCCATCTCCTAGTTACCTAGATCCATCTCCTAGTTACCTAGATCCACCTCCTAGTTACCTAGATCCATCTCCTAGTTACCTTGATCCATCTCCTAGTTACCTAGATCCATCTCCTAGTTACCTAGATCCATCTCCTAGTTACCTAGATCCATCTCCTAGTTACCTTGATCCATCTCCTAGTTACCTTGATCCATCTCCTAGTTACCTAGATCCACCTCCTAGTTACCTAGATCCATCTCCTAGTTACCTTGATCCATCTCCTAGTTACCTAGATCCATCTCCTAGTTACCTAGATCCACCTCCTAGTTACCTAGATCCATCTCCTAGTTACCTAGATCCACCTCCTAGTTACCTAGATCCACCTCCTAGTTACCTTGATCCACCTCCTAGTTACCTAGATCCATCTCCTAGTTACCTAGATCCATCTCCTAGTTACCTAGATCCACCTCCTAGTTACCTAGATCCATCTCCTAGTTACCTTGATCCATCTCCTAGTTACCTAGATCCATCTCCTAGTTACCTAGATCCATCTCCTAGTTACCTAGATCCATCTCCTAGTTACCTTGATCCATCTCCTAGTTACCTATATCCATCTCCTAGTTACCTTGATCCATCTCCTAGTTACCTTGATCCATCTCCTAGTTACCTAGATCCATCTCCTAGTTACCTAGATCCACCTCCTAGTTACCTAGATCCATCTCCTAGTTACCTAGATCCACCTCCTAGTTACCTAGATCCACCTCCTAGTTACCTAGATCCACCTCCCAGTTACCTAGATCCATCTCCTAGTTACCTAGATCCACCTCCTAGTTACCTAGATCCACATCCTAGTTACCTAGATCCATCTCCTAGTTACCTAGATCCACCTCCTAGTTACCTAGATCCACCTCCTAGTTACCTAGATCCACCTCCTAGTTACCTAGATCCATCTCCTAGTTACCTAGATCCACCTCCTAGTTACCTAGATCCATCTCCTAGTTACCTAGATCCACCTCCTAGTTACCTAGATCCACCTCCTAGTTACCTAGATCCATCTCCTTGTTACCTCTGTCTATCTCCTAGTTACATAGATCCACCTCCTAGTTACCTCAGTCCATCTCTTTGTTACCTCGATCCATTTCCTGGTTACCTTAATGAATATTTTGGTCATCTCAATCATATCCTTGCTTTCTCAAAACCCATCACTGGTTTTGTCTATGTAACTCTTGGTTACCATAATCCAAATCCCAGTTAGCTCCATCAATCTATTTGATCCTATTACTCATCTCATAGATTAATCTGTATTATTCCTAGTTACCTCAATCTTTCCTCTACATTCAAAAAAATATCTCCTTGATACCTAGATCCATCTCCTTGATACCTAGATTCATCTCCTTGATACCTAGATCCATCTCCTTGTTACCTAGATACATCTCCTAGTTACCTAGATACATCTCCTAGTTACCTTGATCCATCTCCTAGTTACCTTGATCCATCTCCTAGTTACTTCGATCCATCTCCTAGTTACCTTGATCTATCTCCTAGTTACCTTGATCCATCTCCTAGTTACCTAGATCCATCTCCTAGTTACCTAGATCCATCTCCTAGTTACCTTGATCCATCTCCTAGTTACCTTGATCCATCTCCTAGTTACCTTGATCCATCTCCTAGTTAACTAGATCCATCTTTTAGTTACTTAGATCCATCTCCTAGTTACCTAGATACATCTCATAGTTACCTAGATCCATCTAGTTACTTAGAACCATCTCCTAGTTACCTAGATCCATCTCATAGTTACCTTGACCCATCTCCTAGTTACCTCGGTCCATCTCCTAGTTACCTAGATACATCTCCTAGTTACCTAGATACATCTCCTAGTTACCTTGATCCATCTGCTAATTACCTTGATCCATCTCCTAGTTACTTCGATCCATCTCCTAGTTACCTAGATCCATCTCCTAGTTACTTCGATCCATCTCCTAGTTACCTCGATCCATCTCCTAGTTACCTTAACCCATCTCCTAGTTACCTCGGTCCCTCTCCTAGTTACCTAGATCCATCTCCTAGTTACCTCGATCCATCTCCTAGTTACCTCGATCCATCTCCTAGTTACCTTGATCCATCTCCTAGTTACCTTGATCTATCTCCTAGTTACCTTGATCTATCTCCTAGTTACCTTGATCCATCTCTTAGTTACATTGATCCATCTCCTAGTTACCTTGATCCATCTCCTAGTTACCTAGATCCACCTCCTAGTTACCTAGATCCATCTCCTAGTTACCTTGATCCATCTCCTAGTTACCTAGATCCACCTCCTAGTTACCTTGATCCATCTCCTAGTTACCTTGATCCATCTCCTAGTTACCTAGATCCATCTCCTAGTTACCTTGATCCATCTCCTAGTTACCTTGATCCATCTCCTAGTTACCTAGATCCATCTCTTAGTTACATTGATCCATCTCCTAGTTACCTCGATCCACCTCCTAGTTACCTAGATCCACCTCCTAGTTACCTCGATCCATCTCCTAGTTACCTTGGTCCATCTCCTAGTTACATTGATCCATCTCCTAGTTACCTAGATCCATCTCCTATTTACCACGATCCATCTCCTAGTTACCTCGATCCATCTCCTAGAAGCATCATCAATTTACATCAACCCTTTCCCTGTACAAGCAAACCAGTGATTGATATAACGAGGTTTTACTTTACACAAACCAGTGATTGACATAACGAGGTTTTACTGTACACACAAACCAGTGATTGATATAACGAGGTTTTACCGTACACACAAACCAGTGATTGATATAACGAGGTTTCACTGTACACACAAACCAGTGACTGACATAACGAGGTTTTACTGTACACACAAACCAGTGATTGATATAACGAGGTTTCACTATGCACAAACCAGTGATTGATATAAGGAGGTTTTACTGTACGCACAAACCAGTGATTGATATAAAGAGGTTTTACCGTACACACAAACCAGTCACATGTTTTGAGATAACGAGGTTTTACCGTACACACAAACCAGTCACACGTTTTGAGATAACGAGGTTTTACCGTACACACAAACCAGTCACATGTTTTGAGATAACGAGGTTTTACCGTACACACAAACCAGTCACATGTTTTGAGATAACGAGGTTTTACCGTACACAAACCAGTCACACGTTTTGATATAACGAGGTTTTACTGTACACACAAACCAGTCACATGTTTTGAGATAACGATGTTTTACTGTACACACAAACCAGCCACACGTTTTGACATAACGAGGTTTTACTGTACACACAAACCAGTTATTGATATAACGAGGGTTTTACTGTACACACAAACCAGTGATTGATATAACGAGGTTTTACTGTACACACAAACCAGTCACACGTTTTGAGATAATGAGGTTTTACTGTACACACAAACCAGTCACACGTTTTGAGATAATGAGGTTTTACTGTACACACAAACCAGTCACACGTTTTGAGATAACGAGGTTTTACTGTACACACAAACCAGTCACACGTTTTGAGATAACGAGGTTTTACCGTACACACAAACCAGTCACATGTTTTGAGATAACGAGGTTTTACTGTACACACAAACCAGTCACATGTTTTGAGATAATGAGGTTTTACTGTACACACAAACCAGTCACACGTTTTGAGATAATGAGGTTTTACTGTACACACAAACCAGTCACACGTTTTGAGATAACGAGGTTTTACTGTACACACAAACCAGTCACACGTTTTGAGATAACGAGATTCCTCTGTTCTTAAAAAGTAACGTGTATGCTTTAAGATAGTTGCTTTTTCGACATAGTCGTTTCATATTCTTTCGGTCCCGGATATGACGCGTCAGGTGGCGTTACTGGTCACGGTGAGGTATGTGATTGGTCCATGTAGCGGTAAATGCAAAATGCAGATGTGCAGCTAAAAACGAAACAAAGTTAAGATTGAATACAAACTGAATAAGTGGGTGTATCTTGTCAAGTGACACATTAATAAGATGATATTCCTGATATAAATGCAGTCTTAGTATCACCAAAAATGATTCAAGCGGATATAATTTTGCCATGGTGTTGAAACGTTAATTTATTTCCCCAGCAGTTTTACATTATAACCACGAGCATTGAACTAAGATATTTCTTGTTACAAACTGAAATTCCCAAAATACGAGATTTTCAGCATCTCCTTTAAAGTGAAATTTGGATGTTACGATTGTTACCGGTCTGGTATAGAGTATCTGATCCTAGCACAGAGTTCTATAACAGTAGCATCAACGATCATAGTTAATGTCCATTTAGTATAGAGTACATGATCCTAGTACAGAGTTCTATAACAGTAACATCAATGGTCATAGTTAATGTCCATTTAGTAATACATTTTGAACTACGTTGTTTACTGATATGTCAATGAAGTTTACGTTCTATGAAGGAACCATCGTAAACATTCTAAGGCTGTGAGTTTTGAAGGACATTGACATAAACATGCTACTGAAGTGAAAATATTTAATGATTATAAGCTGGTAAGTTTAATCAAATCAGATATAACTTTATAATAGTAATTAAGTCTAATGTGAGACGTGCGTATACAGTAGACATCTAAGCACAGCTGTTCAGTCAGTTGGCGGTTTTGTACTCGAAGTGGCGTATCTCCTCCAATCAAACGACTGATACAATTATATCACTAATACGTACATATCATATATCCCTATAAACAGGTGTCGGGTATCCGAATACCCGCATACACTCAATACCAAACGACATGCACAAAAATAGCGGATGTTTGACTCAATATCAGTAATTGTCAGTAAAATGCTGTCCAGCTTTCATGTAACCTGAAAATCCAATTTTATAACATTTTTTGGTAAACATACCATAAAAAGCCCATCTTGCCAATAAACTTATTCTCAAAGGAGGTTGGAATCAGGAATATTTTTTTTTATCAAATTATAATAAAAATCCTGTTCCGAATTGTACTGATAATATGTCGGAGTCTGTTTGGCTGACCATGCTTTTAGTAAGTTGGATTTATGAAAAAAAATAGGATAATACGGGACAGCTATATAATATTAATCTTATTTGTCTTAGTGTATTTGGTACAAGTTTATGTGTTGCACATATCCTCGGGATTAAGTCGTGATCGGACCGGGAATTAGAACGGGTTAATACCTGGTCCTAAGTCACGGGATCAAATCAAATATTTCTCCAACAACGAAATATACACGAGTGGGATCGAAACGTATTTTATTCCTTTGACAAAGAAGTACGATACTAATTTGGAATTTATTTTATATCTGTGTTTGGAATATATTTCATTTCTTGGCAACGAAATATTCACAAGGTTTCAGAATACAAGTGTACATTTCATATGGCTGATTTGGAATACATGTAAATTGAGGATTTTGTTGGGGACACGAACATTTTGTGATGGGGCAACATTTTTACGCCTGAAATAATATAACCTTTTCAAAATGTAGTCAGTTGGTTCTTTTGGATTAACAAGAAAACTGTCGGAATTAAGTAAATTGGAGTATGGAGAACAGTGTAAAGCGAAGGGAACGCGGATCGGGACAACAAAAACACCTAGACCACATACTATCTTAAAAATAAATTCCATGTATCATGAAAATATATTGTGTGAAATTTAGTATAGTACCTAGTTTTAGTGAGAATTTAAGATTTTTAAAATGGCCGGAAGTGGAAACTTCAATCGTAGACGGAAGGAAGGGTTGGACTCCGATTGGTATAACGAGGTTTTACTGTACACACAAACCAGTGATTGATATAACAAGGTTTTACCGTACACACAAACCAGTGATTGATATAACGAGGTTTTACCGTACACACAAACCAGTGATTGATATAACGAGGTTTTACCGTACACACAAACCAGTGATTGACATAACGAGGTTTTACTGTACACACAAACCAGTGATTGACATAACGAGGTTTTACTGTACACACAAACCAGTCACACGTTTTGACATAATGAGGTTTTACTGTACACACAAACCAGTCACACGTTTTGAGATGATGAGGTTTTACTGTACACAAAAACCAGTGATTGATATAACGAGGTTTTACTGTACACGCAAACCATTGATTGGTATAACGAGGTTTTACTGTACACACAAACCAGTGATTGATATAACGAGGTTTTACTGTACGCACAAACCAGTGATTGATATAACGAGGTTTTACTGTACGCACAAACCAGTGATTGATATAACGAGGTTTTACTGTACACACAAACCAGTGATTGATATAACGAGGTTTTACTGTACACGAAAACCAGTGATTGATATAACGAGGTTTTACTGTACACACAAACCATTGATTGGTATAACGAGGTTTTACTGTACACACAAACCAGTCACACGTTTTGAGACAACGAGGTTTTACTGTACACACAAACCAGTCACACGTTTTGACATAACGAGGTTTTACTGTACACACAAACCAGTCACACGTTTTGACATAACGAGGTTTTACTGTACACACAAACCAGACACACGTTTTGACATAACGAGGTTTTACTGTACACACAAACCAGTCACACGTTTTGACATAACGAGGTTTTAATGTACACACAAACCAGTCACACGTTTTGACATAACGAGGTTTTACTGTACACACAAACCAGTCACACGTTTTGAGATAATGAGGTTTTACTGTACACACAAACCAGTCACACGTTTTGACATAACGAGGTTTTACCGTACACACAAACCAGTCACACGTTTTGAGATAATGAGGTTTTACTGTACACTCAAACCAGTCACACGTTTTGAGATAACGAGATTCTTCTGTTCATAAAAAGTAACGTGTATGCTTTAAGATAGTTGCTTTTTCGACATAGTCGTTTAATATTCTTTCGGTCCCGGATATGACGCGTCAGGTGGCGTTACTGGTCAAGGTGAGGTATGTGATTGGTCCATGTAGCGGTAAATGCAAAATGCAGATGTGCAGCTAAAAACGGAACAAAGTTAAGATTGAATACAAACTGAATAAGTGGGTGTATCTTGTCAAGTGACACATTAATAAGATGATATTCCTGATATAAATGCAGTCTTAGTATCACCAAAAATGATTCAAGCGGATATAATTTTGCCATGGTGTTGAAACGTTAATTTATTTCCCCAGCAGTTTTACATTATAACCACGAGCATTGAACTAAGATATTTCTTGTTACAAACTGAAATTCCCAAAATACGAGATTTTCAGCATCTCCTTTAAAGTGAAATTTGGATGTTACGATTGTTACCGGTCTGGTATAGAGTATCTGATCCTAGCACAGAGTTCTATAACAGTAGCATCAACGATCATAGTTAATGTCCATTTAGTATAGAGTACATGATCCTAGTACAGAGTTCTATAACAGTAACATCAATGGTCATAGTTAATGTCCATTTAGTAATACATTTTTGAACTACGTTTGTTTACTGATATGTCAATGAAGTTTACGTTCTATGAAGGAACCATCGTAAACATTCTAAGGCTGTGAGTTTGAAGGACATTTGACATAAACATGCTACTGAAGTGAAAATATTTAATGATTATAAGCTGGTAAGTTTAATCAAATAAGATATAATCTTTATAATAGTAATTAAGTCTAATGTGAGACGTGCGTATACAGTAGACATCTAAGCACAGCTGTTCAGTCAGTTGGCGGTTTTGTACTCGAAGTGGCGTATCTCCTCCAATCAAACGACTGATACAATTATATCACTAATACGTACATATCATATATCCCTATAAACAGGTGTCGGGTATCCGAATACCCGCATACACTCAATACCAAACGACATGCACAAAAATAGCGGATGTTTGACTCAATATCAGTAATTGTCAGTAAAATGCTGTCCAGCTTTCATGTAACCTGAAAATCCAATTTTATAACATTTTTTGGTAAACATACCATAAAAAGCCCATCATGTAAATAAACTTATTCTCAAAGGAGGTTGGAATCAGGAATATTTTTTTTAATCAAATTATAATAAAATCCTGTTCCGAATTGTACTGATGATATGTCGGAGTCTGTTTGGCTGACCATGCTTTTAGTAAGTTGGATTTATGAAAAAAAAATGGGATAATACGGGACAACTGTATAATATTAATCTCATTTGTCTTAGAGTATTTGGTACAAGTTTATGTGTTGCACATATCCTCGGGATTAAGTCGTGATCTGACCGGGAATTAGAACGGGTTAATACCTGGTCCTAAGTCACGGGATCAAATCAAATATTTCTCCAACAACGAAATATACACGAGTGGGATCGAAACGTATTTTATTCCTTTGACAAAGAAGTACGATACTAATTTGGAATTTATTTTATATCTGTGTTTGGAATATATTTCATTTCTTGGCAACGAAATATTCACAAGGTTTCAGAATACAAGTGTACATTTCATATGGCTGATTTGGAATACACGTAAATTGAGGATTTTGTTGGGGACACGAACATTTTGTGATGGGGCAACATTTTTACGCCTGAAATAATATAACCTTTTCAAAATGTAGTCAGTTGGTTTCTTTTGGATTAACAAGAAAACTGTCGGAATTAAGTAAATTGAGTATGGAGAACAGTGTAAAGCGAAGGGAACGCGGGACAACAAAAACACCTAGACCACATACTATCTTAAAAATAAATTCCATGTATCATGAAAATATATTGTGTGAAATTTAGTATAGTACCTAGTTTTAGTGAGATTTAAGATTTAAAATGGCCGGAAGTGGAAACTTCAATCGTAGACGGAAGGAAGTGTTGACTGATTTATACAGACAGGACGGGGATGGTCTGTTGGAGAGAGACAAATACAGGGCCGCCTTACAACTCTATAATATGGTGAGTAACGACATTAAAAAAATTTAGCTAGAACTTAAGGGGTTATGTATCGTAGTCGTTAGACGTACCATCTGTGGTGGAGTTACCTCCCTTCGCTTACTGGACCCCCAGACGAATCAAATCAGTTTATCACGCCAAACTTATAGGGAATATTACTTTGAATCTTAAAGTAATCAATATTGATAAATCATATATTTCTTACTTTTTATGTACACCGCCAAAATACACCAATATATTTCAATGTAAAATCAGAAGTAGGCCGGAAATTAAATTTCTAGTTTTCCATACTTCATTTGAATTTCTAGTCTCCTAAAATTCCTAGTAAAAAGTACATTTTTCTCACCATTTTTCATTTTGACATTTTACTTACCTTGACGGTCAATGTACATTGTACCGCATGAAAAGATGTGATTAAAGTCATGTGTACGCTATAAATATTCTACTACTCGACTTCGATGCTATTATCAAGTGTTTGATATTTTCTTTTAGACATGTCATTTCCCCCTGATGCCAAATGTTTACCCTTGCACCCACCACTCGTTGGGAGAAAACACCCACACAACTACTTGTGTAAATTCTTATCACTGACAACTTTTAGATCAAAAGTGTTTTATTCAGAATCTAATAAATGCAATGCGTAATATACTAGTAGATGGTATCAGACACTTCCAACAGAAAAGTCAACATGTACATTTATATAAAAAACAACCGATTACAATGTTAACGTACACCTGAAAAGGAGGAAACTTCGGAAGATGCCTACCCACAGATTTTACTCGACACAGATTTTGTTCTTTTGATAGAACTATACGGACCGTGCTGTAGGTAATTGGTGTCAAATATATGTGTAATATATCTGAGTGAAGGCTACTAAATCACATTTCCTTTAACAATTGACGTTTTTGTGTAAGTGATGAAATCAGTTGGCTGCCTATAGATATATATCGTGAATGTATTATATCAGATATGATTTAAGCTTTGTTTTATTCATTGTTTTGTTTATGATTATATCAGATATTTGTTCTGTTGACGTGTATTGTAAAACGATTGTTCGATAAAGAAACGATTATCAGAGATTAGAAATAAGAACATAGAAATGTTGTCGAGGGGAGCGGCTATGTTGTACTTCTATATAATAACGGTCGTCTCGGTATCAAAATTAACGAATTTCAGTTTTCCTATTAAAGAGCATTTCGGTATACGAATGGTCGACATCCGTTTGTATTGTGGTATGGAAAATATCAATGTTTGGTTAATCAAGGGATGTCTCGGTATGGACATATAGAGATCTGATAGCAGTATTCGGAAAATAAAACTTTCTCAAAGCACCCTCAACTCGGACTGTTTTTTTGTAATACATTTTTTTTTATTTCAAAAGTTAACCCAGTTCAGAGCTCTCAAACAAGTGATGGATATGACCCCTTAATTCGATATAAAATATGTATAACAATTAATTACGAATGTTTTCATCAAATGTCATAAAGTTTTAGAGTGAGGGATTTATATTTTATCATAATACGTGTGGCTCACCAGGCGGGTATCTACCATACCTATACTCCACTAGACTTGTTGTAGTCCTAATTTGGAGTTTACGAGGACCTTCTCCTTCACACTCAGGTTGCAAGGGGAATGTATTCAACACGTTTATTGGTTAATGATAGAAATTATAACTTACGGACCCTATTTATTTATATTACATTGCGTTACAAATTAACTCTTATTTAAGTTTAAAACTCACACCAGACAAAAAACGTTACATGTTATATTAAATACACTTATAACTGAATGGTAACGGTCTCAGTATTTGTAAACACGTTAAGGGAGGCCTTACCTGTACAAACACACCTGTGTAATGTTTGATATAGAGGTATACCTGTATAGGTATATACACCTATACGTCACACCATTTGTATATCAATTTGTCAAACGGTGTACATTACAGACGTCTCAGTTGATTTTAATTAATGTATCAATATTGTGGCATTGTGGATAAGATGTATGTATAGACCTCTTGTGACACCTATATACTTGTACATGTACCCGTGTACATGTAGGTGATTTAGTCTGCTGCAACATGTAAGTGAATTGGAGAGCACTTCAAATCAACTCAAGACGCCTTTTCTAACCAGGTATGGACATATATTTAAATATGAGAAAATATTGTAAATATTTAATTTTGATTTATGACATTGCGAATTGGTGTTACGGAAGGTACATTGTGTAACTCATAGTGTAGAGGAAATATTTGGTGGGGTGTTATGGATACTGGAAATTAGAATCAAAATTGTCATGACGGGATGTTAAAGATAATGGAAGTTAGAATCAAAATTGTCATGACGGGATGAATGAGAGAAAAAATGAGGGAAGTGGAAAATACTTTACATGTATAACGGTGTGGGAGGTGAGGATTGGTGTTTGTCTCCTGATCATGCCGACTGATTTATAATGCTAATTAAGTCACTGAAGCTTGCTATCGAAGGACATCCAGCAGGACACCCCATCCGGTCACAAAATATCGTCAACGGGCGATCCAGTGGCCCCACTTCAAAAATGCTGAGCGTTAAGCAGAAGTAGCAACAACCATTTCTATAGACTCTGGTGTGTGTCGTGTTTTCTCCTAGTGATAGCGTGAAACTGAGGCCGTTTATAGTGCTACCTCAGTTAAACATAGTGTCGATTCTGTCGAAGACTTCCAGACTGTCAGAAGACAGAACCCAAAGCCAGAGGATCGAAGTCTCAACTGTCAAAAGTGAGTCAGCACCAAGGGAGAAGAATGTTGCTTAGCAACAAAATCCGAAATTTAGTTGCCTCTGACAATCATTTTTGCCTTACGTGCAGGGAGTTATACTTGTTTGGTATGGAATTCTTAAGAGTTTTCGGGATGGCGAGAAGTGTGGGTATAAGTGTGGGATGGTAGGATGGCGGGAAGTGTGGGTATAAGTGTGGGATGACGGGATGGTGGGAAGTGTGGGTATAAGTGTGGGATGGTGGGAAGTGTGGGTATAAGTGTGGGATGACGGGATGGTGGGAAGTGTGGGTATAAGTGTTGCATGCTGGTAGTAGAAAATGAATCTTAGATATATCGTCGCAGTAAGTCTCCGCCGGGTGTCCAGTAGCAAAGTTACATTCGTAACTGTTCGGAATGTATATACCATATATCTACGTGCTACGATAAGGCTATTGATCACGTGCAAACATCTAATACAAACAACATTCCGGACCTCCTCTGATTTTATTGCTTGTCCCGTATTATCCGTATTCTGGTGTTGTGGATTTGGTCATATCGATCTGTTTAGGTGGAGACTATAGATTTAATAGGAAAACAAACAAGACTTCCCGAGTAGTTCATCCTGTGTTCCGATAAGTTTTCATACAAAATATACAGAAGAAATTTATATGGGGTCTTTATTTCAACTCAAATGATATAGAATGGACATGTCTTTTTCTCCATCTGACGAAACACACATGTGATGGTCGAATGGAGAACTGTTTGGACATTTGAACACTTTATTCACGATATGTACCTTCCACAATACAGATTGCGATTTCCTATCACAACTTAAATATTCTGACAAAATATGTCTTTAAAACGAACCCAAACAGGTGACAGGAAGTCTTACGGATAATAAAAGTTGTCATGTATTTTGTGAATTATTTAGCCACGTTTAATCATCACTTGTTAATAATATAATTTGAGTCTTCATTTCATTGACATTTATCTATATATAATATACGTATTTTTGCACATATACTGCATATAACGTAACTTGTATAAATTACATGTCTACCATCTAGACACGAGCTAGATCAGACGAGATGTCGAGTTAGGATAGGAAGATAATCTTTATAATTTTGAAAATTAATTCATCTTTAAAGCATGTTTAACTTAACACCCAACCAAAATAACAATTGTCTTTCAGCATATTTTTAATCTGTAGGCATTCCCGGTTCAGTTACCGAAGAATGCGAAATGTATTCATTTATTGATAAACCAAGTTTAACGAGAGACAAAAATCAAATGAATAATCTTTTTATTCCTTATTTTCAATTTTAAGTGTAAAGCTGACGATGCTTTTGATACTATTTCCAGTTGGTGGATTATAGATTTGGGAACTGATTTTTATCTGACATTTTGTATGGGGTGGTATCTGTAATGCCCACATCTAGATCAGATCTTCATAAAGTATTGTCACGGGTCACCTGACAGACCAAGTCTGTATGCGCTGCACGCACGTAACACACAATAGATTAGTCTCACACCTACATGTATATTCATAAAACCTACATGTAATATTCATAAAACCTACATGTAATATTCACACAGCTACATGTATATTCATAAAACCTACATGTATATTCACACAGCTACATGTATATTCATAAAACCTACACGTAATATTCACACACCTATATGTATATTCATAAAACCTAAATATTCACACACCTACATGTATACCTATTCACACAAATAAAGGTAAATTATCGTATTACGACGAGTATTTGAAAATTGAAATTCCAATAAAAACATGAGAATTTCAATCGAATATTTCAATAATATTTGTAAGTGGAACATCATCAGGTGAGTCATATTTATTCATACGTGCATGTTTACATGTACAAGTATCACATGCCGATGGAAAGTTAAAACTGAGGATAATCTGAATCACCGGGACTCTTCATTTCTTCAGTTAGTTAATTATCAGGACAAGACACATTAAATAGCTACTCTGTTATCTCTGTTTAGGTGTTATCTTATTGTCATAGTGGACAAATAAATACTGTTTAAACGAAATAGCTACAGTGTCGTACATGTACTGTACCTGTATACAATATGTATAAAGAAAAAAAAATAAAGGCATTGAGACTTTATCAAATGTGACAACCTGGATATTGGAATTATATTGTACATGTACATGGGTGCCAAAGACCATTCCTTCGACCCAATCTACCTCTGGAATATATTAGGTTTACCTCACATTTAGACAATATAATTACTGTATCTGTATATTATACTGAGGGAGGCTGAAAATAAGAAGGTCATTGTTATAAAAAAAGTACATATACACTGTATTTGAATTTAACATTATTGATATTTCTACGTAATTTTGAAATAACAACTGCTGTCCGTAAGGATACACGGCCTCTAATATAAATAGAATATATTTATCTATGTATTATCGGAAATGAATGTTTAATGCCTATTATTAAAGTAATAACACCAATTATGTAAATAACAGTATGGAAATAAGGTTTTTTTTTATACAAAGTGGAGCAATAATTGACAAAAGGTTGTCCCTCATTTAATTAAAATCAAAATTTCAGTGCAACGCTATCGAGTGTGAGTAGATATTGTCACATGTTCGTTAACAAGAATGATCGCGTTTATATTGTGCTAATTAAATGTTTAGACACTCGACAAAGTTGACTTTTAAACTCGGAATTAATACCCAAATCAACAGGAGCTATAGTCCATGGCCTGTTTGGATTATCTAGTTTATAAGCTGATATAGTCATACATTATTGTATTAACGTACCTCTATCGCTGACCAACCTGATATAGGTATTTTTAAACAGGTGGATTATCATAATCTCTTAAGATTTTGATATTTTCAACAATTAATTCGTGAACCAGATTCACTTTGATAAGTGGATACTTGATTGTAGCGATTCACCCGATGGCAGAGCAATTAAGAACTATGTAAATGTGAGATGGAAGGTGACAACAGCAAGCTTAGTCCATACAGATCAGTCCAGACTAAACGAAATTAAAACATTATACTTCTACAGCCGATAATCCGTCAGGATGAAGTCTAAATCTGGTGATTACGAGACACCTGCCAGTTAAAAGGCTCTTCATATAGATTGAAATATCAAAACAATAATCTTTAGTTGATATTTCACTTTATAATATCGGGCATGATATCCTAAAATAATAAAATTATATGTAGACGAAGATTCAATACAGTAATTTGTCCAGAAACAATATATTAAGATGAGAAGGATTTTGTTCTAGAGTATACAAATTATCAAAAAGTACGTGATCAAAGGGTGATAACTCATACAGACAAGTTAGACGAGTACTTGTACATGTCTTGTCCAGAACTGAACCGACTGCTTTCTTAATATCGAATTGAACATGACAATGCATGTATCAACAGAATTGTTAGCTGTAGAAATCTCCAGAGTCCAGTCTACCAATACAAACTTATCAATGCGTGGTGCCAGATATACATTTATGACGTAGTACATGAGGTGGCGATCAAAAATGTAAATGTATAGACAAATTAATTAATTTCAAAATATATCTTTAACGTAGAGACATCATACATGTCACCTAAGCAATTTTAAGCATGCAAATTTGTGGATACCATTTACAATCATGTAAAAAGTTGAAGCCATCGATATGTTATTTGTTATTTTCATCGATTTCTTGTTTTTCTGATTGAAGGCGTTGCGCTGTGACCCGGCAGATGTCAAATCGCTGATCAACAGATCGAAGTGCCACCTGAAACTGAACCAGATAAGAAAGGCGACAGACGATATTGATACAGCTCTTCACCTCGACAATTTAGACAAAGAGGTAAGTCCCCCTCCCCACCCTCACAGTCCACGAACCAGATCGGGTAACAGTGTTATTATATCATTATAATGACCTTAAGCTCACCATCGTCTGACATCACTGTACACAGTTGTCCTAACATAATGTTTTCAGGAAAACAACACTGATGTTTATGACGGTGAATGCAAACAAAAAAATCTCTCATTCAGTCAGATACAATCGCAATTTATTGGCTAAATCCGTTGGGGCTCGGAATCACAATAAAGTTCCTAGTATCGGCGAAATTGCACGAGATAATACTATTTAGTCTGCATCTATCCTAAATCCTTAAATCCTTTATACTAAATCGTAAATCCTAAAATCTAGGATTTTAGCCACGGACGACTATTCAAATGAGGGATGTTTTGGATATAATGACAACCTCTGGATTACAAGCCTCTGGACATTCAAACTTCTGCTGTCACTCGATAGACATAAACTACCCGATATAAAGGGGGTTTATCTTGATACCCATATAAGGAGATCCACACCCCGATCGACGAGGCATGCTTTCCGTAACTGAAAAAAGGATAATGGTGTGAACAAGTCTACCCCTTGGTATACAGTAGCTGACTAATTCTACGAGACTTGTACAGTTTGTGTACAGTTTGTGTACATATCGCTCAAGCTCTTTACACATTTGAAGCCCAGTCATATTGATCATGCAATGAAAAGTGTCACGAGGAATCAAATCCTACCTACGTACTCCTATACTCAAACATATGCACTTTTATTCATACTCTTTATTACCATGATTTAATTACATTTTAAAACTCCGCGTGTGGAAGTAAACTGATCGTTGTGTCAACAGCTAACACACATCTCTGTAGATAAACGATCACGTGTCTTTGTGTTCAGACATTTTAATTCTGTGTTGTGTTCTTTTTGTTATTTAGGACCTAATAATACGTTATTGATTTATTGATGTCTGAGTTTTACCTGTCATAATACAGGGAGGTTCTATAAAGAAATGACCCCTTTGTGGATATAGAATTTACTCCGTGTAGTGTGTGGAACAAAATTAATCTAAATCATTCAAGCACAAACTCCAGAAGAATAGGATATTATATTCAATAATGAAACTGAAATACGTTTAAGGTCAATTTGACTTACCAAGATAATCAAATGTCTTATCCCTGATAAAACAGAGGCATTCAAATGCAAAATCTATTATGCTGTGTACAGGAACGGAGCATTAAAAACGAACCCTATTATTTTCGGTAAACACTAGAACTGACAAGCTAATCAAGAATGGCATGTACCAGCCGTCATACTCAAGATTTAATGATAGCAAGGACTTTTATCTGATTTCAAAATTGAAATAAAATTCCTTATTGATATAAAATATAATTTTGCAGTAATTCTATTGAAACAGCTTATTTAAAGTTTTGAATCAAATATAAAAAACCTCATTCCTAAGGCGGACCCCTGCCTCTTGAATATTATAACTATAAATACCACAGGGCTTTATCATTTTAGTCTCTAGCATATGTTCAAGTTTCAAACTAGGGGGAGATAATCTGGTTTTAAAATTCAGCAGCGCAATTCCTTACACAAACTTAATGGATGGTGGCTAGTCTTCGCATCCCCGAATAAATAAAGTTGAAATAGATTTAAATAAAAACAAACCAAACAAACGTTATATATACACTTTCATTATATATAAACTTTCGTTGTTTTCATGGTTGCTATTGACCAGCGAACATTGTATGTATTAATGTATCATTGTTGCGTGTGCTAACGACGAAATTTTGTACCCACGAAATAATTTAAATCATCATTAATGTTATAATGTATCCAACATAAGTACTAAGTCCCGTATAAATAATGACATGTTTTAGAGCTAACAAGCTTGTAACACGTTATTAACAAGGTCACTTTAACACTTGACAGTATTCAGGATAAAAAAAGTTAAACACAAACTTTCGTGACAAACGTGTTGGTCTCTTAAAATAACATTGGGTAATATGTATCTTTGTGGCCGCCCATATGTGTTGTATACCGGATAATAATTATGATAATTTGTACAACCTAGTTAAAACAGTAATTTATCATTGTATGCGTATATACTGCCCTATAAAGCTTTCGTGTCAATATAAACATTCATCAATTGGTTAATAAGTGATTTGTCCTAGTAATCGTACCATGTATTTATGTTAAATGAAATCCGTATCAACAGCAGGCAAAATATAATTATCGTTATATTCATAACAACACATAACGGCACTATAGACATTGTATACGTTATATACACTTTTAAACTGTGCGTGGAGAAAATCTATTTCGATTCGGTTCAATAGATGTTTATCGGCCCTCAGCGTGTGTGTACTGGTGTAAGAATGACAAGACATTGTATACTACTCATTTGAACTCTAGACTATAACGTCGACGGTTCTCCAGTCGAGACTCGGCATTATCTGTGAATTTGTATTCTATAAACTTAACTTTGGAAAGTATGTGTTTGGTATGCAAACCGTTAACTGTCTGACCCGCAATGTGTTAGTGTGAATTAGGTATACCTATCTATATAAGATTTGCGTACAGAATACGCCCAGCAGGGAAACCCGTTCTTGTGACAGGAATTCAAATCGATTTGGTACGTGAAGCATAAAAGTAGGCTTTATCCAGGCGTTTCCAAAGCCATTGTGGCGACGAGAGACAACTTCGTGTATAGAAGACATATCGCTGGAAAGATTAATATTAACACTAGACTACATTACTTAATATGGATGACATACTCTCTGTCTTGAACTGGATTCAACAGAGAGACAATGGACAATCTCCAAATCAAACGGAATGATTGACATCTATGTAGACACACACCTCATCTGAAATCTGTGTTAAGTATTTTCAACGAACCAAGGACCTCTATATGCAGCGGTTTGTCAGTCCAGAAATTGAATAAATATTAGACAGAATATGGATATCTCGAGATGTTAGTAAATGTTATCAACACGAATAGGGTTTAAACTGTTTTTCCTCACGGACGTGTAAAGATAAGGTTTGACAATGTCTGCTATGACAATAGACTGGGTCGAACGATACAGTCGTTACGACTACGTTCTGGAAGGATTATGTGATGAGGATTATACGGACCAAGACGAAGAGGTGAGTTTAGAAACAAACATTTTTAATTACAATTTATAACATCGTACGTAAATATCGGTCTCCAAATATCAACAGATATAACTATCGGCCTACAGACATCAACAGATATAAATATCGGCCTCTAAACATCCACAGACCTAAATATGGGCCTCTAAATATCAACAGATGTAAATATCGGCCTACTTACATCAACAGATGTAACTGTGGGCCTCTAAATATCAACAGATAAAAATATCGGACTTCAAATATCAACAGATATAAATATCGGACTTCAAATATCAACAGATGTAAATATCCGCCTACAAACATCAACAGGTCTAAATATGGGCCTCTAAATATCAACAATTGTAAATAACCGCCTCCAAACATCATCAGAAGTACGAAAAACAACCCCCTAATCCTACCAAAGTTTGGTGTCACTGTTATTGGGAACTGATTTACGGTTATGTGAAATAATAAAATCTTTGAAGGAGGTTACAGGTAAGAGTGTCATTTAGATGATTACTTATTTTGTGAGGCCATCAAATGACTGTTACATGCGCACCTGGGGTTTCGTAGTTGTTTATATGGTCCTATTTGTTCCCCTGCAATGAACGGCTCTAACTCTGGAATGGGTCTATTGTAAGGTACATTTCAACATAAAGAACTTATATCTACCTTAGTTTACAATAGCATGTTACTACTGAACCATTATAACTACCTAAAACAATAGGATGGGGATACAGGTAGTTATATTTAGATTTTAAATGCGCAATTGTTGAATCATTAGGAAACAAATACGCAGTGGAATACTGGTATATTTTGTACATCGAGGTAAACTTATAACGTTGATGCTATTTATTCCCGAACCGGACATGGCGATTGCGACATATATTGAAAAAGTTGGTCATCTTTTCTAAGGCATGAACTGTACTGGATATAAAATCATGAACATGGATAGAAGGCAGTTATCGATACCCCTATCATGGGTCACGTTTTCAACAATCACGGATCATGCATTAACAGTTTTGTATTTACATCTGTAGATTTAAAGAATCGACCAGAATCAAATTTGTAGCTACAACGCTGAAATATGTCCAGAAAAGTGACATTGAAAAATATGTTGTATCTATGAACAGTAGCGTAGATAAAATGTCAATGAAAGTTACGAATACATCCGTAATCAAAATTGTTATCTAATATGCCGTCAAGCTGACAAATCATAATTACTAATGACTATTGAGTAGGAAATGTATACCTATCTTCAATGTCTACGATAATGGTTCTTTTGAGCTTGATAAACATTGTAATTGGATTTTAAACGCTAATAGTAATAGGGGTCATCTTAGTGCTATCCTAAGTTTAGTCTCTCTAACGACCTTTTGTCCGGACAGAGTTAGATGTATTTATTTCCACCTATATGTCAAATAAAATCTTGGTAAGACAATATCTTTATGGGTAAACAAACAAGATTTAGACTTAAAAAGTATTATTTGCACGTTCGATGTTGGTCAGCATATAGTTGTGACCAATTATGTGTACAGATGTTTGATTTAGTTCATCAACGAATGAAATCGGGCTACAAAGACTGGAGTCGTATAGTCGTGATACATGATGATGTAATACATGGAAAAAACCCCACATTTTCTACGAAATTACTCCCGCGGATGTCACTTACGATATGACGAATATTTAATCTTTTATATGTCCTTTTTGTCTATATGATGTAAAATATAAATTCATCTGTACAGCAAGCCGATGACTTTCAAGAGACAGTGATTCTGGTGATTCGGTGATCCGGTGATCCGGTGATTCCGTGATTCGGTGATACGCTGGTCTGGTTATTCAATGATCCGATGATCTGGTGATTCTGTGATCATGTGATCAAGTGATTCAATGATCCGGTGATCCGATGATCCGGTGATTCAATGATCCGGTGATCCGATGATCCGGTGATCCGATGATCCAGTGATTTAATGATCCGGTGAATCCGTGATCCGGTGATCCGGTGGTTTAATGATCCGATGATCTGGTGATTCTGTGATCATGTGATCAAGTGATTCAATGATCCGGTGATCCGATGATCCGGTGATTCAATGATCCGGTGATCCGATGATCCGGTGATCCGATGATCCAGTGATTTAATGATCCGGTGAATCCGTGATCCGGTGATCCGGTGATCTGATGATTTAATGGTCCGGTGATCCGGTGAATCCGGTGATCCGGTGATACCAGTGAATCGTGATATTTTGCATTTACATTGTTTTGTTTTGATAAAAAATGAATCGAACCTAATTTCGAAAATGTATCAGTAACATTTGATCATGATTGATTTGTCATCTCATTTTGATGTAAATATTTATTATCTAATATAACTGGTACACATGCAGTGTAAGGAATACATTTCACATATTGATTTGATTAATTGTTTACTACAGTTTACTTAATATATTCTATAGAGCAAGGGTGACAAACCGATTGATCGTGTTTTAAGTACTACTACTATGTATATACTGTACATATATATACATATATATAGGTGCTAATGTTCCTAAGGTAGATATATACGGTGCATATATAGGTGTCCTTGGTGTGAATTTTCATTTGACATATATATTCAAACGGTGATTAGCTTAATCATTTGATTAGTGGAAATCTCATTTCTTCTTTACTGCAAAACCTATGTATGTATATTCCATATAATAGACATGTAGTAAGATAGACGGGAGAGTGCTATATTGTTTGGTAAAATGTTATCAAGTTAGTTTTACCGAAAATGATTGAACACAAATTCTTCTTTAAGCTTGATTATTTTAATCACCTTTTGAACAACTGGATCGTGGTCGTATACATAAATTATCTGGCATATTTCTCTTTAATGTCATATTTATATTAATATACATATGTACATCTTGTGATAACAATAACCTGTCTTCGTATTATAAATTTTAATATATCACTTTATTACATTTATACCGTCGTGATAAGGAAAATTATTCATTCTATAAAAGTGATATTATTCCCTGGTATCTTTTGTTATTTTTAAAAATTATCATTTTCGTCTAATTCGACCAATCAAAACATTGCTCATAAACGAGAACTGGTAACATTTAAAAGCTGACCCGGTTTATTTTGCTAACATTTTTATATTTTTCTCACGTGCTGGCGCCACGCATGAAATATCTTTGGTGTTACGTGAGACACTGTTAGATATCCTCTATTTCTACTACTGAGGTAATTCATATCGACTACCTGTATTTAAGTATTGGATTTACATATATAAACAAACCTTAAAGTCAAATTGCTTTCAAATCTAAGGATTATTTTTCCACGTTAACAAATAGTCCCTGAAGTCTTAACCACATCATAACCTGGTATATATTGAACTTAGATGTCTGCAGAATCTTCCATTGATGTCAACTAACCGTATTGCTGGTACAAACATGTTTATGATAATCTCCATTTAAAAAAAATAATTTCTCGGTCACACCGACCATTGTTTGATGCATGTTTATTAATAGAAATATTCTGACGACAGGCAGGCGTTATGGAACTTCTCGTGGATAGTATTGATTTGAGTTCCAGGAGGGAGTAAGCCTAATGTAATGTTTAGTCTTTGTACTTTATAATAAAATGTTGTTTTTCTAAAAATCGATTGAGTTCAATGTTGTATACAATGGTCTAGACTACCGTAACCTCAGTACTGTAACAGGTTCTTGTGATCAATAGATACATATCTTTGCAGGAAATGGCATTGCACAACTCGTAGAGAGTCTTCTCAGAAATCATACACAATAGCTTGGCTGTGATATTGACTTGCGTTGCATTTTAATTAAAATACATTATATCAAACAGGAAGCAAGTTTAATATTCTTTCAGCATACAAACTAAACGATCGATATACAACATTTCTCAGAATAGATAAAGAAAGCATTACGAGACTGATATTGAAAAAATAATTTTCTGAAACTTCACCCTTACCTTAAATGTTCTTACCATGGATCTATTATGTATGGTGGCGTATTTCTGCCATCGATTTACCAACTTACGACTTAAAGAAATCGATATATTTCCGAAAAGATGTCAACATCATAAACAAATTGTCGACATAATTAGTAAAATACTTCCTAGATGATAATCATGACAACATTATCTCGGTAAGAAAATTATTAAGTCGTCATATTTTTCGGTTTATGTCGGCATATTTTTTATGATGTTGACATCTCCTCAGAAATAAAGACCGCTAAATAAAAAAGGGGCCGCTATATAAAACCAAGACCGCTAAATAAAAAAAGGGCCGCTATATAAAACAAAGACCGCTAAATAAAAAAGGGCCGCTATATAAAACAAAGACCGCGATTAAGTTATCCGTTACGTAAAGCTGAAGTGATGTTCATTATAATGAACTGATGTTTATCATGTCAGTGGCACTGTTAAAGAAAGCTGAACTGATGTTTATCATATTACAGGCATTGTTAGAGAAAGCTGAACTGATGACTATTATATCTACAGCCATAGTTTAAGAAAGTTGAACTGATATTCACAACGAGCGTTTTACACAAGTTTCATGTTATACAGTATTTACACACACCGTTACAGAAAGATAGTTGTTTATTATATATTCTACCATGCTTGCTCTGATTAGTTTAAAACCGTGTATTATTTGACAGTAATACACTCTCGTGTCAATAATACACGCTCGTGAGTCACGGCTGTTACAATCTTTCCCCTCCACAATCGTGCATTTGTAAACAAACATGGCGGCGCCAAAACGTTTGAACATCGGAGACCGTATATTCTACAACTGCGACATTTAACAGATTGTTAATTTCTATCCACGCAGAGCAGACATTGCTTAACAATATGTTGTAAGGTTAATTTCCACAGGCCACATTTGGAGACCATTTCTACATGAATTGCTGGCCGACATCCCCGAAAGTTCTCGTAACGTTGCCGTCACCTGGCTTGGAATTGACGTCAGCTTTTGAATATTGATTAGCACGCGCGCCTTATCGTTTCTTGTGAATTGTAACAGCTATGTAGCTACACATTTCCCGGGGTTTCGTTGCCGTTTTTCGATTAGGAAGAGGTAGGTCTCAGAACTAAGCGGTACATGGTAGAATAGAAATAATCAACTTTGACTCGTGTATTGTTGTAGGATATACAACTCGGACTCGGATATTTGCAATTTCAATTAATAATTCAGGACTGCGGCCTTCGTTATTAATTCAATTGCAGAATATCCTCGTCCTCGTTGTATATCCTGCAACAATACACGAATCATCGTTATAATTATTTCTTAATTCTACACGCACCGAATTGAATTATTGTTTATATTATATAATACAGGCGCTGTTGCAGAAAGCCGAAGTCCTATTTAAGACCCAAAATTACGAGATGGCGCTAGTGTATTATAACAGGGGACTGAAACACTACCCGAAGAGTGTGGCTTTCCAGGAGGGAGTGAAGAAAACTGATCACTTCATCACCAAGGGCAACCGCAAAAAAGGTACATCAGCATCCAGGCGTACAATAGCAATGACACGCCCACGGCTTAAACATGGATGAAAACACCAACGATAAGATTTCATGGTTGAAAATTCTTTCCCCAGTTTACTGAATTAACTGTTAGTTTAGGTGTCAATGGGATATACTGATTGCCTGTTCTTCAAACAATTAAAGTTAACGATCAAACCTTTTCCCAAACAAAATAATTAAAGTATATAATTGAAACTGTTCACAAATAACATAACATTGATATTCTCTAACGCTATTGGACAGGATAAGATCACAATGATATCATTGTTATGCGTAAGTCAGATTATTGTAATGGATCAGCAAAGTTTGATTTGCTTGGGGTATATAACCCAAACATGATTGAAATTAAAGCCAATATAAACCTTTTATCTTAGTTGCTTCTATTACAGCTAAGAGGATGAAGTTAACACACGCCGGAGATCTGACATACCTCGTCCACAAATCGGTAAGTAGGTCACTGATTCATCACCAACATGTTTATTTTTAAGTGTATGGTCTTGATTCCAACACTCATATAATATGAACTGATATTTAATAAACTTCTCGCATTAAATTCTTCCTGTTTTCCCTCATTCCCTCTACACTTCTTTGTTTTAGCTGTGGTAGTGTTTTGTTGTTTCTTTAGGATATCATGTTTGTAATTGAATTAGAATATACTAGAATTTACTCAACTGTATCAGTGTATTCGTCAGATTTATTTAAGATACATTTGGAACATTCAAAATAACAATGAATTTTTGTCAATGCTATATTTTTAAGTAATTCCTTTGGAATCAGTAAATTCAAATTAAGATATAGGTAACGACATCTCCACGGTATAACATAATGAAAACTTGTTGATATAATTTGATTTTGAATGATGGTTTATTTTTGGTTTTGTCAGCCATCAGGCAAACCGTTTGTGTTTGAGAACAAAACAAAGAGCCTGACGAAACATTTACCAAAGCCTAGTGCATCATTTCGAGATCGTCCTCTGTGTCAGCTAATCAGAATTCACAAGACACCTGCAGTCGTCCTTCCGCGTGTGATGTCACTTCCTAACCTGTCGCATACGCCATCTACTTCCGTTGCCACCCTCAATGAGGAAGATAAACGTCCGGAGAGTAAGATGGTGAAAACAACATTAAAAGAGCTATATAAAGACAAAAAATATCTGGAAAAACTCTCCAGTAACACCGTCTTTCCAGGTAAATATGTCTAGGTATCATATACATTTTTATGTCAACTTCATATTTGCTTTGACCAGCGGATGTTGATGTGTTGTTACCGCGAAAAATAGTTTCATGAAATATTAATTGAGACTTTTTATGAATGGTGTATTTATTTCATTAAACGTAAGACAGAAATAGGTTCAGGTCTAAATGTCTGTGTGTATTACAAAATGAAATTAGGCTACTGTTTATCTTTCAATCTTTACCAGGTGTTAGTCTTTACAAAGTGTCATTCTTCTTTTAAACATTCAATGCAATTGGTGTATTATTTGAAATCCAAACTGAATGTGTCTTTATAAATATACTTTCCTATTTTGTAAATATTAGTTTTAACTAATTAAATACGTTATAATGGGTACTAGCATTATATGTTGATACATTTCAAGCACTGTTTATAAAATAATGTTCTCATGTCGTTCGTTCGTGAAGTGGGTTATAGCAAAACACTATTTATAGCAATAACATTTGCTTATAATCTTCTATATACTATTTTCTATCATTCATCTTTTTTATATTCTGTGTGCTATTTTTGATTTTTGTTTTCTAAAATACCTTTGTTTTTAATTGAACGTATAATTATCATTGGTCTATAAGAAACCTACGTGGGGCAGTTGCCAGGTACTGAACATAGGCTGGTGGTTTTTCTCCGGGTACTCGGCTTTCCTCCATCTCCAAAACCTGGCACGTCCTTAAATGACCCAGGCTGTTGATAGGACGTTAAACAAAAACAACCAAACCAACTATAAGATATTCATGTCTCATTGTTAAAAAGAAATTCTTTGTTTTATAATCCAAGACAAATACAACACTGAGATGTAATAATTGTCGAGTATCTGTTTGTGATTAACAGCTACGAGAGTTTTAAAGTATCCGGAAACATGGCAAAAATCTTAAGCAATCAGCAATTCAAAATTAAGTGTATATTGGTTATATGTTATCAGCTGTTGGCGGTATGGGAAGCCCTATACAAGACAAGGCAGAGGATGCTGTTAACTTTCTATACGATCGTTACCATTACTGGAATCGGCTGGGTCCACTCCCGCCTCCCCCACCTCTACAGAAGTCACGAGCGAGCAGATATAGTGGAAGTTCGATGTCAGTAGATTCACTGGGAACAGCTCGGACGACTGAGTCAAAAACAACATGGAAATCTGGGGAATCCGGAATGAGCTGGAAAACTAAGACAATTAAATCGAGATTAGGAATCACAAAGCCCGATAAAGGAACAAAACCTAAGCCGGACCCGGCATCACTGGAATTTAAGTTTGAAAGCCACAATCCTAGCATGGACCTTGGCACACGGAGAATGACTGAAATTGCCGAAGAAAATGAGGACTCAACCGATTCAAAACAGACTGAAGAGGAAACAAAATCCAACAGCCAAGCAGTGACGGATTATCTGAAAAAACAATTAGATATTATTCAGACACGTAAGTATTGATATCGGTACTTCTCAGATGGTTCTAAAGCAGAATTGCCTACTCCTGTTATAAACACGTTGTCATTTTGTCACCAGTAGACAAAACCTATACAAAAATAGTCGTTGACATCTATTTTACTCGACATTGCATTTCAGAGCAAGTATTATATCGCTCCGCAAGTGTACTTAATTACCAAATAGCTTTTAAATTCATTGATGATGTGAATGCCAACTGTCGTTCAAAAATGTTTCAATCATACATGTATCCCATTTGTCATATATCCCGTAGCATAGTTTAATAGATTTGTCATTTGAGAAGAAAGCCATAAAATAATGAAATTGTATAGAAATGGTGTAGGATATCAAAAAACAAACCATTCACTCCTATTTTCATTTTGCCACACACAGTTTTTGCACAAAGGAGATTTGCGGACACCGTCAAGAAATGCGAAGCGGGGCTTGAACTGTTGGCGAAATATTCTGATGCTAATGTTCCGGAAAAGTTTGAAATGACGGGCTTACTCAACAGTTACCTTGGAAACGTGGCGGTTAATGCTGGTGATTTTACTAGAGCCTTAAAACACCACACAGTTGACCTGAAGATAGGCGAGAAATGGTAATTGTTATGCTATCTCTATATCAGTATATACATCAGTCATAACATTTTCTAAAAAACATGTTTTCTTTTTATCGTTAGTCAGAATATAACAAAGACAGCATTATGTGAAGTGGATAAGTCTAGTCTACTAGAAAGTGTTTAAAGCAACTGTGCATATCGTTGGATTCAATATTCGATTACAGCATAGAGGAGAAATAATGCCGAATTAGAGAAGAAACACTTCAGGCAAAATTTAAGTTCACATTTGAACAAGAAAGGTATATTTCCTTTAAATGCTTGTTGCACGATATTGATATGTGTGTAACATAGTATCAATGGTGATGGTGATTCAGATGGATTTTATTACATACTGATGTAGATTGTAGTTTTAATTTGATAATTTTATTTATGTCGTTCGTCACCTCTAACGTCATTTCTAGACACTGTTTTCATTACTGTTTGTCAATTGTAATAATTATGGAAACCGAATATATAAATATTATAGTTCAGACTGATTATTTCTAGTGACATCCAAGTCTCCCGTCACAGAGCGCTTGGCAATCTAGGTCGGACACACATGCTGCAGGGGAAGTATAACAGGGCACTAGAAATGTAAGTAAACTCTTCATCGTATCATGACAATCAGGGTTTAAGATAAGATTTGAGTAGTTTTGACACACTGTTACGGTCTGACTAAATGACATTTTTACCGATTTGTCGTTAAGAGAAACTGTAATGGCTTGACTAAATGATATTTTAACCGATTTATTGATACCAACATGTCTTTAGCGCCCTTAGCATCACTATAATTCTAGACGGAGAAAACAACTGTGTTATGGATACTTTTTCTCCTTCCTGTATCTAACGCCAATGCTGTATGGAAAACTGTAGAAAACTGTGAGGTGTATGAATCGGCAAAGTTTTGTTTTAATGTTTATGTGCATATTTTTGAAAATACACTTTGCAGGTTTAGTATGTCAAACGGCATTAGATTTACGGCAACTGTATGTTATGCTGCTCTCTGTATTATGCAGGTACACGATGAAAGCTCCGTTATGTAAGACAGCTGCAGAATCGTCAGCTTTGTTTCACGACATCGGAAACTGCTTCCTCATGCTAAACAACTTCTCATATGCACGTGACGCCGGAAGGAAGTCACTAGAAACTGGACAGGAGGCAGATGACAGACGGCTCCAGCTACAGGCATGCGTCTTGATCGGTCTTTCTGAAGGTGAGTTGGATATCAACGATGAACACAGTAACATGTTATATTGTAAGTAAGTACAAAAGTTATAGATCTCGGTTTCGGATCATGTATAAAAAATATCTTGTATTCAGTAAACTGCATGAATAGCTTTACATTTAACCATGAATTTGTGTCTATTTGATGTAGTTAACATGAAGAAATTCAAAGATGCTTACAACTCGTTTGATGCTGGACTGACGCATGCGCAGGCTTTGGGTAAGTATGGTGATTTGAATTAGGAACAACCTCATATTTACAGAGGATAACAATTTCTTTCACTCCTTGTTTAGTTCATATTCAGTAATATTGCATCAATCATGTTGCATAGATTAAATCTTAAACTTGTGAAAAAAGAATATAATTTAATTTTGCTTGTAACAAGCATTTTCATTGGCTCAAAAATTATGTTATCATCTCATAACATAAATAATGACTGTGACGTCAGCGGAGTAATCGTTGTTCACGGGACTTTGTATTTATCGATGTGTTTTTAAATATCTGGAGCAAAATAAACATGTTAAACTTAATGAAAATGTTTCTTATCGTTGTTCATTAAACTATAAGTGTTAACTGTAATATTGTTTTACGTTATTGAGCAATAACACAAAAAAAAAAAAAAAAAAAAAACTGGGGGTACTCTTTTCATAAACCGCTTCACGGTTTATTCAGAGTACACTCCACTTTTTTGTGTTATTACTCAATAACGTAAAAAATATTACAGTTAACCCTTGAATAATTGAATGTCACTGACGATATCTTTGTAACAATGAGGGACATTTTCACTGATTCGCAGCACTGTTTCAAAGGAGGCAAACGATTATTTAATTTATTTAAACTCATAAAACTTTATTAGGAAATTTAGTATATAAGCAGTTATTTTAAAAATTTTGTTTTCAAAATGAATTCCTCAAAAACATAGTATAATTTCTTCACAAGCTATATCGGCCACAAGAAAGAATAATTGTACTTAAAAATAAAGTCACTGTGTGTTTTTTCCTACAGGTGACAAGCAGGCTGAAGATGCTATGAATCATGCTCTTATAGATGTCAACAAGAAGCTGGCAAACAAGTCGAAGAAAAATCAGTCGGAGTCACGTGACATATATCCACCATCTTCCCACGCGTCTGACTCGGCACGATCAGTCATGGTTGAAAGTTGAAATCGATGATTCTATCATTGATGATAAAATCAATTGAAAGTGTGACGTCAGAAACGTTAAATGACGTCATAAGGAGCTAATGCCATCACAGACACTAGTGTACATTGCTTGAAGTGACCTGATTTGTTTCAGTACTTATTGATGTTCGTCTCTATGGAAATGTCAAAGGAAAAGCGTTGTTTTGATGGTATTTTCTTTTTATCATTTCATTCTGAACATAATTCATCTAATTCGTAAGCTGAAGCTGCACTTTTACGTTATCAAAATTAAATTAGGTCCAGTTAAACTCATCTCGACTAGAGTTCGCCGACAGACGATAGGTGGTTACTCTCTAAAAGATATTAATGCTTTTTATCCAAACGTATAACTCAAATATGTATGGATTAAATTCTTGCAATGTTTATAAAAAATAAAGGACATGATGGATCAAATATGATCAATTTGTCGAAAACATAGGGATATGGATACATGCTGGTTACATGAACAATAGATTATATTCCATTAATTATAATTCATGAACAAGAATCAGCGCGATATTGTACTATAGCTGTGAAGTAACATGAAGGTAACATTTTATCTTGTCGAAACATCCCCTATAGGTAAGTTCTCTGATTTAACTGTGGTCCCTCTAATACACCACAACACAAGTTATTGATATGTCATATATAAATAATTCTGCTGAATCCAATGACGCCCCATGGTTCCCCAGTATTTAATGAGTGATTGTTGATTGAAATTAGTTGTGGTGGACCAACCTCGGAGTTTGTTATACATATTTCTCTACACGATTTACAAGTGATATATACCCTTCAAGCTAATTGTTACTTACCTGCTTTGAAAGTAAATAAAACAATTTCAATAAACTATTTCTGCTGTTGTTTGTTCAATTTCAGTCACTTGAGTGTTAAATTTCAACATGGTTGTCTAGAATAACATTTAGGCCGTTTCAGTGTCAGATGACAAGTAGTATTATAAGGGTTATACAGGAGTTCAATCATGTAAAATACAAAATTGTTAGCTTAGATTCGGACCATCATTCTCCTTTCTGTGATTTATAGATGATGAATCGTCAATAGTGAAAATAAAACAATAAAACCCGTTTTATATAATTCATCGTTATATTTATTGATAAGCAAAGCATTCATTTCATGGTCATGTTCCATAACATAATGCGTAATAAATTATTGTCATAGTTTGTAGGAATGGAATTGTTCTTATATTTCATTAAATATTGCATAATCTGACTGATAAAGATCCTCTCCCCCGAAAAACGGGAAAAGAAAGAAAAAAAAAAGGTTAAATACATTAATTTTATTCACAGCCAATACGAGTTATCTCCACTTAAACATCTTAAATAGCATGCATTCTATTGGTATCTTATGAATACAATTAACGTAATCTTTGAGTTTTAAGATTAACATTATCATCCTCTGCATTTTCAAAATAAACTGAAAAAAATGCTGGAACATGATTATTCCTTGAATATTTAAACTAGAATATTATATTTTCTAAATGATTTATATGGAAGAGAAACATTCCGACTTTTCCTTTAAGCATAATTCATGAAACTAGAAACAAGAAAACATTGTTTTAGCTCAAAATAAGTGGGGAAATATATTTGATTTTAATAATGATGCATGGAAAAAGATATACTCTCTCCCATTTAGAATAACAAAAAATACAAAACTACAATGGCTACAGTTTAGAATAAATCATCACATATTAACCACTAATGCTTTTATTTACAAGATTGGCCTAACAAATAATCCTAACTGTACATTCTGTAATGGTGAAAGGGAGACAATCACTCATATTTTATGGGAATGTAATGAAGTTCAACAATTTTTGTTCACTTTTGAATCACTTTTAGAGATCATTACTATTCCTTTTGCAATTAATAAACAAGCTATGATTTTTGGATTATTTGAACATAAAGGCATTTATAATAAAGTTGATAATGAAATTATTTTAATTTTAAGCAATATCTGTACCAAACCAGGTGTGCTCATAAATCATTAAATGCTATGGCATTGGTAAATTTGATAAAAGATTATTACAAAGTCCAAAAGTATATTGCTCAGGGAAAAGGTAAACAGTGCCTCAATGTTTTAAATAATGAATGGAAAAAATGGTTAAAACTTGTTGAACTTGCCTGATAAAAAAAAAAGGTTAAATTTAATATTTTTTATATATAAACCGAAAGTCTGACCACCTCTCACCCTAATATCCCCCTATCTTCTCTATCTTTTCCATCACCATCAACCCCCCCCCCCCTCTTTTCTGTCTCTTTCTTTACTATAGCTCTTTTATATGTTATATTTTTGTTTCTGCTGTTTCTTTGTGTTTTGTCTGATTCTGTATGTCTTCATGTTGTATGCGAGTGTGAATGTAAGGTAGGTTGGATCTAACATAAGTATTAGTGTGATCAGTTAAACTATTCAAATGAGAAAATGAAGAAAATTTGTGAGAGAGTAATTACGTAATTGCACTTGTGAAATGTAACCTGTTTGATGTTTATCATGCAAAATGTTTAAAAAATAAAAGAAATATAAAAACTTGAAAAGGAGAAATTCGAACAACTTAACTTAGAGATTTCTTTTAACCTACCATTGTTAGGGTTTAGCATGTTCACGTTGATTGCATTCAGTTCTTAGATGTGTTGAATTGATTTGAGCATGTTGTTGAAATAAACTTTTTTTGAAGCAAAAAAAAAAAAAAAAAAAAAAAATTCATGAAACTATGCCATTCTACATTTTAAACTTATATCCTATAGAGATAATTCACCTCATTTCATCGTATTATCTATACCGCATGGAAGTTTATTTCTAATAAGTTCAACTGGAAATATCCATCGTGAAACAATGACTGCCCAATACTTTCAGAGAACTAGATGTACCACACGCCAACATAACAACAAACTATTTGGTAATATTTATTTAAATCTGGGATAAATTGATGTTTGCAACTTTTTTTATTGATTAAATTCAAAATTAAACATGTGCATTTAGATATTTATTGAAGCTTCCAGTGAGATCCATATTGCACTTATTGAGATATACAGGTGACGAACCTCCTCCTCAAAAGTCACAGATATACACACTGCCAAATATGTTTTAGGTCAGTATCAAAAATTGTCCGTTCTTAGAAAGAACCATGCAGGCTTTTTTTTTCATTCCTAACTAATCCAATAAACAGTTAAACGTTTTTCTAAACATGACTGCCTAGTAAAAGTATAACATAAAATAACACTATATCAGTAGATTTTACCTGATTTCTGAAAGCTGGATTCTCTATTAGAACTTATCGAATAAGACTATTGCGGATTTCAAAATTGAATTAAATTTGATGTGATTATTTCAGCCATCATATAATGACATCACTTCCACATTTCAACAGAATAGGTAACATATCATTGTTACTTCTCTAAAACATTATTCTTTTAAGTTCTAAAAACTCATTTATTAATATAGGCCATTCAAACGTAAATTATGTACAGCAACGTGATATCAAAAAGTTTAATTCCTACGTTGAAAAATATATGATATATTCAAATTCATGGTTTTTAATCATGATTCCTCTATCAAAATATCAATATTTAATTAAATGATACCACTCACTTAGGTACAAAATGAACCAATGAAAACCATATTTGCATGTCATTTTAAACATATCTGTTTCTCAAGAATGTATCAAATAAAACACTATCTTTACAAGTAAATTTCAGCTACATGTACAACTGCATGTTTTACATATGACTATGGTATTTAAATATAATATATTTTTCTTATTAGTTATATGAAATAAAATTATAAACTTTGATGACATGTAATACTAACAAATAGTCGCAATATTGACATGTTCATCCAAACAAGTTTACTTTGCATGAATATTATATCACATGATATCTGAACAGGAATATGAAAATAAATGATACACTCCGATGACATATATTACAGATAGATAAACTTTATATTGACATGCTCATTCAGACCTGTTTACTATACAGGAATATCATATGAAATAATACATATTTGTATATACCCTGTTTCTGCATGTCTTTTTAAACATTACTTATCCGCTAGGATTTAGGATGAGAAAGCCAGCGGTAACGAAATCAATTGATAAAACATTTCATGATTTTCTGAACATGAACAATGCACCAGAATATGATTTATCGAAAGATATACATCAAATAATTTTTCAACATGGTTGGTCCATAATGATATTAAAAATATATCAAAACTACGTACAATAAACATAACGTTTCTATAGATCTCACAAGATCAATTTAATAAAATACAAAAATTATACACAATTCCTACTTATGTTGATGGTCTTGTAAACTAGTTGTAAAATGCATTTATAACATTCCTTCCTCATATGTCATTAGGGCAAAAGGGAGAATACTCTTTCAATATCATTGTTGTTGAAGATAATTCTTAACAATATACAAAATGTATCTTATCATTGCTAAGACACATTGATTTTCAGGATACAAATAAAGGTATACAGCAATATATCGTACAGTATATAAAGGGCGCCCGCACACTAGTATGAGGTTATAAAAGTTATTCGTGACATTGATTCAAACATGTATCACTTGTTTTCTAAAAAATTCTATTGCGTTTTTACAATACCATCATATTGTCTCAGACTTAGATCATGACATGATCATTTCTACCACAACTTCTGTCTTCAAGTTAAGAACTGACGGCACGCAGATAGAACTAGTTTGATTTATTCCGGATATTATCTGTGTTGGGGCAAGACTATCCTCATTACTACAATCTACTTTAACACATATTCTGTGACCACATCGCTGTGTTCAAAATAAGCAAGGGAAAAAGCGAGCTAGTTTTGAAGGAAACCCAGCAGATGACGGCATACTGGATAAGGAGTTCCTTCTCATCAGGCCAGAGACGATCCGAAGTATCCAAGCTTTAATGGTTTGGCCAATTTCTGAATACAAACAAGGTTCATCTTCAGCTATGTTTTTTTGTGAAAAACAACAACAACAAAGTAATAAAAATAGCCGCTTCTAAAGCAAATATACACTTAGGATAGGTATGAAGTCTACTGTCGTGGTTCAATATTAGGAGGATAAACAAAATTCTTTGATGAATAATTCGCCAGTGGAAAATTAAATCAATTAAGTAGAATGTGTATGTATTTGTCATTATCAACATATACAGGATATGAGGTATAAAATAAGAAAATGGCTTCATATCTAGCGATCTGATGAAGTGATTTGGGAGCAAATGTTTGAGTTATAATAGTTAGTGGTGATGTCTGATAGTTAATGGACTTGCATGATAGTTGACGGTGAAGCATAATAGTTAGTGATTGGATATGGGGTTAGTGGTAAGATATAGAAATTAGTCGTGAAATGTGATAGCGGTGAGATATTTTGTTAGTGGTGAGATATGATACATTGTGACAAGATATGAGAGTTAGTGGTGAGAGATACTCGTGGGATATGGGGTTAGTGGTGAGATCTGATGTACTAGCGGTAAGTGGTGAGAGATTGTTGTCAGATAAGAGAGTAAGTGGTGGGATATGGTTGTTAGTGGTGAGATAGGGGATACGTGGTGAGATAGGGGTTAGTGGTGAGATAGGGGTTAGTGGTGAGATAGGGGTTAGTGGTGAGATATTGGAGGTGAGTGGTGAAACATAGTGGTCAGATAGGAGAGTTTGTGGTGGGATATCGTTGTTAGTGGTGAGATATGGGATAAGTGGTGAGATATGGGATAAGTGGTGAGACATTGGGTTAGTGGTGAGATATAGGGTGAAATGGTGGTGTGATATAGGGGAAATACGTAATGATTTATGAATCAGGATTTGACCAAAATCGTGATATTTACACAAAAAACAATCTCTTCAACATTAATCACTCACCAGGGTGTTCAATCATCCATATTAACTGATGGTTTCTCCTGTAGTGCTTCCCAGACTATACAGTTTAATTCCTAGCTTGGTGCCGAATCTGATTGTATCCTTCTTTATTCTGACTAGTGACCTCTCCCAAATCCCAGTGGCTCGATTTTCTCTTTCTAAAAAAACTATCATTTGATACCAGTATACAGGTTATAACAAGTAGCCCGACATAATCGTCAAGTAACTATACAGATGCCGTTTACGAGGATATCAATTAACATGTGAATCACTTCAAGAATGCTTTCTACTGTATTCGTGATTTTCAAACTATCTGTATAAAATTATGGTTCAGCAAAGTACATTGTATAACAGGAAAGTATCTGTATATGAATGAAATAAATCATGCTCTTTCTAAATAAGATCATCAAAGATTTCCATTTCTATTTGGTATAACTCACCGAAATCACGACGATAGAGTCTATCACATGGCACTGGAGAGGGACGTAGTGGTAGTGATCCAGTCCTGAGAGAACTAGTCCATTGTGATGTTTAACCCATATTCTTTAATATAATTGTTAGCAGACTATGTCGACAGAAAATCTAGTAGAACAATCCACGTCACGGCGATGATACAATTCAATACAGATGATCCAAGAAAATCCATATCTATGATACTGATACACATAATCAAGGTGTTCTTATTCTAGTCAGGATAATCTATTTCTTTGATATAAATACAAATGATCCATGTTATCTAATCCTGGTAAAGATAATCCATGATATTGATACAAATGATTCATGTTCTCTAATCCTGGTAAATATAATCCATGAATATGATATTGATATAAAATATCCAGGTGCTCCAGTCCCGGTAGAGACAATCCATGATATTGATATTGATATTGATACAAATAATCCAGGAGTTCCAATCCTGGTTAAGATAATCCATGAATATGATATTGATACAAAATATCCAGGTGCTCCAATCCCGGTAGAGACAATCCATGATATTGATACAAATTATCCATGCTCTATAATCCTGGTAAAGATAATCCATGAATAAGATATTGATACAAATGATCCATGTTCTCTAATCCTGGTTAAGATAATCCATGATATTGATACAAATTATCCATGTTCTCTAATCCTTGTAAAGATAATCCATGAATATGATATTGTTACAAATAATCGAGGTGCTCCAATCCTGGTTAACGTAATCCATGAATATGATATTGATACAAATAATCCAGATGCTCCAATCCTTGTAAAGATAATCCATGTCAGTGATATTGATACAAATGATCCATGTTCTGTGATCCAGGTACAGATAATCCTTGATATTGATACAAATGATCCATGCTCTATAATCCTGGTTAAGATAATCCATGAATATGATATTGATACAAATGATCCATGTTATCGAATCCTGGTAAAGATAATCCATGAATATGATGTTGATACAAATCATCCAGGTGCTCCAATCCTGGTAAAGATGATCCATAATATTGATACAAATGATCCATTTTCTCTAATCCTGGTTTAGATAGTCCATAATATTGATACAAATGATCCATGTTCTGTAATCTTGGTAAAAATGATCCATGATATTGATACAAATTATCCATGTTCTCTAATCCTGGTTAAGATAATCCATCAACATGATGTTGATACAAATCATCCAGGTGCTCCAATCCTGGTAAAGATAATCCATGAATATGATATTGATACAAATAATCCAGGTGCTGCAATCCTGGTAAAGATGATCCATAATATTGATACAAATGATCCATGTTCTGTAATCTTGGTAAAAATGATCCATGATATTGATACAAATTATCCATGTTCTCTAATCCTGGTTAAGATAATCCATCAACATGATGTTGATACAAATCATCCAGAGCTCCAATCCTGGTAAATATAATCCATGTCAGTGATATTGATACAAATAATCCAGGTGCTCTAATCCTGGTAAAGATAATCCATGAATATGATATTGATACAAATGATCCATGTTCTCTAATCCTGGTAAAGAGAATACATGATATTGATACAAATGATCCAGGTGCTCCAATCCTGGTAAAGATAATCCATAAATATGATATTGATACCGATAATCGAGGTGCTCCAATCCTGGTAAAGATAATCCATGAATATGATGTTGATACAAATCATCCAGGTGCTCCAATCCTGGTAAAGATGATCCATAATATTGATACAAATGATCAATGTTCTCTAATCCTGGTAAAGATAATCCATGAATATGATATTGATACAAATAATCCAGGTGCTCCAATCCTGGTAAAGATAATCCATGAATATGATGTTGATACAAATCTTCCAGGTGCTCCAATCCTGGTAAAGATGATCCATAATATTGATACAAATGATCCATGTTATGTAATCTTGGTAAAGATGATCCATGATATTGATACAAATTATCCATGTTCTCTAATCCTGGTAAAGATAATCCATGAATATAATGTTGATATAAATCATCCAGGTGCTCCAATCCTGGTAAAGATAATCCATGAATATGATATTGATATAGATAATCCAGGTGCTCCAATACTGGTAAAGATAATCCATGAATATGATATGGATACAAGTAATCCAGAGCTCCAATCCTGGTAAAGATAATCCATGATATTGATACAAATAATCCAGGTGCTCCAATCCCGATAAAGATAATCCATGAACATGATATTGATACAAATTATCCATGCTCTCCATTCCTGGTAAAGATAATCCATGAATATGATATTGATACAGATAATCGAGGTGCTCCAATCCTGGTAAAGATAATCCATGAATATGATGTTGATATAAATCATCCAGGTGTTGCAATCCTGGTAAAGATGATCCATAATATTGATACAAATGATCCATGTTCTGTAATCATGGTAAAAATGATCCATGCTATTGATACAAATTATCCATGTTCTCTAATCCTGGTTAAGATAATCCATGAATATGATGTTGATACAAATCATCCAGGTGCTCCAATCCTGGTAAAGATAATCCATGAATATGATATTGATACAAATAATCCAGAGCTCCAATCCTGGTAAAGATAATCCTTGATATTGATACAAATAATCCAGGTGCTCTAATCCTGGTAAGGATAATCCATGAATATGATATTGATACAAATGATCCATGTTATCTAATCCTGGTAAAGATAATCCATGAATATGATATTGATCTAAATGATCCATGTTCTATAATCCTGGTTAAGATAATCCATGATATTGATACAAATAATCCAGGTGCTCTAATCCTGGTAAAGATAATCCATGAATATGATATTGATACAAATGATCCATGTTCTCTAATCCTGGTAAAGAGAATACATGATATTGATACAAATAATCCAGGTGCTCCAATCCTGGTAAAGATAATCCATGAACATGATATTGATACAAATTATCCATGCTCTCCATTCCTGGTAAAGATAATCCATGAATATGATATTGATACAGATAATCGAGGTGCTCCAATCCTGGTAAAGATAATCCATGAATATGATGTTGATACAAATCATCCAGGTGCTCCAATCCTGGTAAAGATGATCCATAATATTGATACAAATGATCCATGTTATGTAATCTTGGTAAAGATGATCCATGATATTGATACAAATTATCCATGTTCTCTAATCCTGGTTAAGATAATCCATGAATATGATGTTGATACAAATCATCCAGGTGCTCCAATCCTGGTAAAGATAATCCATGAATATGATATTGATATAGATAATCCAGGTGCTCCAATACTGGTAAAGATAATCCATGAATATGATATTGATATCGATAATCCAGGTGCTCTAATCCTGGTTAACATAATCCATGAATATGATATTGATACAAATAATCCACGTGCTCCAATCCTGGTAAAGATAATCCATGAATATGATATTGATACAAATTATCCATGTTCTCCATTCCTGGTAAAGATAATCCATGAATATGATATTGATACAAATAATACATGTGCTCCAATCCTGGTAAAGATAATCCATGACATTGATACATATGATCCTAGTTATTCAATCCCTGTAGAGATTTTCCATATCCATAATAATCATCCATATGAATCAGGCTACCAAATACTGGTAAAGATCTATGTGTATGATAATCATACCGATTAGCCAGGTATTCCAGTCTCTGTTGATATAATCCATGTTTATTACACTCGTACAGATGATTTAGATGCTGTATTCCTGTTTGGTATAGTTTATATACAGATGACCGAGTTGTTCCAGTCTTGGTTAAAATAATATAAGTCAATGATGTCGATACCCGCTTTCCATATACATACATTCTGGTTGTGCTAATTCATATTTACTCCACGTTGTCGAAAATCCCGATATGACTATCTTTGAATAAAAGGATCATATGTGCTAATTGTAGGCGGTGTTGAGATAGTTACCGCTAATACTTTAGGAAACATTGTTGATAGCCTTGTATTTCCTCACAACCCTTACTCATTTTGTTGCTTAATGTCGTTGATGTCTGAAGAAGCCTTAGCAATAATTTCAGCTGGGGTGACATGAATCTTCGAAACTGCCGACTGTAGAACCCTATACGCGCCATATGTAATGATGTCTTTGTCCATTAGCGATCTACATATATCGCCAAACCATGTCACCTCTGTTCCACGGACATAAACGGGGCCCAGATATACTTCCATATACACCTGAAAGGGTTTCCAGTATTTCGGTAATTGAGGATCAATCCAAGTTGAAACTTCCCTGACCATATCTGCATGTATCCTTTTGATTTTAGACTCATTAACTGAATCCTGCAAAAATAAAATGCTTTTGAAATTAACTTGTTCATAAAAGCTGAATATTTCCCTTCAAAACAGAGCACAGGAATGAGGTATTTCAGTTCTATCACCTCTTCAACTCACGAACATTGATTTTGAAGTGGAAAGTTGTTGCATTAAATACCTAAGCATTGATGTCATTTATTTTTCATTTTCATCGGGGTATGAAAAACAAATTTGTTTGCAAACTGTATGAATCCGGGTAGCGTATTCTTACAGAAGTTTGCAAACAAATTTTGTTCATACCCCTAAAACTAAAAAATAATTGACATCAATGTTTATAATGAATTTTTGAAAATAATTTTCTAATTTAGAATATGTATTATGAGTAATATTACTGATTTTATATGGGATTCTTTTTCTCAAATTAATACGCAACATCAATTGTTGTATTGTGATGTCACATTTTTCACGCCATTCTCGGAATTTTTTCATAGTGGTATGAAAAAAAATCTCAACCAATCAGAAATCCGCATTCTGCGTACAAACAATCGAAAATTAATTACATCCCTATACACTTTAATAAGCCAAATGCACAAAAAAGACAGTATTTTTTAACGATAGTAAATACATTCTTTCAAGACTATTCATCATCTGTTTCGCTAGTTTGTCAGCGATGTCAAAGAGCCAGAAATCCATGTCTTCCTTACTCAGTCTACCCCTCCCCCCCCCCCCCCCCCCCGCAAGAAACTATCAAAATAATGCGTCATGCTGCTAAATGATCAAATATAATCGAGTAATTGAGCATTATTGGCTGCCAAGTAAGAGCTAAAATTTGTAAGTTAAATATGTACAGTACAAAACGTCATTTCTTCGTCATATTTGGCTATATCGATAATTGTTTCATTTATTTGGTCTATCAGGCGGGGTAAAGAATATTAACCTTCATTAAGATCGGGAACCGATGAATTTGTCAACTAAACGTTAAATTGTGGGAATAGCTATCATTAGAAAGATACAATAATTTCGGGATTATGATCGTGTTTATAATTAATCATAAAAATGAAACACTTTATTTCCGAACACGTTCATATTGTCATCATGAAATTCCGATGTAGATTTTGAGCTCACCTATATAGCTGGATGTTGTGAGATACTCCATTTGTGCAATCCCTATAACGAACATTTAATTAATTTTGTGTACATTCAAACTTTAACTGACATCCCTATGGCTGTTTTACACCAAAAATGTTTCGTAATTATTCGAGACTTTCTGTTGAGGCACTTAAACGACGTTTGGATTGAAAAGCGCCGATCAGCTGATCGATTAGCTGAACAAGCAAAGAGGCGAGAACCGAAAGTGAATATAATTCATATGATATCTTGAGTCTTCTTCATACGATCATCGTTGATACGAGCTTTGAATGTTTCATTTTTGCGAGCCTTTTTTCGAAAATTGAAAAATTTAAGTTTTGTATCATCAATACAGTATAAATGGAAACCGATGTCTGATTATCTCTGTATACAACTGCTTTTAGTTCTAAAACATCGTATAAACATGTTACCGTGGTAGCGATAAAATGAAGGTTAATTCATCGTTGCTAATTACCTGCTTTGCATCAGCAACATCTGCGAGCCAGACATTCCAGTCGTTCCTACTCAAGCTGTGTGTCCCTCGACATTCCCCTCCTAAGCACTTCACGCCTTCTTCTGATTCACAGATATGTGCACGATCTCTGGGTTTGTCTCCTGGTTTTAGACGATAACTACAATGAAGTTTGTACTCGTAAGTTAAATTGTCTTGATTGCACACATGCAGAGTGTCTTTAATAATTTCGTTTATTCGGCGACGAACTGACTGTGACACAATGATGGGAATATTCTCATCTGCATGACTAAACAGGGTGATTGCTATAATAGAGAGGTCCCAATGCATTGAAAAGATAATGTTCGTTGTATCATCGAAAGCGAAGCAGCCAAAATTCCGGTAAACACTCTTTATTCCTCTCTGTTCTCCAGGGGACTTCAATAAACCGAGAATAAATTCCGATATCCTTCCCAGAAAAGTGTTTGGTCGGACACCTAAACACAAAGGAGCATATTCCCGCAGAATCCCGGCGTATATCCTATCAAACATCTCAAGAGGCATAAAGCGATTTGTAAACACGAAACATAACGTTTTCGTTCGAACTGTGGCAATGTCCTGTATCACTCTGTCAAAAGAACAGCTGTCGGTCGGTGTTGCTTCTTGTAGCTTGCTGGGAACGACATACGTATTGTGATCGGATTGATTACCACCTCGATGGTCATCAAAGCTCTTCACTATCAGTCCGAACCGTATCAGATGTACAAGAATGATATCCAGGTGGTCAAGATACGTTTTATGGCCACTGCAGGTAAACAGTTCGATCATGAGCTCTTGCGACAGCAATCCATTTTCTTGGTATGTTTTCAAGTCTTTCTTCAGCCGAAGGTCAGTCTGGCTTGGCATGAAATCATCATCAGTTATGATTACACTAAATGCATTTAAAAGCCACTGTGGATCAGTTATCACCTTATCGAACTCTTCGAGGAAGATCACAGATCGGATGCTATCTAGAAACCTTAAAAATAATATAAACAAATTGTTAGCAATCATTGAATTATAATTTTCTCTCAAAACAACAAATGATGTGCACACAATGACTCAAATAAAAATGATAATGTTATATTTAAGACTTCATTGACACAAATACTTTTAATTGGTACGAGGGATCAATCTGTTATTGTTCATGACCAGACTTCCAGTAAATATTATTTGCTATTGAAATAGGTTATACAAACACCAGGGTGTTTGCAAGATTAGCTATGGTTTTACTTATGATTCTTTTGAAAATGGAACACTCTTGTATTCACAATGGCCTTCTCACTCTTCCCAATAAACCAAACTGTTTGGTTCATTTACAGCGAAAATAAGTAGATACTTTTAAAAAATCTATCTCAAAATAGGTAACAGGTACGAAATCATACTTTTCTACGGGTAACCATATGACAAACGTACTTCTATATACATTTTAGATTTTAACTTTAAGTGAAACAGATCACTTCAGAGGGGGTAGGTAGCTGTGTCAATGTTCTTTTCTGTATCTATAATACAAAATAGCAGTACCTTTCAGACAAATGGATATAGAACTTGTTTAATTTTTATAATGATGCTAGTTCCAGAAATGACTCTGGGTGTTTTTGGAAAGGAAATACATTTTGCCATTGGATTTGCTAATATTGGGCAAAGTCTATATGAAATACACAGATAGTGTGTCCTTGGATTGTAAAAGTGAAAGGTAACCTTTCAATGAAATCTTGCATAACAACGGTTTTCAATTTCGTTAAATACCCTATGCTGTACCTCACCAGCAAAACCTGTTTGGAAGCCAGAATAGTGTCTGCGGTCAAGCATGACAGTGTAACAATATGATTCACTGAGAGCGTTGTTGCAGTAGTCCTGGGCATATATGTAAGGCTTGATTACCGGAGTCGCTTCGTAAGAAACCATGGGTTAACAAGTAAAATGAAACTGATCGTGGATTTTATGTCAGAAGTTTGGTCATGAATCTTAACATTTCAATCACTTGGTTTAATTGTTTCTTTTCATTTCTTGTATAGCTAAACGAAGTTTAGAAAGTGAAAAATAAATACGTACTTTAGAAACTCCCGGATAGATTTCTCATCAGTAATTGCCTTTTCACACCTAGTACTAATTTCAGCTATTTCCGTAACGGATAAAATTGGAGTTTTTTCCTTTATCTTCAGTATTTCTCTTTCTAAAGCAATCCAATTCGCTGGGATTTTAGTCTTCCAGTGTTCTTGGAATTCAGCCACTTCAGAAATAATCCTTCTTATTTCTTCACACGTCGGATCGTTTTCTAGAGAGTTATCCACGGTGAGGAAATGGATGGATTTATACTTTGCAATGGAAGGACTTTGAGAAAGTTCAGGAAACTGAAATAATCTCTGTTCCAGGCGACTGATTTCATCCTTAAGTTTCTGTTGATTCTGTTATAATAAAAGTGGCGATCGATCCAATTAATATTTGAAGGAATACAATTTTATGACACGCGTTCTTCTTTTATCCATAATGAAAATAATGAAGAAAGTAGAGAAAACTACCAAATACGTCCAGCTTATCATCATCATAGTTAACTTATTACAATATGTAAATGTTAGATATTTCAATAAAAATAAATTAATTTCTATTAATAATCCGTTAATTCACCGGTTATTCATGGTTTTCGCTAAATCACTGGTTTCACAAGAAATGTGTTAATAACTGTCACTCACATTAGAAGCAATATATATCTTTTTTTTAATAAACTGACGATTTATTCTTGAAACGTTATTTTATATATACTGTTTGCTTCATTTTTTTTTCGTTTACTTTTATTCCGTTTTAAATTGTTGCAGATAAGAAACATCTCGAATAAATACAATTCCACGAAATATTTTCCGCTGTTTTAAGTAAAACCAGATAGAAATATGCAATGTCTCCGTTATCGTTGCCTACCTTGTAAGCCTTTTTCACCTGATCCATATGTGTTCCAACAATGATAATCGGCGGATGATGCTGAAGATGCTTGCTGGGATCATAGAAGAATGATGCACTACCGACAATCCTTATCCAATTTCGCAGTCTCTCTGCAGTGTACATTTATGCATAAACACTAATTTGTTAGGTATCAAAAAGCTAAATTGAATTCGGAAATGATACGAGTTTTCTTTAAATAACTCACAATTGCAATTATACAAAAAAGAAATGCAAGTTCGGTTTTTCTAATATAACTTTTAGACACGTGGTCTTAATTTAATTAAATTTACACTGAACTTCCTCCATGCACTTTGAAAAGAATCTCATTTAAAACTCAATCGACCGTGACTCGACGCTGCATATTTTCAGCATTTGTTTCAAGAAAGCGTGCATCCGGGGTGTAGTAAAAATCGGGGAAGTTATCCCCCTTTGTTGGAACTGAATCCGCATGTGAGCTCCTACATAGTCCCGTAGGGGGTCAGAGAGCAGTCAAGCCACAGATCGTGAGTACTCATTAATGCTCTGTCCATTGACTTGTGGAATTCCCTTCCTTCCGATATAAAAAAATAACCCATCCATAAGTAACCAGAAAAGGTTCTTACACAGACACTCCCGAACAGTCCCTCCTTATTACAATTACCGGAAACGTCCGGACCAGATCCATCATGCCAGACTAAGGATGAACTGCAGTAATTTAAATTCTCACCTTTTTAACCGAAATTTTGTAGACAGCTCCCAGTGCTCCTGTAGACAGACTGATGAAACAACTGATCACTTTCTTCCTTTTTCTATATCACAGTGATATCAGACATACTTACTTCGTAAATTTACCCGAGGGCTACACTCTGGACATTATTTTATACGGAGATCTCAACTTGTCTATTATTGATATTGAATCCATTTTCCGTTGTGTACATAATTTATTTCTAAAACTAAATGCTTTGAGTGACAGTTATTTATTATGTTACCCAAGACTCTGGACGAGATACTGTTTATCTTGTCATAACGTAACATCCCCATTTAAACATATCAGGTTTACAAAATTCTTGTATACTAGTTCAGTATCACCTCCTTAAGGATTCTGAAAATCTCATTCTGTCTTTCTCTTCTTACCTCCTTCTTAGCTTTCACATGTTGTCGGTTATTGATTTAGTAAGTATAGTTATAATATTCAATCTCTCTGACTCCCTCTTTCTTCTCTCCCCTCCCTAATTTTCACATGATATTTGTCACTAATTTGTTATATACTTAGTTTACAATATGCTCTTAAGTGTTTGTCTCTAGTCTATCTGTACTCAGGGGACATATTTATATAAGTATTCTAATACACCTTTTCTGAATGTATGACTTTGAATTTGAAATAAAATATGGTTTAAACTAATGCACTGTCGGGTTTTGGGATACGAGATATATCATAGGTCTTTAGAGAAGGCCGGTGACATTTAAAGTTCCTGTTTTCTTTACACTGGTGTCACAATGCCCGTAAATTTACGCATTTTTTATGTGTTGTTTGCCCGAGTGACGTTCTTGATGGGGTCAATGTTAAGGGGAGAAAGAACAACGACTGATGCCAGGGATGGGAAAACACGTTACTGGTTTGGATCAGGAAAAGGCCTAACGTACCCCTTTTAACAGTAATCACGCAAAAAAAAAAAAAAGAAAAAAAAAAAAAACGGCTGTGATTGGAAAACAGAAAACATCAAAATGTACTTTACAATGACAAAATAATCGAGAAAACCACAACATGCACACACCACCAACAAGCATTTAAAATAGATTTGCGTTTCTTTTTTCCGCTGGTATTTATTCACAAACAACAATTTGAAATAGTTTACCTAATTCTTGTTGGTCTTGAAGGCATGTCAATACGTTGATTGTCAGTACGTAAACACCATGGCCACTGACGAAAACATGGACTATAGGCTGAAAAGCAAATTGACCTCCCATATCCCAAAGGGAGAGAAAAGCAAACATCCCCGGAGACGTCATTGCTCTGCGATTTGTCTCTAGTGCTGTTCCCAAATATTGTTCATCAATTTTTGTACTGGAGTCCACACTGTTTGGTTGACTTCGGATGTCGTTCGACTGATCATCTTTAAGAGAGCATTAGGTAAATCGAAGAAATCAAGATGTGCTTGTCGACAGCAAAGTTTGTTGAAATCATATCATTGACGGTATTTTTAAATATACAATGAAGGTATGATTTTAACGACCTGCATGTTTTCATTTTCACGTCGATGTAAATAGGTGTAACGACATATTAAACATGAACGCTTAAATAATTGGAAGAAAAAGACAGAAAGACGTACACTTAAATATTTACCTTTCTGGCTTATCATTTGATGACCTGTCTTACTCATACATCTTGCATTTAAGTGCTCCTGGTTCATCAGATCTGTTCGGGAATATATTATTTCGGCGCTGGTTACTGTAAAAAAAAAAAAAAAAAATCAATGAGGTTCATAGATGAAAGCTAGCTATAAAGCCAGCTTCAGAACTTCAAATCGATGATTATAGTCCTGTTTTATTTTCAGTTATAAACCCTTAGTAAAATAAACCTTGAGAAGATACGCAATTTGGAAAAAACTAAACAATATATTCACATATCTATTGTATGTCACTATAGGATGAATAAGGAACTATTATAGTAAAATAACAATAATTTCAGAACTATTGAAGTAAATCGTTTCATTTTAATATTTTGATATTATTTTTTTTCTTCATTTTTTTTCATTTCACGGAAATAACCGATTCTGTGATGCTCTGAATTCAAACGGTTACAGATAAGATAAGTCGGATATGCTTATTTGCGTATTTTACATAGTCCCATGTAATTGTTATAATATTTAAAAGTATGAAAATGAATATATACGTTTGTATACATGTACAATACTGCTTATCAGGCTTTATCAAAAACATATTTATTATTTTAAAGTATCTTTGGATACATTTTATACATATATTTAAACATTGCGAATTAAAAAAGTATGTTTTCGCTTCATTTCATTGCATCTTTTACCTTGCTGCTGTTGCCGATTCGACTTTCTCATAGCCGGCGTCCAAACAGAGTCATCGACTTCTAAAATTCAAATAGAGCAAATAATTTAAACGGAAATCTTTTCGTAGATTTGCAATCACTTTTTAAAATAAATGATTAAAAAAAAAACCTCAACTTTTAGAGAGTTTTACTTTGACAAATTACAATATGAAGATGTGATATAAAGAAAAAAAAACACAAGTAACATGCCTATAGAGTATATGATAATTTACGTCATGATCGTAATAAAAAAATGCTATTGGATGTTTGATAATTTCATATTTGCATTCTGTGTTTCATTTTTTTGTGGAAAGCCTTCTTGACTGCAATACGCAAAATCTACTATAGATTCAACTACACGTATATCATTGACCGTTATCAAAGGTTATTTCGTGCGTTAGCCTTCAATTAATTTGAAGCATGTGCTATGTCGTCATAATAAATTATCTACAGTGCTATTGAAAATTACCTTCTTCGATTGTTGTTTTTTTCTCCATTTGCTGTTTTAGTAAGTCAGCAAGCCTTTCAAATGTAATGCTATCGGGCGTTGTCTCTTCCAGTTTAGTCCACTTTTTGGTAGTACTGATCTTAAACAATTGCTTGTATATATTGCCACCTTTGGTGGGAATGCGATTTATAATATTGACGGGTTCTCTTTGTAATCGTGTAAAGGTTGTAGTTTTCCCAGCCCCTTCCGGTCCAAGAAATACCACTCGAATATGACGATATTCCTCTGTTTCGCCGTCAAATAGGGACATATAATTCTTTATGCTGAATCTGGTATAATCTGGAAAAATAATCAAACAATTATTAGATATCATTCGACAAACCTTAGACACGAGCCTCCTACTACCGTTCTGAGTATTATTTAGTCAGGGTTACAGACGTATGTTTACCCTAGGAGTAGAGTAAATACGAATATTGAAGATGCTTTCTGATATGTTCCGTTGTTCATTCGCTTGAGAATGTGATACTCCAGTTCGACCTAGATTTGCATGTCGTCAATCAAGCTAAAGAGGTTAAACATTTATGTGATCGCTTTCTAGTTAGACATCTTTGTATTCTCTAATAAAAAGTATTCTGTAATAATTATCAGATTTGAGTAAACTCACAGGAATAAAGAAATCAACTACGTCTTATATATTTCATTACTATCGAATGAAAGAAGTCTACTAGACATTACCAGAAACTTTACATTTAGCTAACAACGTTTTGTTGCGAATATCTTACCGTTAAAGTTAGTTAAAGCACTTCCAAAATATCTTCGAAGATGATTAGATGCGCCTGTACTTGATTTCCTGCTTGAGACAAGCTGAATTGCTGTTTTTTCATTATTGTTTTTTTGTTGTGGTTGAAGTTCTGCTTTAATGAGGTGATACCAACATGTGTTGATTTCCTTGCAATGGTGTAACGCTGTGCACCCATCACGGTCAACGGCATGGATATCAACCGAGGGTAATCTGAGGATGTGTTGAACTATGTCGTCATGCCCTCCAGCTGATGCGTTCATCAAACATGTTAGTCCAGTGTATTCGTCAATAGCATTCGGACCAAATCCTAATGCTATCAGGCTGTTGAATACCTTCTGATTACCACGGGAGCATACAACAGGTAATGGATTCCATGAAAGGGTTTTTATTTGAGATGGGTATGTGTCCACGATGTACTCACTTAGCACATCATTACTGGAGAAGATGGTTTTTATGTATTCACGATAGCGGTTGATATCTTTTTCAAAGATACACAATGCCTTTGCTAAAATTTGAAAAGATTTAACATTTCCCATTATACAACATACCATTAATCCATCTTGACCATTAACATCTACTGAACTTAATATCTGTTCTTTATATTTTTCAGAAATATATAGAACGATATCAGTTTGATGAGCGATAACAGCCGTCATGAGACACGATCCCCCGGTACATGATGTCGATTTAGGGTCCAAACCCTTCTCTACCAAATACTGAAACATCTCAACGGATCCACAATGACAACACTGTAACAAAGCGTTCGTGCCAGTCATATCCTTCATCAAAATTAGGTCTGGGTAGTTCTCTAATAAATATTTCACAAGGTCAATTTTATTTTTTAGAACAGCCAGTGTCAAACATGTTATATCTGAATTTGCTGTATTGATGTCCAGTACATACTTAATTCCAAATTGAAAAACATCAATAGTTCTAGTTAACAGAGTGTTCCATAGATGATCGGTATCTACAGATGCGATATTTTTCTCGAGGCCGATAAATTTGTTGATATCTATTCGAGCTTTTGGGTCAAGACCCTTCTGTACTAGATATTGAAACATCTCAACGGACCCTCCTATACAACAGTATAACAAAGCGTCCAATCCATTCGTATCCTTAATGTCAATTGTGCTGGATAGTTTTCTGCTAGATATTTTACGAGGTCCATTCTGTTGTTACATGCCGCAATCATCAAACATGTGTGTCTAGAATTAGATGTCGTCGTTGCGTCCATTCCCGTCTGTACTAGATATTGAAACATCTCAACGGATCCCTCTGTGCAACATAATAATAAAGCGTCCAAACCATTCATATCCTTAAATGTCAATTGTGCTGGATAGTTCTCTACTATATATTTTACGATGTCCTCGTTGCTGTTACCTGCAGCAACCATAAAACAGGTGTGTTTATAATACGATGTCGTCGTTACGTCCATTCCCGTCTGTACTAGATATTGAAACATCTCAAGGGATCCCCCTTTACAACAGTATAACAAGGCATCCCATCTATCAGTGTCCGTACATGGAATATGTTTTGGATACTTACAAACTATGTATTGTACGATATTGATTTTGTTGTTGACGGTAGCGACCATCAAACATGTTTTTCGATTTTTTGATCTCGTTGTTGTGTTCATACCCTTCTGTACTAGATATTGAAACATCTCAACGGATCCCCCTTCACAACAGTATAACAAAGCGTCCATTCCATTCGCATCCGTTAATGGCAATTGTGCTGGATAGTTTTCTACTAGATATTTAACGATGTCTATTCGGTTTTTACCTGCCGCAACCATCAAACAGGTGTCTCCAGAATCCGATATCGTTGTTGCGTCCATTCCCGTCTGTACTAGATATTGAAACATCTCAACAGATCCCCCTACGCAACAGTATAACAAAGCGTCCAAACCATTCGTATCCTTTAATAGCAATTGTGCTGGATAGGTCTCTACTAGATATTTAACGAGGTCCATTTTGTTTTTACCTGCCGCAATCATCAAACAGGTGTGTCCAGAATTAAATGTCGTTGTTGCGTCCATTCCCGTCTGTACTAGAAATTGAAAAATCTCAACAGATCCCCCTACACAACAGTATACCAAAGCGTCCAAACCATTCGTATCTTTTAATGGCAGTTGTGCTAGATAGTTCTCTACTAGATATTTAACGATGTCCATTCTGTTATTAACTGCAGCAATCATCAAACAGGTGTGTCCAATATTCGATATCGTTGTTGCGTCCATTCCCGTCTGTACTAGATATTGAAACATCTCAACGGATCCCCCTTCACAACAGTATAACAAAGCGTCCCATCCATTCTTATCCTTAAATGTCAATTGTGCTGGATAGTTCTCTACAAGATATTTTACGAGGTCCATCTTGTTCTCACATGCAGAAATCATCAAACAGGTGCGTCCAATATTCGATATCGTCGTTGCGTCTATTCCCGTCTGTACTAGATACTGAAACATCTCAACGGATCCCCTTACACAACAGTGTGACAAAGCGTCCAAATCCTCCGTATCCTTTAATGGCAATTGTGCTCTACTATATATTTTACGAGGTCCATATTGCTCTCACGTGCAGCAATCATCAAGCAAGTTTTCCCATTATTTGATGTTGTGGTTGTAACCATTCCGGTCTTTGTTAGATATTTAAAAATCTCGACGGATCCACCGATACAACTGTACAACAAAACGTTCAGTCCTTCATTATCTTTCATAGAAACCTGGTCTGGATAAGTCTCTACTATATATTTCAAGAGGTTGACTTTACTGTAGATAGCAGCTATCATCAGACATGTTTTTCCCGTATTTGATATATTCGCGAGATTTATACCCATCTGCACTAGGTACTGAAATATTTCCACAGATCCACTTTTACAACAATGCATCAAGGCATTCCATCCATTGTTATCTGTTTTACTAATCTCGTCTGGGAATTTCTCAACTACATGTTTTACACGGTCAATATTGTTTGTACTCACAGCATCCGTTAAACGCGTCTTTTCTGTATTTGATGCCATATTAGTATCCATATCACACTAAATTAGCGGAATGAATATCCTAAGAGCAATCTGATAAAACAACTTTCAAAATGTCCGATCTTGATAAGTTTCATTTTTTTAGGTATACGTTGAATCACAGTAGATTATATGATACATAATCAAGAACAGTATGTTCCGTTGGTGCTATAGTATCTAAACAATGACGCACGTGTAGCGAGGTGGAAACGGGTTCATATCGGCCTCTTATATTCTTGCTTCCATTTGACATCCATTCAGTTTGTGATTATCTAACGGTGTCAATGTATTCACAGATCGTCATCCATGGGTTTACTGCGCTCATCTGTGGAAAAGAAGCCAGTAAATACATAACTATTTTTTATAAACTCCCATTGAAATCACCAACTCCTGAATTTCTTTCTATGTGTATGGTATCATAAATGGCAAGAAAATACATTTTTCTTATCGTCTATCTTAGAAAATAAAATTGAACATTCAACTACAAAAATGCTGTTAACACGCTTCCACAGGGCAAACAAAATCAAAATTTTGAGTTTATTTGGTTTGCTTTCCAAACACGATATTGTGTTTACATCTCTGAGCAACTATGTTGGTGACAGCTTCTTTACAAGTTAATAAGCCTTTAAGGGTCTAGACTGATGTTATAATAGATAATTCGAGTGATTTGTAGTCTTTTGCTTTATGTTAAATATTACTCAGTAATGTAGGTGGATAAAAAAACTACTTGTTTTTGTTGTTTATAATGTTCAACGAGATATCCTTAGAAATCCATATTGACAAATATCGAAGTCAAAATGGTATTATTGATTTATTATGTAATAGTATTTAAAACAAAGTTAGAGAATACAAACAACCGTTGCTGGACGAAGATTTTCTGGAGTCGTATGATCAAAACTAAGATTTAGTGGCAAATCATTTTTTAAAAGTGATATTGAAAATATATTATATATCATTATAATTCAGACGTTTTATCTAATTGGTTAGTCTGAATAGGACAGTGAGATTAATTTGTAAATGTGTAAACTTTCTCATTTCCCACCAAATACGAAGTTAATGTGTACTAATAGCAGTTAAGTAAGTGTGTTATCTTGTCACTAGAGTTAGAGCCACACATAATGTAGGTTATAGGAAACATAGTAGTCACCGATTGTAATTGTTATTGACAGCCGAATATGACACGCGCATGTAGGAATCAGTAATCTGATGTACCGCATCTCCCGTCTTATCTAGCAGACGACAAGGTGTGCTTGTTATTTTTTTTGTTTTGATTTTTTTTTTCTGAATTAACCTTCCTCGCGACAGCCTGGGAAATATAGACAGCTGTCAGGGAGAGACATAGAATAGGAAATAATAATAATAAAAGCAACAAAACGAACAAAAACAACAAACAGGCAAACAACAACAACAGAGCAGTGAAGAAAGACAGAACATGAATTAGATATATCGTACAGTCATTCAATCCGTTTGACGTAATTTTAAAAACCATGTCTATCTGAATATCTGGCAATTGTCCAAATGCTCTTTTTGTTCATGTATGCAGTCATATAATCTTCCTGATCACGAGAAACAGTCTTCCCTACACGAAGCACTTAAAGCTGACAAGATATAAATAACAATAATAACTTTACAACCATAGTTTATTTTATGTACTAGTTTTTAACTAAGCCTTTACCACAGAAGTGCATTGTTCACATTCATAGAGTATTAAATTTAAAAAACGCTAACAACTTGATATGAGAATTGTCCTTCATTCAATAAATATTAAGACGAGCTGGTCATAACCTGTAGCGGCATAACCTCAAGAACTCATATATATGTAGTCTGCGGATTTGACCTGTGACGGGTTACATCAAAACCTGTAATTTGGCCACATTAGTAACATTCAATGTATAGTTTAAGTCCCATTCTTATACCAATGACATTTTAAAGAGCCTATAACAATGTGTGATTAAATTCTCCTATTCCAAAAATAGCAAGACAGTGTTGTATGCCGAAGATTCTTAATCTGTTGTCATATTTTACATTTACGATTTAACTCTAGCATCAGAATCAGTGTGTGTACTGATATGTATGGGCTGTGTAACAATGAGGTTAATTCTCATCAGGATCATGATCAAATCTTCATAAAATCAATTAGTGTAAATGATATATTATATCCATGACATTTATGTCAATTCCACTTGTAACAGTGTAACGTGCTCAAAATGAAGAACTGATAAACATATACACGCAAGTTTTGGCTTGTGAAATATTTGACATATAGCGTATCCAATATTGTTTCTACAAACAATTTACATGTACATACTTTTATTATAGAACATAGTTAACAGGCTGTGTAAGTCAAAGTAAAACGTGCTGGACTGTGTTTCTATATATTTTTATATATATGCCATGATGATAATGTAGTATGTTGTGGCATGATGACGTAACATATGTATATTTAAAATTAGCTGGTATAGCCTTATACACGTGTGAGCAGACTCCATGTGAAATAATGATGCGCTCTTGAGCTAAGTGTTTCACCGCACAATTTTCATTGATAATATATTTAAAAACTACATCACAATACTCATGCAGACCAAGTTATGCAGTAACATGTACATACTAACCGTTGAAAGCATGTGCTTTTATTGGAAGTGAACATTCTCAAAACCATGAACTGAGTTTCTATATTTATATTTATTTATTTGGATCGACCAGGACCTGATGATAAGTCAGGGTGTCTAGATATCTAGGTGTTATCAGTATTCAATGTTTGCTGTCATTGGTCAGTATATCTTTATGACTCGGCACCCAGATGAACTAGATTTGTAACAAAGACAACGTGTTCCTACAAGTTGTACTACATGTAAGTAAGTGCTCCTCAACTGAATCAGTGAATGTTGTTAATCTCCCACTGGTATGTTTAAAATATGCTAATTGATTTGAAAAGAACCTTTATACGTGTTTATTGTTGTCAAAAGCCCCTCTTGGGAGTTGAAAACAAATACAATCTGATAAAAGTTTTAAACTGTTAGCGACTCTTTGTATAAATTCAACGAGGGCTGGTCCTTACGCTTCAATAAGTAGGAATGACCCATACTAATAAAGGCAAGGACAACCTCGTCTCTGCGATTGTCTCTGTAGCATAGAGACTTATTATCGGTAGTTTCTTTGTATATGATTCATTTACACGCGAGTATCATTAAAGTTAGTCCTCATTTAACGTTAGGTTATTTCTTGATGTTCAATATTCATTTGCACCTCTTTTTTATCAGCAGTTGATAATAAATGCATTCCATACAAATTATAAATCAGTGTACGAACTTTACAGCTGTAATTTAGTAGAGGTAGATTAAATACAATTGTTTCATTGTGTTGAGATAGGTAAATGTCTCGTTATTAGCCAATATACGGTCTATGATAAATTCTCGAAAGAATGTTATTAACTCAGAATTGATTGTCTACAGAACCTACATGGACATTTGCTTGTCCTTAACATTATGTAGGTCTACCATTGATATCATACGGTGGCTAGTTTCAAAGTCAGTGGTGGGTGTCTTCATTTAATTTTAGAGGTAAATTCTAGTAGTGAAACATTATTAGAGACAGTCGATTTTAGATAGGGCGTTGACAAATGTACTACAGTTTTACGATTCTACCTCTCCAGTAGTAACATGTACTTGACATTCATTTTAATACATAGATAAAAAATCCTATAGGATTAACCTGGAACATAATCAGAAAATGAGTATTGTGTGATAATATAAATAGAGTTCACACGTACCTTGAAGTTGAGATATCACTGATATCAGCTCCTTAAGTTGTACCAATGTAAGATGTCATGTATCCTCTTATGTATCGTTAGTTAAATGCGTGTGACATAACACATACTATCGATAATCACAGTTATATCCTTATAACACAAAGAAAACACTAGTAGGACAAACTCATACTACAACGGATTGGGTTTTCCTACACGGCTCTATTTACACTTGTTTTTCTGGCTACCATTGGACTATGACTTGTCGCTATAAATAGAAAACCCAAGGTCGAAGTCACACTAAAATGTACATCTACACATTTTGTTTAAGTTCATATAGCCATATCATCTCTATCACTCGAGTGTCCGATATGTTGAAACCTAACACGATATTCAGATTAAATGGACATAACTGTGTTCGACTGTAGTTAGATATTTTGACGATTTGTCACCTTGCTCTATGGTATACGGAATTTAATTATATCAGTGTATAATTATTCTCGTAATAATTGCATATTGCTTTACACAAGGAGTATTGATACTTGACGAGCCAAGGATGGAATGACTATGGAAATAAACGATACAGAATGTTTCAATACTGACACTATCCCACTCTACACTATAGCCTACATTCACCGCTAGATGGACATACTTTATTAAACAATGTGACAGGCAATCATCGAGAAAAATGTTGGATAATGATAATAGGAAAAAAAAAACGAGATCAGTTATTTAATCGCCCATCAACTAGCTGTCAGTGCGAAAAGCTCGTAGAGACAGAAACTTACATAAGTCAGATAACATTAAGGGTTTATCTTTAAATAAGTCGTTGTGGTTTTTAATTTTACAGCTAGGACGAGTTCTAATACAAATGACAGTAAAGAGACAGAAAAAGAGCCTAAAAATAAATTAGATAGAAAAGACGTCAAACTTAAATATCGCCAACAAATACGTCACAGACACTAATACTATTATCTAAAACCTGGCGTTATGCCATCATACATGTTATTGTGGTGGCGCAGTCATGCTTGAAATTGTATAGAATTTAAATTCGAGACGTATTCATTTGAAATCTTAGTGGAGTTGTGATGACCGGAGCCAAACTGTCAATTACGTACCACAATATCTGTTTGTTTTCAAAAACCTAGATTTTTTTTATAAATTGTTCTTGAGTGATTATTTCATAAAAAACATATAGTCTATTTCAAGTGGTATGGTTGCAGAATAAAAGCATACCAGCCCTTCACTTACAAAGCTAAAACAATCCTGATCGGAAGATAAAAGGAAACAATCCGTCGTCGGATCACCTTCCGATAACGTGGGATTTCCACAAGTACGTCGGTTTCCCCCCGTACCAAGACCCCTAGAGCACTGCCACCCGCTGCTTATGTTATGATTAGTTTAAAATGACGAGTTGGCGGTTTTACAAGAGCCATTGAAGTCACACAGTCAAACTGTTGACATAGCCGCGACGTGGTGATTATTATCTTATCTGTACAACTGGTACTACATCAGAAATAGGTTTGACTAGAATACATGCTTTCTTTTAATCCTGTTCCAGAATATGACAAATTGACATACAGGTAATCCGTCACAGAGCCCATGGGTACCTATGCCGGACGTACATGTGGCAAGGGACGTAACCAGGCAATGGGAATGTCAGCAATTGAAACTGCTTCGTCGTATTATAACAACCAGAATTTCATATAGGGTTGACGAGGTACAGTTCAAGGCAAACTAATGAAAACAATGATACTATACGTGTATGCAACTGGCTTTTAACCCTTGAGGCCCTTATCATCATCATACTACTTACAGGACGGCTGTGTTATGCAGTTCGTGTTAGTCGCGCTCATTATATACACAATTAACAATTATTTTAACGAAAATGCTATGTTACGCTGCTCTCTGTATTTTGTAGGTACACAATAAAAGCCCGGTTATGTAAGACGGTTGCTTTATTCCACAACATCGGAAACTGCTTCACCATGCTTTAATAACTTCTCAAATGCACGTGACGCCAAGAGGAGGCCACTAGAACCTGGACAGGAGGCAGATGACAAAAGTCCCTGGCTACAGGCATGCGTCCATATCGGTCTTACTTAAGATGAGTTGGAAGATCTTCTAATGCCCAACTGATCAACAATGAAACAGTTTACATGTGATGTTGTCAGTAGGTACACTGTGAAGTAAATTGATGTTCAAATGGGGTTACTGATCAGATGTAAATAAAAAAAAAGTTTGTCTATTCATCATTCTGACCAAAAATCATCATTCTAAATCATATACCAAAGCCTTAATTCAGCGTAAATGAATTCCAATTAAACACGATTAAATTCATTTCGACTAAACTAAAGCGTACGTCAACACATTATAACAGCTATATTTATTTGAAAATCGAAATTCAGCATTTGAAATGGGATCGAGATAGCGGTTTTTATCAAAATCATGCACCTGTTTTTTCTTGTATATCAAGTTGTGTCTCAGACTTGAAAATCCATACTTTGAAGTCTGTCTTTTATATATATTATAATATATATTATATTCAATCCTAACTAGTTTCTGCCTTTTCTTTTGGTTGTATGCCTAAATAACTCTTTTTTTTCCTTCTTGTTCTTTTCAGTCACTTGAGTATTACTTTTCAATATTCATTTTTGGAGTTGTCTAGATAAACCTTTGGCCGTTTCAATACCAGATAAGTAAAAGTATAAGGGTTGTACATGTAGTTAAGTATATTCGATACAAAACTGTTAGCTCACAGTCAAAACACCATTCTCCTCCCTGTGATTTATTGATGATGGATCGTCCACTATGAAAACATAACAAACTCGTTTGACATGATTTATAGTATCACAGTCCCAACCATATTTTGCTATATGTATAAATTTTATATCCATTATATTCCAAGAAGTGGACATTTCTATGTTGCTTGTACATTTATAACACGGTAGAATTTCCATTTATTTTATTGTGTAATTTATATTCAAATATGATAATTATTGATTATTTGCCATATATATGGATTCTCCGGATCCGGGTGCACAGCGAATGAATTAGTGTGAGAAAGATATTCGATAAATACAGTTTGCGGTAAGTAATATAATGTTTCTTATACACCAATGTGTTGGTTTTTAAACCCCGAAATCTGTTGCGTTGTTATCTGAAGTGTAAACATGTTATTTTCTAATCACATGCGTACCGATGAGTACAGTTCAAAGATCTGCGAATGTAATCTTTATGACGCTAATATTTGACGTGACGGAAGTATGATTATAGGCATGAATATCATATATGTTTAGACTTGTTACATTTGCGTTAATTCATCAGTTATTTGTAAGAATTAACAAGTCTTACGTGTGTTAAACGTGTATAATTATGTTTAGTTATCGTATAAGCTCTTATATAATATGTATAACTATATATATGGCGGGTATATCGCTAGTTTCCTTCCTTTATATCAGTATTTTATAAGAGTACAATATAATTAGTATTAAATAATATGTAGTTTACATCAATAAAATCATGTTGGAAAAATATGATGTAAATAAATACTTTATTATTATGGTATTTGCAATTAAGGATTGAATCTTGATTTGGTCGATTTCATGGGGTCATGAATTGAGTTGCTCTTGAGACAAATTTAATGAACTGCGAAGCAGTTCATGTTGAATTTGTCTCAAGAGCAACTCAATTCATGACCCCATGAAATCGACCAAATCAAGATTCAATCCTTATATTTCAATTGTTTTTTTTTTCGAATAAAATGTCGGTCTAGATATTAATGTCTCGAAACTTGTGCAAGTCAAAATGCGGAAAAGCCCGAGGAGTTCCGGATTGTGCATGGCTAGTCGGTCGAGTAAAATAGTCCGCAATATAAGGATTAAAAACAGCATTATTTTGTCAAAATAAAAGTATTTAGCATATCTGGTCTTTCATAAAATACAAGAATACATTATCAATTCGATAATTTGAATAATTATTCCATGTTTATAACAACAATGTAGAAAAGGTGAAATAGTTCCGCGGAAGGATTTTAACCTTGTATTCATACGCACTGATCAGTGTTAATCTGGTCAAATTAATGAGCAAATGAAACAGATTAAGTTTGGTAGTTTCATTGAGTCCAACTTGAGTAGAAATTGAAATATTGTTTAGTAAACCCGTAGTTAAACATTCATATATATGTCGTTACAGTTTTAATCCATGATGGTGTGAGGGCAGATGTCAATTGAGACTGACATGGTATCCATTAACCACAGTTTAAAGTCTTATGTGGACAAAACACATTTATCACTAAGTGAGTCAAGACCTGTATGGGTAGCTGTTGGTGAGATGTTAAGTGTGACAACTATTCGTGAGGTATCATGTGGGGGTAGCTATGTGCATCGTTAGAAGTCCTGCGTGATCAGATTTTGATGTCATTTCCTTTGTGGGCAAACGTATCTCCATATGTCTCCATATTGTTAATGTGTTTGCAGCTGTAACGGTATGAAGATCTGTGCGGGAAGTTTTGATGATATGTCCCTTGTGGGCAACCATATTTCTATATCTTCATGTGTCCTGTGTAGTAAACCTGGCGATATGCCATCACACATGTTATTGTGGTGGCGCAGTCATGTTTGAAATTGTATAGAATTTAAATTCGAGACGTAATCATTTGAAATCTTAGTGGAGTTGTGATGACCGGAGCCAAACTGTCAATTACGTACCACAATATCTGTTTGTTTTCAAAAACCTACATTTTTTTATAATGTGTTCTTGAGTGATTATTTCATGAAACATATAGTCTATTTCAAGTGGTATGGTTGCAGAATAATAGCATACCAGCTATTCACTTAAAAAGCTAAAACAATCATGATCGGAAGATAAAAGGAAACAATCCGTTGTCGGATCATATTCCGATAACGTGGGATTTCCACAAGTACGTCGGTTTCCCCCCCTTACCAAGACCCCTAGAGCACTGCCACCCGCTGCCAAGGTTCTGATTAGTTTAAAATGACGAGTTGCTCAATAGTTAGCTTGAGAACGGTTAATGCTGGTAGTTTGACAAGAGCCATTGAAGCCACACAGTCAAACTGTTGACATAGCCTAGAGATGGTGATCATGATGTTATCTGTATAACAGGTATTACATCAGACATCAGTTTGACTAAAATACATGCTTTCTTTTCATCTTGTTCCAGAATATGACAAATTGACTTACAGGTAATCCGTCACAGAGCTCTATATATAGATAATATGGGTATCTATACCGGACGTTGATGTGCCAAGGGACGTAACCAGGCAATGGAAATGTAAGCAATTAAAACTGCTTCGTCGTATTATAGCAACCATAATTTCATATAGGCTTGAAGAGGTACAGTTCAAGGCAAACTAATGAAAACAATGATACTATACATGTATGTACCTGACTTTTAACTCTTTAGGACCTTATCATCATCATACTACTTACAGGACGGCTGTGTTATGCAGTTCATGTTAGTCGCGCTCATTATATATATAATTAAAAAATATTTTAACGAAAATGCTATGTTATGCTGCTCTCTGTATTTTTTATCCAAATCATGGGCCATTTTGTTTCTTGTATATCAAGTTGTGTGTCAGACTTGAAAACCATACTTTGAAGTCTGTCTTTTATATATATTAAACGGACAATTTCAATCCTAACTAGTGTCTGCCTTTTCTTTTGGTTGTATGCCTAAAGGACACTTTTTTCCTTACTTTCCTTAAAGTATTACTTTTCAATATTTTTTTTTTAGTTTTCTAGATAAACCTTTGGCCGTTTCAATACCAGATAAGTAAAAGTATAAGGGTTGTACATGGAGTTAAGTATATTCGATACAAAACTGTTAGCTCACAGTCAAAACACCATTCTCCTCCCTGTGATTTATTGATGATGGATCGTCCACTATGAAAACAAAACAAACCTGTTTGACATAATTTATAGTATCACAATCCCAACCATATTTTGCTATATACATATCCATTATATTCCAGGAAGTGGACATTTTCTATGTTGCTTGTACATTTATAACACGGTAGAATTTCCATTTATTTTATTGAGTAATTTATATTTAAATATGATAATTATTGAATATTTGCCATAATTATGGATTCTCCGGGTCCAGGTGCATAGCGAGTGAATTAGTGTGAGACAGATATTCGGTAAATACAGTTTGCGGTAAGTAATATAATGTTTCTTATACACCAATGTGTTGGTTTTTAAAACCCGAAATCTGTTGCGTTGCTATCTGAAGTGTAAACATGTTATTTTCTGATCACAATGCGTACCGATGAGTACAGTTCAAAGATCTGCGAATGTAATGTTTATGACGCTAATATTTAACGTAACTGAAGTATGATTATCAGCATGAGTATCATATATGTTTAGACTTGTTACATTTGAGATAATTCATCATTTATTTGTAAGAATTAGCAAGTCTTACGTGTGTTAAACGTGTATGAGTTTAGTTATCGTATTAGCTCTTATATAATATGTATAACTATATATATGGCGGGTATATCGCTAGTTTCCTTTCCTTATATCAGTTTTTTTTTATAAGAGAACAATATAATTAGCATTAAATAATGAAGAACTATTCTTTCTAAATAGTTCAGGTTATTACAGTTTAACTAGTGTTGTTTTGCTCTGATAGTAGATTGGGGTGTTGGCCCCATTTTACCTATTAGAGTTACCTCCCTTTCATTACTTCCCCTTCACGCAGGACCAGCCAAACAAGGCAAGTGTAATTTTATATCACAAAGATATCAATTTCTGATAAGGACAATCGCCATGTTTATAATTAATAGTATTAACAATTGTTTTAATATATATTCATTATGTGTTTTCCAAACGATATTGGAGACAATCCTGCGGAATTTAGCTTGATGTTAGTGGATTTTTTCTTCTGGTTAATTTCACTCGTTATTGGCCGCCGCGCCATTGGCTTTCTGTATCAATATTTCTCGAATAAGGCTATGTAATTGAAGCTAATATGATTTTTACTTGTTTGGTATGTGTATTTAAACCTTAAATTCTTGACGAGGTATCTTATTTAAGATACTTAGAAAGTGATGGTGCAGCGCGGAAAGTACTTGTACCAGGTCAAAGAAGTCGATAAGTACTTAGAAAGTGATGGTGCAGCGCGGAAAGTACTTATACCAGGTCAAAGTAGTCGATGAGTAAGCACATTGTTTCGGCAGATAACATTTAGGAAACCGGAAATCGCTACTCGTTTAATTAACAGGCTGAAGTAGGCCTTGTGGATAAATACAAATGTGCAAGGTACGTGTGCATTAAACAATGAAGTACGGACACTGTTCGTGTTGTAGGTACATGGCCCGTTAACATTATTGGAACAATCAAGTTGGAATAGCCGATCGGTATATATACGGTTGTATCGGGTAGGGCAAGGTAATGCTCCAGTCTAACATTTACAAGTTTGTTTATATTGTTAAACCATACTGAGGATATAACAGGCATTATATATATACAAATAGAAATATAATAAGAATACAAAAAAAAAGAAAAGAAAAGTAAACTAGATTCTAATTGTTTAGTTTAATGTCGGGTATCATAAATAAATACAACAATACATATGTACATGTTTTGGTTTTGGTATTTTTAAGTTTTATCATGTGTTTGATAATTTTAATATGAATATACATTGATAATTTTGCTGTGTGGTGCTGTACCCTGGACTTTTTGTTGATTGTGAGGGAACAGAGTTTATCCATTCCAAAAGGCAGGATGCCAAAGGCCTCAAAGAAACGGAAGCATGTTGAGCAAGTCCATGCAGAGGGACCCAATGAGGAGGTAGTTGGTGGCAGTGACGGAACAGAAGGACGGCAAGAACAAGTTTCAGTTGAACCTGGATCCATCATAATTCCAGGTATCTTAATCCACGAGATTGAGGAGGTGGATAGTATACCCCCAATGCCCTTGCCAAGCATTAATTCTAGTTTGGGTGACAATGTGTCTCAGTCAAATAGACAAAAAATTGTGACTGGGCAATATTTCGATTTGGGGTTACTGCTCGTACAGAACCCTGCAGAGCACCAGGAGCAAAGAATTATGATAAATTCAAAGGGAGAGCTCATAACCAAAGTTAAAGGAAATGAGAAGATTTCAACCATTGAGGCCTGGACGGATGCTATGCTAATATTTGCTTCAATTTATGGGTCGGCCCACCCAGCCAAGTATCCAGATTTATTGAAATACATATCAACAGTCCGTTTGGGGGCAGCTAGGTCAGGGGGGTGGAAGAAATATGATGAGCAATTTCGATTAAGGAAAGCTAAGGACCCTGATAGATCGTGGGCTTGTGTTGATATGGAGCTGTGGTTACTTTGCATGTCGGGTACATATAGTCAAACTTCTATTGTCCACAATGTCCAGTCGAGAAATGACAGATGTTTTGAATTCAATTTCAAGGGGTCATGTTTCAAGTCTCCCTGTCGGTATGTACATTCTTGCACAAAATGTGGGGGCAGTCATGCAATGATAGTTTGTCGTTTTAATGGGGGTCCAGGGCAGTACAACGTCCCCCATAGATTTCCTCACCCACGTTTTTCATACACTCGTCCTGGTGGCAGTCAGCAATATGTCAATTATACCCAGCAGGGTAACACTCCACAGGGTAACATGTTACAAGGTATGACATCCCATGGCTATGCCTACCAGGCGTAATTCACAGTTGGGCGGCAACCAAGGTTTTGGTCAACAGGGAGCTGGTAAGCCCACGGGGCAGGGATTTCAACAACCATTTCGGGGCAGGGGAAGAGGACGATTTATGGGTCCTAGGTAGAACCCCTGTTAAAGTTCACAAGCTGAGGTTATGCTTATCAAAATATCCTCTCACATCTATTGTCAGAGAGTTGCTTGAAGGCTTTGAGATAGGTTTTAAATTACAATACACAGGCCCTCGACAGCCAACAGACTGTAAAAATCTAAAATCTGCAGATGCGCACCCTGTAGAGTTAAGGGAGAAAGTTAAAGAGATAGAGGCATGAAGGATGGTAGGACCCTTTACAATAAGACCAATTCCTAATCTTAGGTTATCACCAGTGGGCGTTGTCCCCAAATCTGATGGGAAATGGAGGCTAACTACTCATCTGTCTTACCCAGCGGGAAAAGGGGTAAATAGTTATATTCCTGAAGCCTTCTCATCTGTTAAATACTCACCCTTTGATAACGTTATTGAGATGATAAGTTCCCTTGGTAAGGGAGCATTGCTGGCAAAGATGGATATGAAGTCGGCATTTAGATTACTTCCGGTTTTTCCAGGTGATTTTGATCTGCTTGGCTTAAAAGTAGACAATCAGTACTTTATCGATAAGTGTTTGCCAATGGGCTGCTCCATCTCATGTAGGTATTTTGAGAATTTTTCCACTTTTTTACATTGGTTGGTGATTTACAGATCAGGAATAAATTCATTAGATCATTATCTAAATGAATTTTTGTTTGCTGGTAAAAGAGAGTCTGGCAATTGTGAGGCGTTGATGCTTTGTTTTTTCTGGGATTTGTGAGGACTTGGATATCCCAATAGCACATGAGAAAACAGTGGGTCCTGTGACTGTGTTAGTTTTTCTTGGTCTAGAGATAGATACTGTGAATAGAGTTGTTCGTATACCACAACATAAAGCTGAAGAACTCCATGGTTTGCTCCTAAAGTATTCAAAGTGTAAGAAAAGTACTAAAAGGAACTCGAGTCATTGGTGGGTAGTTTGTGTTTTTATTGTAGAGCGTTAAAACCAGGGCGAGCTTTTTTACGCAGATTTTATGATGAATTGGCAAAGGTATCTCAACCCCATCATTTCATTAGGGTACATTCAGGCATGCGGGAGGATATGGATATGTGGTTAGAGTTCTTGGAGACATTCGATGGTCAGGCATATTTTCAAGAGTCAACTTGGTTAGATAGTAACACATTACAGTTGTATACTGACAGTGCCGGCTCTACTAAATTGGGGTGCGGGGCTTTCTTTGCAGGAAAATGGGTGTTCTTTCCATGGCCCATTAAGTGGGAAGGCCTTTCAGTTCTTAGGGACATAACATTTCTGGAATTTATACCAGTGATATTGTCGTTGTTGTTATGGGGACCAGCATTACAGAACAAACAGGTTCGGTTTAGGATTGACAACATTGCATTGGTTTCAGTTTTAAACACTCAGACATCAAAATCACACAGGTTGATGTTTTTGGTCAGGGTTTTTGTGAAACTAGTTATGACATATAACATAAATTTTAGAGCACAGCATATTGATGGTTTGTCAAATGAGGTAGCTGATGCTATATCTCGTAAACAGTGGACCAAGTTCAGGGAGCTGGAACCCGGGGCTCAGGAAGCACCAGAGGCCTTGCCAGAGGGATTTCTGCAGTTGATCTCAAAGTGAATGTCACAGACTTTTAACGGCATCTCTTGCTAGTAATACACACTCTACATACAATACAGGGTTGAAATGCTTTGAATCATTTCGGAAAGCAAATGGCTTAGAAATAATATGGCCTCCTAGTGTATTACAAATAATACACTTTATTGCCTACTTATCACTTAATGGTAAGTCTCCCGCTACAGCAAGAGCCTATGTGTCTGCAGTTGCTTACCATTGCAAAATTAAGGGCCAGGAGGATACTACACAATGTTTCCTTGTGTCAAAGATGTTAGAGGGAATGAAGAGGTTAAAACATAGGTTAAAAACTCGTCTCCCTATTACCTCAGAGTTATTGTTATTGCGCATAGTCAGAGTGCTTCCGAATATTTGTTAAATTCATATGAAGTCAAACTTTCCAAGCTTGCTTATGTTATAACATATTTTGGTTTATTGCGGGTAGGGGAGATAACTGTTGCAAAAGGGCGCCTACCTCATCTAATTGTACAACGGGAGGATATCACAAGCATGTCTATTTTTCTTCGCTTTTCCAAAACTGATCAACTGGGGAAAGGGACAACATTAGTTTTTCAAAAGACAGCTAGTTCATTGTGCCCTATCCTAAGCCTCCGTGAATTTTTGGTAGTTAGGCCAGTCCAGGAAGGCCCGCTATTGTGTCATTTTGGGGGCGCACCATTAAGAGAGCCCATTTGGAATCACTGAGAAGACCAGGGGGACCTGGACTTACACTTGAAGAACGCTTTGGCATGAGCCTTTGGTAGCAGGGATATAGTGGACTTGCTTTAACAAAGCTTGAGTCAAAGTTGGTCACTTTGTGTAAAGTGTCTGACAATAGTCCAAAATTTATGCTGATTCACTGTGGTGGTAATGATGTTGGTATGTTACCAATTGGTGATTTGTGTTGTGTTGCTGTTAAAGTGCTGAGACGGGTCCAGACTATGTTCCCAAACACCAAAATTATCTGGTCACAGATATTACCTCGCCTAGTATATATATATATTCAAACAACAATGAGGCCATGGATAAAGCCCGGAAGAAGTTAAATGGTGTTTGTGCTAAAACAGTCCTTGGGATGGGCGGGGGATATATCAAGCATCCCGGTATAAAATTAAGACACAGGCCTTTGTTCATAGACGGGGTCCATTTGTCTTTGGTGGGGAGCAACATTTTCTAGAATGACATTCAAGGGGGGTTGGAATATATCGTATTTAGTGGGCAGACTGTATTTCCGTCTGATGAACATTAAGCAATGTTTCACTTCTGGTTGGTTTTTACGTTGTTTTGTGTGGTCGCAAGCTGTAGTATAAAGCTTTGTGATGCCGCGTCCAATTTTGTGACTTTCATTTGTGAACTTTTGATTTGACTTTGGAAACTGATGTGGTTGTTGTTTATGTGGAGCGTGGTGCTCAGTATTATGTTAAAATTTATACGTCAGCCAAGAAGCGGCGACACACAATTACATTGTGAACTAAATAAATTAGTTAATAACTTCAGTCGTGACCACACATACTTCCAACAATTAATAAACTGGGAATTTAATATATTGTGTTTTGTTATATATTCTGTAATATTGTGTCGTTTAAATAAATTAGTACATGTTGAAAAAAATAAGATGTAAATAAATACTATATTATTATGGTATATGCAATGTGTAGTAAACCCGTAGTTAGACATTCATATATATGTCGTTACAGTTTTAATCCATGATGGTGTGAGGACAAATGTCAATTGAGACTGACATAGTATCCATTAACCACAGTTTAAAGTCCAATGTGGACAAAACAAAACACATTTATCACTAACTGAGTGAAGTCCTGTATGGGTAGCTGTTGGTGAGATGTTAAGTGTGACAACTATACGTGAGCTATCATGTGGGGGCAGCTATGTGCATCGTTAGAAGTCCTGCGTGGTCAGATAATTTCCGTAAATTTTCTAACCGTCGAAGTTGTTCGAAAGAAGAACATTTATGGTTTTCTGTACACATAGGAGCCAGTTGTATTATGTTTCCCCCCTAGCATGAAAACCAGTTTCCACAAGGCCTGGTACCTGACAATTTCTTGATCCACTTTTCCCGTTAGACTTTTAACGCCTTGGTCGGTATCTCGGACCATATCATGAACAGCGGATGTTTTGTTTTGATTATTATTTTCTTGGTTGTAGAATATTTGTGACGTCATCAATTGAGTAAGAAATGTAGAATGCGTTTGTATGGAGTGAAGTATTTAAATAGAAAACTAAATCGAACAGATAATTAACTCCTGTGCTACGCTTGTTATATATAAGTCAATATTGGAATATATGAATCAATGTTTCGTGTAAGTAAAGTTAGACAACAGATGTTTTAGATGTTACAGTTTCATCAGTGATAAAAGAACACAATCATTTGTAAGTTATATTTATTGGAAATGTATTAAAAAAGGAGTGAAAATAAGTAAATGTTCATGGAATATTGTTAAAAACATAATTATATATTTTTTTTCTATTCTGCTTCTTACACAACAATAAATTTAATGGTAAAAAAAATGGTTTGATTTTTTAAACTTATTTTTGTAAAGATGTCTTTGCATGTCTTTGTCGCCGCCAAACTAACATGATACAATTCTAGTGTCAAACAAGATTGATAACATAATTGAATGTCATTTCAAATAACGAAACATCAATAAATTAAGTTATTTGCAGTCATTTTAGAAAATATCATAATGATGATGCAACACTCGTTCGTAAAAGAAATTCATAAGATATATCTGTTTTTTCCTTCAGACACAATACTTTGTACAGGTATGATATCAAATGATAGAATTTTTGAATTGAAAAAATAAAACAATGTATTTAGTCCTGAATATATATAAAAGTATGATCTATTGGGGAAATATGAAAAAAATAATATGATCAATCGATAATACATTGACGATAAATCATGTCCTATCAAACTTTCTTACTGTAGGCTAGCAATGGTGATATTCCTTGAAGCTCTGGGCCTAGCTAAAAAAATTACTCAACTGATTTATTTGAAAAAATGTGTAAATGGAAGTGTTATGTCTACATACGGGAACGTGAAGATAATACAAAAGCTGCAAGTGTATTTGTGGTAGTATTGTGTTTTTATTCATTTGAGAGGGAGAACGTTTTCTTTTATTTCTGTGCGCACGTACTCACACATAAATATGTACTACACATACGCATGTTGCGTAAGAATGATGATATGTCTATATAAAGGTAAGTATGTGTATGATGTTTTGTTGTATAACTGTAGGTGTTTATTAAGATGTGTGTGTTTTTTCCAATTTGAGAGAGTGTTAAGATGAGTGTGTGTGTTGTGTATGTGTTTGTAAATGTGAGTGTGTTTATAAGTATGTGAGTGGTGGTGTTGTGTGTGTGTTTGTAAATGTCAGTGTGTGTATGAGTATGCGAGTGTGGGTGTCGTACATGTGTTTGTGAATATAAGTGTATGTAGGTGTGTGTGAGTGTGGGTGTTGTGTATGTGTTTGTAAATGTGACCTGAACACTAAAGAAAATGTTCTGACTGTTTTCCTAGAATAGTATTGAATCACACATTTTTATTGTTTCATTATAAAATTGATTCTACTTTTGGATATGTGTGTTTTTAAAGAGCATCACAAGGTGCAATTCCCGTTAAAAATATGCATAGATGATCAATTTCAAAACAAGAGATTTTATCAGAAAATAGCGAATGAAATACTTTGCTCGCGATCTGAGTATTTTAACATATGAAATGATACTGAAACATCGTTTTTTTATTGACTATAACTCCATTCCCTTCTGATTTACATAGCAGTAATGAAGCACCAAAACACTGATAAATAAAAATTAAAAGATATAACCTACACCTTGATGTTGTTTACTGAGAAAGCTTATCATTACAGTTTTGCGAACGTACAATGTATCCATATGGGAAGAAATGCTAGTTAAAATATACTTTACTATTGATTAAACAATGAAACTAAGAGAGACATTATCATATAAATTCAGGCTTGAGTAGTGGTCGATATACATCTAAATACCATTAGGGAGTAGTGAAGTCATGACAATAAAATGCATGCGTGTTTAATTATAAGTTGATGTGATATGGGAATATTCGTTTTGTGTAGATACTCAACGCTTGTCATGTGGAATTATTAGCTTGTAAGATGTGCGTGATAGACTAGCGGGGATATATGGGACAATGATTACTCAGGTATATGATCGAATCAATTTAGGATCTGCCTGTTTATGTAAAGAATAAAAAAAAACTACATTATAATCATCTGTATAAGAACATGATTATAGCGGGATATTGATATAAATTGACTATGGAGACATTTGATCCAAATGGAAGCGACTGATTATCCATAACACATTATCCAAGAACGAACGTTTTTCGAGATTAATAAAATATATACTTAATCATTGTGTCCCCGAAAATGTTTTGAATTCATTTTTATACAATAAAAAAAATCATGGTTAGGAAATATTTATCAACAAAGACAATCCATTACACATACGTTTAGTACTGATGACATATATAAACATGTTAGTTGAGGATGGAACTTTAGCAAAATAATTCATTACCTATTATTATAGCAATTATGTTATCAATAAACATGCAAGTTGAGACTGGAGCTCTGGTAAAATAATTAATTAACTATGAGTTTAGTTCTAATGACATTAATACACATTTAAGTCGAGGATGAAACCTTAGTGAAATAACCGATTCCTTATGGAATTGCACGGACGATATTTAGTAACATGATGGATAAGACTGGAATCTTAGTAAAACAATCCACTGATTAATAAAGGTAAAATCACTAAGCTCCGATTTAGATATATTGTATTTACACAAATCCAGGGATTTATTCGTAATGTGTAAATAGTTGATCCCTTCAATCCGATCATGGATAAGATGAGTGATGTCTACATTATTGATACAGATAAAATGTAAAATGTTTCAATACTGGCTGATGATTCATGTCGGTGATTGTAAAATGCATCACCTATGTATGATTTCTCTTGCTAATCTACAGGTTTGATATAGTATATCAAGTATCTCAGTATGTCATTTTAAATACTCATAAGAGTGTCAAATACCAACATCTAAATAAAACTATACTATTTTTAGATATGAAAGAATGTGGTGTGCTTCCATATTTTTTCTGCGCATCCCAGAGTTAGATGGCGGAAATCTTTGACGTAGCATCATCGACAATATTAGCAGCCTCCACATGTATTTTCACCACCGCAGAACGTAGTTTATCATACTTCCCATAAGCAATGATTCCCTTCCCCAAAAGTGCCCGACAGATATCATCTAAACATGTTACATCCTTTCCAAAAACTTCCACGTTGCTCAAATGAGCATCCATTAGTGTCTGGAAGTTTCGCCAGTCCGTAGGTAATTTTGGATTGATCCACGTCGATAGGCTCGTGATCATTTCAGCATGTATTTCTTTTATTTTTGTCTTCTTCGCTGTATCCTGCAACAAAAACAAACAAACCTCTCTCAATAAGCCCATATGATCATTATAAAGTTAACGAAACGAAATAATACAACTACTGTATCCTACATAAAAAATGATCCACCAGTAAAAAAAAAAAAAAAAAATAAACCCTGTGTATTTACCGTTTTGGATCAATTCTTGTAAAAGGTTACATGAATTAAAAGAATAGCAAATAGTCTATTTCCCGTATGCTAATCACCTGTTGTTCTTGGGTATTAGCGGCGTCTATTCTGGGTTGTGCTCCTTGTGTGCTACTTGTGTCGGGTTTATCTGAATATAAAAAAAATCACATCAAATCAACATATGTTATTATTTGTGATATGATATACATATTCAAGTTTATGTTTCCTAATGAAAGTCTGTTTTGTTTACATTTCCTCTCTTTTGTGTTTCCAATAATGCTTCTTTTTCCATCTTAGTACACTATGTTGGTCAAATTCCAGCTGAAACTGCAAACTCAAAATTCGTTATAAAGATCGTTTCTATTTGATGTATTCTTTTATTTACCCGTTTGACATATCTTCATTTACTTTAGCACCTGATATATATGAATATAAAATATATATACACGTAACACGCAAACACTTGAGGATGCCAACATATACCAACCCCAATAAATACATGCATGCATATATAAAAAAACATATATAGAATAATCTTCAATATTGTTGGTTCATGTTTCATTGTACAGTTGTGGGATCGCTGAATGAGTCGTATCCAGGATGTATATAGATAATAATCACAATTCAAGTATTGTGTTAATCTCCGGTATGTATGAAATCCAATATAAACTATAGACATATACATATATAACTACTTGTACATATTGCTATAAATCTATGTTTTCATAACTTACATATTCGACGTCGTTGGATCAAATGTATATTTTTGTTGTTGTTTTATTTTTACATAATACGTTTGAGTTTCCTTAAGTATACGCATAAGCTATAGTTTGAACTAATGCATGGCTTAAATGACTTTTGAACGTTCATGTGCGAACTATTAACCACTGAGTATGTATTCCTACCCTTTCAAGCGTTTAAGTCAATCAGATGTCAACACTGCCAAACGACAGTCGTGGCGACTTCTAAACGTACTGGAAAGTCGATATTTAAAGTTTGTTTTATTGATTATGTAATAAAACAAGTACTTTGTATATCAAGGCTGTCTGTGATATGGTCCAGAATGTTTGACCCTCAAAACTTGTAATCGACCGGTGTTCTAATGCACTATGCCTCGTGTCAAATATTCTGAGCTATTCCACAGACACCCGTGATAGACATACCGTAATCGTGGGGTTGTTTCGCAATGTTTAGGAGAATAAAGCAATGTAATGGATTTGTAAGACTAATGCAATGCATTGCTAGACTGTTTCTTACTTATCACAGTTAAAAACAGGTAGACATACATGTAAATTCATTTGCAAGAGAATATAATTCAGTATCGCTTTCCGTACACGTATCTTTACAGCCTACTGCGGGCAGATCTTGGAGTCAAACATCCAATGCTTATTATCATTGATCTATCTTGTGTTTTGATGTTGTTTATATTAGCATTCGAAGCATGTTTATTCAAGAGTTATCCAGTAAGAGTTCTTTATGGGACACTTGACGCTCTAACCCTCGATGGCAGGTGGCATTAAATGAGGTTACGTACAAGAACACTGGTGGATCACAAGTCACTGCTATCTAGTTGATAAAATGAAGCATTTGATTTATTTTCTAAATTAGACTCCAAGATGGATGAGCTGATATATCAATCCAAATCATAGAAACAATTTATATATATTTTAATAAAAATCGTTCCGAACGTTTTAACATTATTTGAAATACATTTCCAAATTTATAACAACCATGATAGTTATCTAACACACTTTGTATCGATAACACGATACAATCGTAGATTTGTCCTAACGTTGTGCGATCCCAAAACTGTACCAATGAGGCTTGGGTCAACACTGACAGATGTTGGTATCAGGTTTCTGTAGTTTCCATAAGAAATGCAGTGTTTTCTCATACGTTAGAGCAAAGTAAGTTTTTCTCTCATTTAAACTGGTGTCAATTAGTTACTATGTTTGTATTACCAGAAAACAGAACTCAGATAAAAAAAATGTCCCAATTAAAGGATTACAAGAAAAAGAATATCGTCACAATTCTTAAATTATTTACCTTCAGTCTCCTTGGCAATATCTTCGGTGCATTTTTGTATGATATCACACAGACTAGGGTTTATTGGTTCAAGTTTTCGTACCAGAGTTGCGTAGTTTCCATAAGAAATGACCTTTTTAGACATTAGAATAGTGAATAAATTGCCCACAGAATTTATTGACCTCATATGAACTGGTGTCAGTGGGTTGTTATTGAACAATAATTTCAATTGATTGAAATCTTCATCTTCCATGTAGTTACTCAATTCCAAAACCATATTGTTGTGGATATCAACAACCGTAGCACGAGTATTTGCAGCCATTTCAGAAATGTCTTATTGGTCTGAAATCAACAAAGTATGAATCGTATTTAATTCCGATCATGCACTATACAATATATGTAAATGCCACATTCACGACAGCGAAAACAATATTTTTCAGATTTATGCATAAAAATGGCAACAATGGTAAAGAGATCTACTGACATTAAAATTAAAATTATTCAGTTTGATCACAAAGCAGATAGATGCAGAGATCGTTTTAAATTAAAAAAAAAAAAAAAAAAAAAACATCTCGATGAAACATGACATTTTGTACAACCTTAAGAATATTATGAGAGACAAAATTCATACCTTCATTAGGTTTAATGATATCGAGAATAGCTTTAATTGCATACTTTTCAGTTAATTGTATCGTTCATCTAGTAAAGTAAGGGACAACTCAAAACAATTGAATCAATAGATTAACAAAGCATACTCGAAAAAATAGGCATACCTATTGGTCCAACATATACTTCATGGATGATTTTGTGAATCAATATAACTATCGAGTTTCAAAAAGACAAGTCGGACTAATATCCGGATTTGTTTTGTTTATTAGTAACTTCCTATCTATTATGTAGATTCGGGTTTTAAAACATATTCAAACGATTAGCTAATTATTGGCATGTATAATGAATATGTTACCAATGTTTTCTGATCTCTTTAGTATCTTTATGACTCGGAAGTTGTCAGTTTCTGCTCAAAACGTGTGCGCATGTCGAAATCGTTACCTTTGGACGCAGCGACGTTACATTTAAGAACTAGAGCTAAGCATTACCAAAATATTTTACCATTAGAGACAACAATTACCATGATATTTTACCGTTAGAGACAATGCTTGTCATGGAATGTAACCATTAATGACAAAGATTACCAAACATTTTGCAATAAACCCGGAGAAAAAAAATACAATAATATTTTACTATTGAACACAAATATTACCGCCAGAGACAAAAATTACAAAACCTAATAGCGTTGGGCATACCATTTTTACTATTTGAGACAATGATGAACACAACATTTTACTATTGTGACAAAGATTATCATAGCATAGCACAACATTCCATCACTATATCCTTCGGTTTGTGCAAATGGACAAAACAGTTGCTCGTTTAATAATAATACGCTAAAGCGTTATATAAATCACGTGACAATTATTATGCACATTCACAAGTTGTAATATTTTCTTGTGCAAGTTTGAAATAGAAATGTATTGCCGTTGCAAAAGTAAACTCAAATAGATATTTGGTACATTGATTTACACTATCTCTTTATTTATGTCATAGGGTCAAATATAGCTGTTATAATGTCGTGTATTCAGCCATGTCTATTTATGTGTGTTACCGTTTACAGGGAGTGTTATGTTTACCTGTGATGTCTAATCACAGTGTCCATGTGCGTCCGGTTGGCATGTACTGTTGCGTGTATATTTATCGTTAACCTGTTTGTCCAGTTATGTCCGGGTATGTTAGAGTGTGAAATTCATGCATGTGAGGTTGAACGTGATAGGGGCGTGCATGTGAGAGTATTTAACAGAGTGTTTTGTGGAGCGGCGCACTAGTCAGGGACGTACAGGAGGACCTACGGGACTCAACGTCGGACATATTACATGACAACTATCCAGACAACGTGACACCACTTTAGTCATAGGTATGTACTGAGTAATAGTTTAACATATTTGACACGCGTACAATTTATTATCAAATACCAAATACGCGACTATAAATTACAATATTACGTCAGTTCTATAGTATAGCAGTAGTCTTATAATGTGGCTTTATATTCATAGCGGTTTTATTTCCCAGTATATGTGCTGTTTTACGACGCTCCTGCAACAATAAACGATACAGGGAAGCATCGACTTCGTGTTGTTTCTTAAAATCCTATCACATTTAGATTGGCGAGTGACTCTTATGACTTTTGTTTTTCGTATAACATTGCGCTATCACGTTCCGTTATCAATCGAACGATTAGTTATATATGTAAACGAATATATCTATATGTGTTTCTCGGTCATTGGAATCAGTGTGACGTGGTTAAGCCTGCCTATCTATCTGTGCATCAACAGTAATCTACACACAGTTTCGTACCCAATTGACAATACAATCATATTGAGTTATGCCCAGGCAAGGTTTAAATTGTGGTATACAGACTTCAGGTCATGCTGCCAACCTAGCCTTGTATGAATTGACGATTATTTACATGAACAACCTCCTACAGATATAAACACATAATAATTACGTTATATTGCTCTATTTAGAAGAATTGAAACGTGACGAGACTTGTATAATGACAATGGAAACAAATTGGGCAGTCGATTCCCAATATTAGCGATACAAACGAGACAGTGTGTTACCCATTACTACAATCAAGGGAATGTATGTTCCATATATTATCACCACAAAGAGACATAGTCTGTTTCATATACAATGACCACAAACAAGACAAATGCTGTTCCATATACAATCACCCAAAGCGAGACATAGTCTGTTCCATATACAATCACCACGAACATAACAGAGTCTGTTCCATATACAATCACCACAAACGAGACATAGTCTGTTCTACATACAATCACCAGGAACAAGGCAAATGTTGTTCCATATACACTCACCACAAACGAGACAGAGTCTGTTCTATATACAATCACCACAAACGAGACAGAGTCTGTTCCATATACAATCACCACAAACGAGACATAGTCTGTTCCATATACAATCACCACGAACAAGACATAGTCTGTTACATATACAATCACCACGAACAAGACAGAGTCTGTTCCATATACAATCACCACAAACGAGCCATAATCTGTTCCATATACAATTCACGACAGCGAAAAGCAATATTTTCAGATGTATGCATAAAAACTGGCAACCAATGGTAAAGAGATCTACTGACATTAAAATTAAATTATTCAGTTTGATCACAAAGCAGATAGATGCAGAGGTCGTTTTAAATTAAAAAAAAAAAAAAAAAAACATCTCGATGAAACATGACATTTTGTACAACCTTAAGAATATTATGAGAGACAAAATTCATACCTTCATTAGGTTTAATGATATCGAGAATAGCTTTAATTGCATACTTTTCAGTTAATTGTATCGTTCATCTAGTAAAGTAAGGGACAACTCAAAACAATTGAATCAATAGATTAACAAAGCATACTCGAAAAAATAGGCATACCTATTGGTCCAACATATACTTCATGGATGATTTTGTGAATCAATATAACTATCGAGTTTCAAAAAGACAAGTCGGACTAATATCCGGATTTGTTTTGTTTATTAGTAACTTCCTATCTATTATGTAGATTCGGGTTTTAAAACATATTCAAACGATTAGCTAATTATTGGCATGTATAATGAATATGTTGCCAATGTTTTCTGATCTCTTTAGTATCTTTATGACTCGGAAGTTGTCAGTTTCTGCTCAAAACGTGTGCGCATGTCGAAATCGTTACCTTTGGACGCAGCGACGTTACATTTAAGAACTAGAGCTAAGCATTACCAAAATATTTTACCATTAGAGACAACAATTACCATGATATTTTACCGTTAGAGACAATGTTTGTCATGGAATGTAACCATTAATGACAAAGATTACCAAACATTTTGCAATAAACCCGGAGAAAAAAAATACAATAATATTTTACTATTGAACACAAATATTACCGCCAGAGACAAAAATTACAAAACCTAATAGCGTTGGGCATACCATTTTTACTATTTGAGACAATGATGAACACAACATTTTACTATTGTGACAAAGATTATCATAGCATAGCACAACATTCCATCACTATATCCTTCGGTTTGTGCAAATGGACAAAACAGTTGCTCGTTTAATAATAATACGCTAAAGCGTTATATAAATCACGTGACAATTATTATGCACATTCACAAGTTGTAATATTTTCTTGTGCAAGTTTGAAATAGAAATGTATTGCCGTTGCAAAAGTAAACTCAAATAGATATTTGGTACATTGATTTACACTATCTCTTTATTTATGTCATAGGGTCAAATATAGCTGTTATAATGTCGTGTATTCAGCCATGTCTATTTATGTGTGTTACCGTTTACAGGGAGTGTTATGTTTACCTGTGATGTCTAATCACAGTGTCCATGTGCGTCCGGTTGGCATGTACTGTTGCGTGTATATTTATCGTTAACCTGTTTGTCCAGTTATGTCCGGGTATGTTAGAGCGTGAAATTCATGCATGTGAGGTTGAACGTGATAGGGGCGTGCATGTGAGAGTATTTAACAGAGTGTTTTGTGGAGCGGCGCACTAGTCAGGGACGTACAGGAGGACCTACGGGACTCAACGTCGGACATATTACATGACAACTATCCAGACAACGTGACACCACTTTAGTCATAGGTATGTACTGAGTAATAGTTTAACATATTTGACACGCGTACAATTTATTATCAAATACCAAATACGCGACTATAACTTACAATATTACGTCAGTTCTATAGTATAGCAGTAGTCTTATAATGTGGCTTTATATTCATAGCGGTTTTATTTCCCAGTATATGTGCTGTTTTACGACGCTCCTGCAACAATAAACGATACAGGGAAGCATCGACTTCGTGTTGTTTCTTAAAATCCTATCACATTTAGATTGGCGAGTGACTCTTATGACTTTTGTTTTTCGTATAACATTGCGCTATCACGTTCCGTTATCAATCGAACGATTAGTTATATATGTAAACGAATATATCTATATGTGTTTCTCGGTCATTGGAATCAGTGTGACGTGGTTAAGCCTGCCTATCTATCTGTGCATCAACAGTAATCTACACACAGTTTCGTACCCAATTGACAATACAATCATATTGAGTTATGCCCAGGCAAGGTTTAAATTGTGGTATACAGACTTCAGGTCATGCTGCCAACCTAGCCTTGTATGAATTGACAATTATTTACATGAACAACCTCCTACAGATATAAACACATAATAATTACGTTATATTGCTCTATTTAGAAGAATTGAAACGTGACGAGACTTGTATAATGACAATGGAAACAAATTGGGCAGTCGATTCCCAATATTAGCGATACAAACGAGACAGTGTGTTACCCATTACTACAATCAAGGGAATGTATGTTCCATATATTATCACCACAAAGAGACATAGTCTGTTTCATATACAATGACCACAAACAAGACAAATGCTGTTCCATATACAATCACCCAAAGCGAGACATAGTCTGTTCCATATATAATCACCACGAACATAACAGAGTCTGTTCCATATATAATCACCACAAACGAGACATAGTCTGTTCTACATACAATCACCAGGAACAAGGCAAATGTTGTTCCATATACACTCACCACAAACGAGACAGAGTCTGTTCTATATACAATCACCCCAAACGAGACAGCGCCTGTTCCATATACAATTACCATGAACAAGACATAGTATGTTACATATACACTCACCACGAACAAGACATAGTCTGTTCCATATACAATCACCACGAACGAGACATAGTCTGTTCCATATACAATCACCACGAACGAGAGAGACTGTTCCATATACAATCACCACAAACGAGAGAGAGTCTGTTCCATATACAATCACCACAAACGAGACAGTGTATGTTCTATATACAATCACCACAAACGAGACAGTGTATGTTCTATATACAATCACCACAAACGAGACAGTGTATGTTCTATATACAATCACCACAACGAGACAGTGTATGTTCTATATACAATCACCACAAACGAGACAGTGTATGTTCTATATACAATCACCACAAACGAGACAGTGTATGTTCTATATACAATCACCACAAACGAGACAGTGTATGTTCTATATACAATCACCACAAACGAGACAGTGTATGTTCTATATACAATCACCACAAACGAGACAGTGTATGTTCTATATACAATCACCACAAACGAGAGAGAGTCTGTTCCATATACAATCACCACAAACGAGACATAGTCTGTTCCATATACAATCACCACAAACGAGACAGAGTTTGTTGCATATACAATCACCACAAACAAGACAAATGCTGTTCCATATACAAAACCCACAAACAAGATATAATCTGTTCGTTATACAATCACCACAAACAAGACAGAATCTTTTCCATATACAATCCCCACGAACAAGACAGAGTATGTTCTATATACTATCACCCCAAACCAAACAGAGTCTGTTCCATATAAGATCACCACAAAAAAGACAAATGCTGTTCCATATACAAAAACCACAAAAAAGATATAATCTGTTCGTTATACAATCAACACAAACAAGATATAATCTGTTCGTTATACAATCACCACAAACGAGACAGAGTCTGTTCCATATACAATCACCAGAAACGAGACATAATCTGTTCAATATATAATCACCACAAACGAGACAGAGTCTGTTCCATATACAAAAACCACAAACAAGATATAATCTGTTCGTTATACAATCACCACAAACGAGACAGAGTCTGTTCCATATACAATCACCACAAACGTGACAGTCTGTTCCATATACAATCACCACGAACAGGACAGAGTATGTTCTATATATTATCACCCCAAACCATATAGAGTCTGTTCCATATACAATCACCACAAACGAGACAGTCTGTTCTATATACAATCACCACAAACGAGACAGAGTCTGTTCCATATATAATCACCACAAACGAGACAGAGTCTGTTCCATATACAATCACCACAAACGAGACAGAGTCTGTTCCATATACAATGACCTCAAACGAGACAGTGTATGTTCTATATACAATCACCACAAACGAGACAGATAACGTTCCTCATGCTAACACTCCAAACTCCACTGTTAAACAATTTCAATTGATTAAACGATAATCAGTATCTGTAATATCAATTTCAAAAAAAAAATTTACTTTCATAAGAAAATAAGATAAATAACAAAGCAAGCTGACAACAATGGGTAACAAAAACAAAATGAACTCAACACGAAGAAAAGCTATCGAACATGTAATGTTAGATGTTGGGTTAATTATTATATTCGTCGAGAAAGAATGATTATGATGTCTTTAACAAGAGGATAATTAACAAAGTATAAAATATTAACAAAACTACACCGATCAGAAAACGGAAATGATACATTTCTACTGGCACAACAATAATGACAACATATCTCCGCTTTGTTATATTATTAACATTGCTGCTTCATCTGAATGCTTATTAGGGGAAGTAAGACATATTAAGGACATGACAGTGGTCATTCGCATACTGGCGGATATTGACAAGTGTGCTATACATACAGTATACTTATATCTTAAAACATCAATAAAATAGTAAGTTAGGACTTACACCTACTTTGTCCGAAGCTTCCTCCCACTGGAGATCAATGCACAATTAATCTGTTACCTGTACTTTCGGTTTAGGAACACGAGAATAAATTGCGACCCTTTTTACTACAATTAGGTAAAGCGTTACTTAATCACGTGATAATTATTATGCACATTCCCTAGTTGTAATATTTCCTTATGTAAGTTTGTAATAGAAATTTATATCCGTTGCAAAAATAAACTCAAATAGATAATTTGTCACTTTTTTACACAATCGCTATATTCTGATTGACGGGTAACTCCAATGACTCATGTTTTCCGAGAAATATTGCGTTATAACGTGCCGTTATAAATAGAATGAGGTATAAATGAACGTATCTATATATATATTTCGAAGTCATTGGAATCAGTATGTCGTGGTTAAGCTTGTCTATCTGTATATCAACAGTAATCTAGACACAGATTCCGTACACATTTGACTATACAATCATATTGAGTTACGCCATGGCAAGGTTGATATTGTGGTATACAGACTTCAGGTCATGCTACCAACCTAGCTTTGTAGGCATTGGCGATCGTTTACATGAACAGCCATCTACATATATACACACTTGGGACTAGTGTACTTAGCGGTAATTACTTTTTATTTCTCTATTTAGAAAGAATTGAAAGATAACGAGACTTGCATAATAATAATGGAAACGCATTGGACAGTCGCTACCCATATATTACCAATAATAGCGCTGTAAAGTAGACAGTATGTTACCGATCCTATCACTGCAATCTAGGGAATGTCCGTTCCATATAATATCACCACAAACAAGACAAAGGATTTTCCTCATACTTACACTATAATCTAGACTGAGAAGGTCCGCATACTTACACTACAAATAACTTGACTGTTAATCAATCCCAGGTATTAAACGATACTAATTAGCTGTAACATTAATTTAAAAAAAAAAAAAAAAAAAAAAAAATTCTTTCACAAGATAATAAGAGAAATAACAACGTAAGCTGACAACACTGACAACAATATATAATATCCTGAAGCGTACAGAGGGCTAACATATTCAGAGTTTACAATGCAAAAAGATAGTTCCCTTTAACAGCACAGCTACATCTCTCCATAACATGAGTTTACAACAATGTGAGTAGAAATGAGTTTTTTTGTCTTGTTTTTTTTATAATTTTGTTTCGATGTTTCGTGTTAAGGAAAAGCAGTATAGCGATAGAGATACGTTTTGGTTCTTAATAGTTGTGTCTACATGTGTAATACATAAGTTACGTATTAAATAGTAACAAGAAATACTTTGTATGTTTTAATTGGAATACCGATGAGTAGAAATAGTGATAATGATGATAACCTTAATTACACATAATCAATAATAATAATAATGTACTTTGCGTTTTCCATGTTGTTCCTGTCCGCAAAAAAACCCCCAAAGATATAGCGAATTTCAGACCAATTTTATCATAAAGATTGGGTAGATAAATATATATGACGAGGGACTTCTACTGTCACAACAATAATGACAACATATCTCTTCGTTTTGAGTGTTTTGAGTGCATTGCAGATTTTCCTGATCATGTTCAGATCTACAATGATGGTTCAAAAGATGGAGTAAAGGTCTCCGCAGCATGCTATTCCGATCACCATTGCTCTTCAATCCGCTTACCAGATGGTGCCTCTATCTTCTCTGCGGAAGCATGTGCCATCGATTTGGCCCTCGACCATATCGAAGAACAACGCATCAGAACGGCAATAATTTGTTCCGACTCTCTATCCGTCCTTCAAAATTTACAATCACGAGATCCAAAGAACACACTCATACAAAACCTTGTTTTACGAATATCTCGTATCTTAAAAAAATGCAAAATAACATTACTTTGGATTCCGAGCCATGTCGGAATTAAAGGCAACGAACTTGTTGACCACCAAGCAAAACTTGCTCTAAATCTGCAACAAACAAATATTAAAATACCATATACAGATTTCAAACCTGTAATTAGTTCTGCCATTCAGAGTAAATGGCAGCACCGCTGGTCTCTCGAGACGAGCAACAAACTTTTTAAAGTACAACCAAAACTTAAAACATCAAAACCAAGTCGGAAGGATCGTAGAGAGGAAATAGTCCTCTCTCGGCTCCGTAACGGGCACACATATCCTACTCATTCGTTCCTTTTGAAACGAGAGGATCCACCGGTGTGTTATGCATGTGATGTTCAATTCACAGTGCAGCATTTTTTAATAGAATGTTCCGATTTCAAGCACATTCGTGATAAATACTTTAGAGTCCCGGATATGAAAACCCTTTTCAGTTCCGTGGATTCGAAAACAATATTTAGCTACTTGAAAGAAATCGATCTATTTTATAGACTTTGATGTCTTTTACGTTACTGTCTTTGACGTTCTATTTATAACAAAGTTCACATAATCTATTCGTACATATTATTTCACATAATTTATTCGTACATATATATATATTACCATTTTTAACCACCTTTTTATCATAATGATCTAAATATACAATACGGATGCTTTTAAAAATGACAAATTTTATCTGATTTTAACTTTAAAAATAAAACATGTTAGAATATTGTTTGGCCCTAAATGACCCTAGTTGTCGATGGGCCGTAAAACATAAACAAACAAACAATCGTTTTGTTATATTCTAAAACATTGTTACTTCATCTGAATGAATATTAGCAACTATATTACAAACCAAGGCTAGTTTGTCAAAAGTTTTCAAATGTTAATATCCGCTTCTCAGTACACAGACTTCGCGGACTGCATGCAAGTACGTATGTGGCGTGGTGTATTTTTCTTATCGGTATCAAGTAGTTATTTAGATTCTCTCTGTTTATATTATGTCATCGGTTGACCCAGTTAATCAGATGTTCGATAAGATAATAATCAATACATCCGGTATTCGTATATATGCTAAGTAGAAAACGCTGTTTTCGTTGCTAGAATAAAACATGTTGATAGTAATTAAACTAAAATTGAAGGTGTTACAATTTCGATTTAGGTTATCTAAGACATGGAGCTATTGTATTGGATTCAGAGATGAACATTTTTTGTGGTCTGACATTCACATGATATGTATGGAGGTTTTCATATTGTGACAATGCAGTGCAGATGTAAATTTATTCTTGTACACCACACTCTCTAATAAACACAATAAACATTTTTTGTGGTCTGACATTCACATGATATGTATGGAGGTTTTCATATTGTGACAATGCAGTGCAGATGTAAATTTATTCTTGTACACCACACTCTTTAATAAACACAATATACACATACATCAGTGGACAAGGGGGCCGCGGTGGCCGAGTGGTTAAGGTGTCCCGACACTTTAACGCTAGCCCTCCACCTCTGGGTTGCGAGTTCGAAACCTACGTGGGGCAGTTGCCAGGTACTAACCGTAGGCCGGTGGTTTTTCTCCGAGTACTCCGGCTTTCCTCCATCTCCAAACCTGGCACGTCCTTAAATGACCCTGGCTGTTAATAGGACGTTTAACAAAAAACAAAACATCAGTGGTCATTTGTTTTTTTTATAGCTGTGACAGACAGAAGTCCCCGAAAGGTCAGGTGTAAACTGGTGGTATCTAGAAAGCTTGTTTCAACAGAAAAATGTGTCTACTGTAATCAAACTGAACTTACGGTTGTTTTATATCATTAAAATAGAGCTCTATACTGAGTGTAATTAGACTAAGACAATGACATGTCATGTCAGTAGACAGTCAACACACGGCCGTAATTAGACTAAGACAATGACATGTCATGTCAATAGACAGTCAACACACGGCCGTAATTAGACTACGACAATGACATGTCATGTCAGTAGACAGTCAACACACGGCCGTAATTAGACTAAGACAATGACATGTCATGTCAGTAGACAGTCAACACACGGCCGTAATTAGACTAAGACAATGACATGTCATGTCAGTAGACAGTCAACACACGGCCGTAATTAGACTAAGACAATAACATGTCATGTCTGAAGACAGTCAACACACGGCCGTAATTAGACTAAGACAATACCATGTCATGTCAGTAGACAGTCAACACAAGGCTGTCATTGGACTAAGGCAATGACATGTCATGTCAGTAGACAGTCAACACACGGCTGTATTTAGACTAAGACAATAACATGTCATGTCAGTAGACAGTCAACACAAGGCTGTCATTGGACTAAGGCAATGACATGTCATGTCAGTAGACAGTGAACACACGGCCGTAATTAGACTAAAACAATGACATGTCATGTCAGTAGACAGTCAACACACGGCTGTATTTAGACTAAGACAATAACATGTCATGTCAGTAGACAGTCAACACAAGGCTGTCATTGGACTAAGGCAATGACATGTCATGTCAGTAGACAGTCAACACACGGCTGTATTTAGACTAAGACAATAACATGTCATGTCAGTAGACAGTCAACACACGGCTGTATTTAGACTAAGACAATAACATGTCATGCCAGTAGACAGTCAACACAAGGCTGTAATTGGACTAAGGCAATGACATGTCATGTCAGTAGACAGTCAACACACGACTGTATTTAGACTAAGACAATAACATGTCATGTCAGTAGACAGTCAACACAAGGCTGTAATTGGACTAAGGCAATGACATGTCATGTCAGTAGACAGTCAACACACGGCTGTATTTAGACTAAGACAATGACATGTCATGTCTGTAGACAGTCAACACACGGCCGTAATCAGACTAAGACAATAACATGTCATGTCTGTAGACAGTCAACACACGGCCGTAATTAGACTAAGACAATAACATGTCATGCCAGTAGACAGTCAACACACGGCCGTAATTAGACTAAGACAATGACATGTCATGTCTGTAGACAGTCAACACACGGCCGTAATCAGACTAAGACAATAACATGTCATGTCTGTAGACAGTCAACACACGGCCGTAATTAGACTAAGACAATAACATGTCATGTCAGTAGACAGTCAACACACGGCCGTAATTAGACTAAGACAATAACATGTCATGCCAGTAGACAGTCAACACAAGGCTGTAATTGGACTAAGGCAATGACATGTCATGTCAGTAGACAGTCAACACACGGCTGTATTTAGACTAAGACAATAACATGTCATGTCAGTAGACAGTCAACACAAGGCTGTAATTGGACTAAGGCAATGACATGTCATGTCAGTAGACAGTCAACACACGGCTGTATTTAGACTAAGACAATGACATGTCATGTCTGTAGACAGTCAACACACGGCCGTAATCAGACTAAGACAATAACATGTCATGTCTGTAGACAGTCAACACACGGCCGTAATTAGACTAAGACAATAACATGTCATGCCAGTAGACAGTCAACACACGGCCGTAATTAGACTAAGACAATGACATGTCATGTCTGTAGACAGTCAACACACGGCCGTAATCAGACTAAGACAATAACATGTCATGTCTGTAGACAGTCAACACACGGCCGTAATTAGACTAAGACAATAACATGTCATGTCAGTAGACAGTCAACACACGGCCGTAATTAGACTAAAGACAATGACATGTTATGTCAGTAGACAGTCAACACACGGCTGTAATTAGACTAAGACAATAACATATCAAGTCATGGGTCATTAAGGAACGTCCGGTATATCATTAAAGAATATGTTCACGCTACGATAACAAAAATAAAAGACATTATTTTAAGAGATCTGAATAGTTCGGAGATTCATTAAAGAGACTACACATACGAAAGTTAAGATATTTTGATTAAATACGTACACGTGCGCTATTAGTAAAATGTCAAGTTTGAAAAATACATGACTTTTGAAAAAGAAAGCTATTAGTGAAATATGAAATAAATAGCTTTACAGGTTCCCTATATGAGTCGGATAGGTAACTCTCATGGTAATTTCTGAATATATATGAATTATGACACCGTTATAAATACAATGATTATTTACAAATGACAATTTATCACAGTCATTTAAAACAGTATGACGTGGTTGAACCTTCCTATCCAATTATCTTAAAACAGATTTGTTTTGGCAAATGTTTCATAATGCGCACACAATATTTAAAAGGTCGTGACACAAACAGTCAGTACTGTGATGAATTAAAGTCTCAATATAGAATGACCGCCTGTCTCTCAAATGATAAAATTGTAGATAAAATTGATAAACTTGGTATCCTGCTTGCAATCTAGGGAGTATAATCTAGCATTCGAATTTAGCTGAGCAATTCTTAACAACATACTTACGGTCTGGCGGTCAGTCTAGCTCTGTTTATAGATTTATATCTAAAGGACCAGTCACACACCATGGATGCATTTCGCTGAAACTAAACCGGAAGACTATTAACAACGACGAGACATCACTTGAGAAAGTTGTAGTACTAGGGTAAAGTAGTCCCGGGGTCAAAAAATAACATCATCGTTAGATGACTCTCTCCACGGTAACATGAACAACAGTTTAAAAGTCAATATGACATATCGAGAAAGATGTATGTTGGGAGGGAAGAGGGGAAATAACAGCCCACCAATATTTTTCTTATTGATCTAAATCTTTATTTACCCCATAGAAGGCAGGCACAATAAATTTCGTTAAATCGCTGGATAAATTCATTACGGAATATGTTTTAAGTGTTTATACATAATGATTTGGCATATGGTGGTCATGGCTACTACAGCCCTAATTAAATGGAAACTAGGAACAGAAAATTCCAATCAATACAGCTGTTTTGTATATATGTATGAAAAAAGTCACTTTCTATTCAATTTAATACCACATTATGCTGTGGAACGCTGCCACCTTCTCATGACTTAGCGAATAAGGATGAAGCCGCTGACCCAAGACTTGCAAGGAAAAAGCGATGGCGAAGAGAAAGGATTGTTCCGACAAAAAGCTGCAATAAAAGATAGAAGAAAAAACAGCGGTATCTGGAAATCACAAATTATCTCCTTATTGCATTTTGAAAAGGGGATGAGGAGGGAGGGTCTTTTTCCTGCTGAATAGCAAGCCTAACTACACCACTTTCTCCGTTTGTAAACTAACTAGGATTTATATCTCCTGACAGATGAGAGTTCCAAACAAGATCACTGTATACACAGTTATAAAGACTGGTCACAGGGAGATAAATTGTGTTTATGAGGATAAACTGACTTAATATGGAACATGAATTCTTAATGTAGAATCAGTAATCAGTAATATACAGCCAAATATGGTATTTGTGATTAATAAGCGTGTCGTATATTTGAAGACCTGATACTATTATGGAAGTTAATGACATAGAATACATAATTGATACAAATCTAAATAACTACATAATGTTCTAATATTAAATGCAAACGATGCCGTAATTTTAGCGGTTCACTTTTCATATCACAATGCTGTCATCGGCACTGATCTGAAACCGGCTTGTCGCTACACCTCTGTGCTTATAGGACACGGAAGGGGGTATTTACTTCATTATAAATAAGAACGATGTTACAAAAAATAATGCATTTAATCATTTACCAGTTCATATCGACCTCAAAGAGGACATCGATATTGCATTTTAAAATAAAGCCTGCTCTACTATTATCTTCTTGTCGTGTGCTTATTTTGTCCGCTGCAACGATAACTTGTTTGGGGCCCCGTGAAAGTAAAATGCAAAATTCCTGCTATGTTGCATAAAGAGAGGATATATTGAAGAAAGTACCAGGTAAATTCAGACTTGAAAAATACAGATTTTTTTTTTAATTAATTGACTTTGAACAATTCATTGACTTATTGAAATTGATTTATATCTTTGATTTCTTTGTTTTATGGTTTGAACCATTGTATAAGAATAGTTCTTTCATTATAAGTTATGGCCTTCAATGAGATATTCTTGAAGTAAGTGGGTAGACGTTGAGTTCTTAATTTTTTTTCTATTTATGGACCTATTAAGTTCATTTAAAACTAAACAAAAAGAATACGGCATTACCATTAACACAGCAGAATGTTTCACAAAACGGGTGACATATCTATTACATTATCTGATGACCAAGCTTCCCTTCAAACAGAGACTTGTATATCAGGGAGACTGGTAACAGTCTATATATCTTACCTAATATCACTTATGCCCGGAAGTATCGGAGTGCCTCGTTCTGAAACCCAGGTGACACCGAATTCGCCGCCATATTGGCTGCATCGCCTCGTAGCGTTTCGAAACACACTGGGATTTAAAGCCTATTTTGTGGGGAAATAGACCGACATTAAACGCAAGTGAATCGTTTGATTTCTGGTTTGGTATAATGTAACAAATCAGTGCAAAGTTTGCATTATTTCATTGATGTTATGAGAGGTAAATTTGTCTTCAAACTAAGGTCGATATACAAAGATACAAAAACTCGTATCTTGCAGTTGGTCAAAATTACCCAAACGGTCCAGGATACTCCCTTTTTTTCTACTGAACTGAAATTTAATTTGTTGAATGCAATATTTTATTTGACATTTCATACGTTATTGTTCTTAATTTCAAATCAGTCAGACGTTTGCAAAATACTTTATTTTATAACAGAATTCGGGCAATTCCACGTGATGAGGAATACTCAAATTAACACGCAAATAAGTGATGGATCAAAATGACCAAAACGGTCCTAAATGCTGTTTTTTTCTAGGGAAGTGAATTAGAAGTTGTATCTGTTAAATGACATATTTTCCTTGATATTTCATACAAGGATGCTTTTAATTTCAAACTTATTATTACAACCATTTTATATATTTTTAACACAATACTTATTAAGTTCCCTTAAAAACTTATTCATTGTGAATGTGAAAAATGCGTCTGCGGTAGGTACGTTAATTGACCACCTCAATTTATATGTCACCATATTAACATCCCCAACCCCAAACCAAACCCCACCCCCCTCTGGCCATGGACGGTTTTACCTACAGCTTATACATGTATCTTCAATGCTGGTACAGGTAGGACTGTGTTCTCTGGCTGCAGTTCAAAGGAACCTTGCAACTGACCTGTGATAAAATTCATAACTAATTACCTGGCTGTGATCGGGTGACATGTTGACAAATGGTGATGAGTACACAAGCAAATGCACACATGTTCCTAATAATTTGACCGTTGTATAATTGTCTGTAGCCAATTTCAGGAGGTATCAAACGCTATTTCTATCAGCGGTATTATCAAGCAGGGACATAATATCTTATATGTCCCTTTTTCAAGTAATAATTAAGGAACATAACATGTCAAACTTTTCAGGAAAATCAAAACCAGGAATAATCTGCATAAACAAATATATATTAGGAGAAATATCCTACTGTCGGTTAATTTATGTACATGTCTGTGATAAGACACACTGAAAAATCCTCTAAACTTTGTCATAGTAAAACTAATATTTGACCGGAAACTGTTTTAACGTCTCAAACTATGACAGTCAAAACTTTGATTCTTTGTTCTGTTACACCAGGCGATTTTAGGTAAAATTTATCTGAACAAAACATTAGTAATTGATATTATTCATAGTCCGTCACTGTGTCACGATATTATTTACAAGACCTTTTCCGAAAGCAATCTGATATAGCATCACCAGAGTACGTTTAAACCACTCGGTTTGAAATACCATTGGCAGAAAATGTACACACCGATTTCAAAATTTATCTAACCTTTGAATAAGTCTGTATTATTTGAACTCTTGAAAGAAATGTTGCCCACGCATTAATGTTGCACCGTCCAAATTGAAAAGCTGACATGGCCATATATGACCCTTGCTTTTGTTAGGACGTGTAAATAAGATAGATGAAACAAATGTCTTCATAAAAAGAGATGTGTCCCAAAAAATCCTAAACAGGTGATGTCAAAATTTTTCTTTTGACCATTATATTGATTTAAAGATTTTTTTTTTCAAATAGCAAAGAATGCAAATCATTTGGCCTCAACTTTAAATTCTTATTGAAAGCCCTCTTCGACGTTAAATACTTATTGATCTTCATTCAATTTTCCCCCAGTTTCGACGATTATTACAACTTTGATACAACGTATACTGGCAACAAATATGTGGGAAATAACACGTAGTGAAGTGTTATTTGAAAGAAATGCTTAGTTGTTTTAAAGTTCGTCGTCGGGAAGGTAAAGGACATGATTGAAAATGGTCATTTGAGTTTTGTGTGTCAGTATAGAATCTGAGCGTTTGTGCAAATCAAATATATTGTCGATGTAAATGGTTTGGAATGTAAAGTATAGTACGGCTTGCAAGACATAATGCGAGGTACCATGAAAACCTTCGCTGGTTGTATGGCTATAACGTTGGCTTAAATCTATTTAAAAAAAAATAATATCTTCAATTGTAGTTTTTAGGACAAATGTCTCTCAGATTTGCAGGACCAATGGTCGATGGAAACATGGACCATGATCAAAATTTTATTTTTTTCCTATATTGTTTTATTGATTAGGCATCAGTTTACATTGAAATATATGAAACGCTTTCTGCTACCGCTCCTTTGTATTATAAACTTCCATAGCTGCACCAGTACTTTAAATCGCACGTGTACAGCAAATTTCCTTTACCATGGACGTTTTTAAGCTAATGTCAACACACCTCACATTTGTCGCTATTGCTTGTGCTTTCCATCATGGTTTATCAGCAGCGGAAAAGTTGGAAAAGTGGCAAAACTTTGTTCGTATGACTGAATCAGACTGGACCAGAGATTTCAATGTCAAACATTCTGCGAAGTATGGAGGCACCAACAACATCTGAGAGAAACGCACGGAGAGGGGAACATAATCAACATCTGAACTGGAATGTCCAAAAGGTAAAATACTTGTATAATTCGACATAAGTTTGTTTGTTGAATAATTAATTTTTCATTATTCTTCATATCCGTTTGGTATTTAATTTGAAAAAATCCATAGTATCATAACGTGTATCAGTAGATTGAAATGTAGGTGTGAAAATATACTGTATTGGCATTTAAAATTTCGCTTTGCTCATTGGCATTGAATATATAACGCAACAATCAATAAACATTGAGATCTATTTATCAACAGCAATGTATAGAAGTGTTAACTGTGTAATGTTGAACTGACGTTGTTGCTTGAAATTTAGAAACGTTAGTAACTACGTCTAACTGTTACCGTGAAATGATAGTCCCATAATTTTTTAACAAGTATACAGTATGGTCCGTTTTCAGTCTTCGTACAATTAACTAGATATCAATTTTAGCATTTCTATCTTTTCTATTAACGGATGTTAAATGTTTCGCTGAGAAAAGGAATATCGACACATAATGAAAAAAAAAAAAAGATATACAGAAATGAATTGTTATTTATCACAGAAGTAAACAACAATGGGCATTAAATGACTTTTCCATTTAATGAAAAAAATCGTATTTCACAAGTCGACTTTTTTGTTTTACATCTTCCTACGCATGGATTTTGGCTCAACCGGCACTGTGATCAATGGATAAACATAAAACCATTCGGCTTACCTCGGCATATTCTGGTATTCTTCATCGGCCGAGATGTGACGAGTGACATAAATCATGCTGTAAAAATAGGCCCTTCGGTCTTTCTCCACCTTTAGTGATTTCATAACCATATCTAGCATTACTGGCCAAAAGGGGTCTTGTCTAAGCCCAAAAGACTTATTCTCTTGGTTACGTATTTAAAGTCGTTCAGAACTCTAACCAACAACCATATACGGCATTGGTTTTTGGTCATATTTTTTTTAACCAATGAAGACAATTGTACATCAATACATCCATATACAATGGATACTGTTGATCATTATGTAATGTAAAAAAAAAACTTTGGAAAAAATATCTGTGAAGCCTTTGAGAATTCCACCCCATAACCATATACAGCACCGCTTGGAATAAAGAGCGAAACATAATCATGTTAATCACTGTAAAGCATTGCTTGACACAAACAATAAAACTTTTTAACAGATTGAACATGGACTTTATTTAACGTGTGGTCAAAACCAAGCAGATGAACGATTCAGGCCATCTTGGTCTCCAGTTTTTAATTTGCGAAGTAAACAATCTGTTTTCAAACTATCACGTGTAATAAAGAATAATGCATATTCACAGAAAAAAGGAAAACTGAAAGATAGGGATGAAAATAATATATACCACTTTTTTCTTTTTTCCATTCAGCATAACATAACATACTGAATTTATTATAGAAATCAGAAATAAAAAATGAATATTAAGAACATAATAAAAAGCAATACATGTCTTCTATCGGCCACCGCTAGCTAATATATATGGTAATTTATAGGTATCTGATATATGATCCGAATCCTGTAAGGGATAAAAACTCTAGAGCGCCGAAAACGATTATCTAAAATTAGTAACAATGACATCGACAACGACCCAACACCACTGGGACTCAATCTTTAGCGATTTGTTATATTATTGTCCTTCATTATTTTGTGAAGTTTAAATACAATATAAAATAGTGAATTTTCATATTTGTTTTCTTGATTTTGCTAACGTTTAAATTTCTTATGTTTTTCGTGATTTAAAAATGAAATAATAGTTAAAGTGTTCCCGGAATGATCTATGCTATTTCAATTTGAAAATTTCTTTGCTTGGACATGAGAACATATCGCAAACTTCATATAAAACCGCTTTATCTACCCTGACGTAAAATGATCTATTATTATGGCACTGATATTATTCATATACATGTAAGTTGAGACTAGCGCTCTGGTAAAATAGTTAATCAACTACAATTTATGTATGAGTATAATACTGATGATACTGATTAGCAAAATACTTGAAAAATAATCAATTGCCTATGAGTTTAGTACTGGTTACATCGATGAAAATGTTAATTGAGGATGACATCTTGGGTAGCAGTAAAAATGCCAAATTCTGAAAAAAGATGGCACATGTTTTAGATATGTAAACATTGGCAGTTAACCTTACATATAACCTCTAATAAAGTATATATATTTGAAATCTGTACAACATTTGCAATTTTAATAGAACTCTGAAGGATAAGTAAACTGATATTTTCTGTGATTTTTAGAGCTGTGAATACCATGGTAACAGCTTAAAAAATTCTCAAAAATTGCAAAATATTATGATATTTGACCCAAAATGGCACAATTCTCTACACAATTTTTTTTCTGAAACCTATTTAAAATTAAATATCTCTATCCCAAAGACAGAGGCTGTCTTACTGTGGTGTGCTACCTTACCTTACATTTTAGTCGAGGATGACGCCTTGTTGAACTTATTATTATTCCTATGAGTTTAGTACTGGTGACATTGATAAAAATGTTAGTCGAGTGTTAAACTTGGTGAACTAATTAATTTCCTTTTTTTATTTCATTTTTATGAGTTTAGTACTGATGATATTTAGTAATATGATGGTTAAGACTGGAATCTTATTAAAACGATCCACTGATTGATAAAGGTAAAAACACACTAAGCTCCCATTTAGATATATTGTATTTACAAATCCAAGGATTTATTCGAAATATGTAAATAGTTGATCCCTATAATCCTATCTCGGATAAGATGATCGATTTCTATATAACTAATACCGATAATATATAAAATAGCGACTGATGATTCTTATCGCTGATGGTATATTGCATTAACTATGTGTGATTATCTGTGCAAATCTACAGGTTTCAGATAGTATATACGTATATCAAGTATGTCTTTGTGAATACTCACATAGCCAGTTGGCCAGTTAATATCTAAAGAAAATTATACTTTTATTTGAGATGAAAGAATGTGATGTGCTGTCATATTTTTTCTGCGCATCCCAAAGTTAGATGGCCGAAATATTTGATGTAGCATCATCGATAATTCTAGCGGCCTCCACATGTATTTTCCTGACCGCAGAACGTAGTTTGTCATACTTCCCGTAAGCAATGATTCCCTTCGCCAAAAGTGTCCGACAGATATCGTCTAAACATTTTACATCCTTTCCATAAACTTCCACGTGTTTCAAATAAACATCCATTAGTGTCTGAAAGGTTCGCCAGTTCTTTGGTAAATCTGGATCGACCCACGCCGACAGGCTCGTGATCATTTCAGCATGTATTTCTTTTATTTTTGTCTCCTTCGCTGCATTCTGCAACAAAAATGAACAAATCTATATCGATATACCCAACTGATAATTCTAAAATAGGCCAAATGACTAAATACAACTACTGTATCTAACATAAAAAATACAATCCAACGCTACATGAAAAACAAAATTGAAAATGAAAAATAACTGTGTATATATTTACCGTTTTTGAGCAATTCTTATGAAAAGTTACATGCATTAAAACAAATTTGCAAATAGTGTTTTCCCTTATGCTAGTCACCTGTTGTCCTTGCGAATATGTCGCGTCTTTCTTGGGGTGTGCTCCCTGTGTTGTGCCTTTGTCGTGTTCATCTGAATATAAAGAAATGAAAGAAAATGAAGTTTCGTTATGAAAGTCCGCGTTTTGCTCATATTTCCTCTCTTTTTTGTTTTCAGTTATGCTTCTTTTCCTATTTTATTTGATTATGTCGGTCAAATTCCAGCTGAAGTTGCAAATTAAAAATTCGTTCTAAATTAAGTATCTGTTTAATGTTTTTCTTTTATTTACTCGTTTGACATATCTTCATGCACGTTAGCATCTGTTATATAAAATTTACACACAGCAGACCAGATGACACTCTCCTGTAAAAGCTTTAAATTGATATTTTCAATAGATAATTTATATTGCCAATTATATTTTCTCTATTTAGTGTTTTGTTTTCCTTTCGTTTGTGTTATATGTACATTGGTTCTAAGTAAACAGATAAACACATGCTCAACCAAACAAATACACACATGCATACATGTATATAAAAATACAAATATAATTCATTTTTATTATCGTCGTTTCATTTTTATTGTACAGTTGTGGGATCGCTGAATGAGTCGTATCCAGGCTAGGATGTATATAGATACTAATCGTAATTTTAGTGTTTATCTCTGGTCTGTATGAAATAAGATTTAAACTACAGAACTGTACACGTATAATTACTTGTATATATTTCTATGAATCTACGTTTTCATAACTTACATATTCAACCTCGTTGGGTCAAAGATATACTTTTTTTTTTTTTTACAAAATTCGTTTGAGTTACCTTACGTATACACACAAGCTATAGTTTGAACTACTGTACGGCTTAAATGACTATTGAACGGTCACGTGCGAACTATTGCTTACACTCAGTGACGTTTTGGTATTTTTTCCTACCCTTTCAAGCGTCTAAATCACTCAGACGGCAACACTGCCAAACGACAGTCATGGCAACTTATATGCCCACAGGAAGGTCGATATTTCAGTGAGTTAAAGTTTGTTTGAGTGATAATGGTATAAAATAAGTATATCATAGGTGTTTATGCAATGGTCCAGAATGTTTGACCCTCAATACTTTTAATCGACCGGTGTTTTTTTCTGGACTATTCCACAGACATAGCAAGTGACATTAAATAAGGTCACGTACGGGAACTATGGTGGATTACAAGTCAACATTGCTATCTAGTTTATAAAATGAAGCATTTGATTTATTTTTTAAATTAAACTCCCCAAAGGATGAGCTGACATATTTATACATGCGGATATTATAGAAACAATTTACATATGATAATTTTATCAAAATCGTTCCGAACGTTTTAATATTTTTTTAAAAATACATTTCTAAATTTATACAATAATATATTGATGATACAATCGTACAATTGTACTATCGTGTAACGTTGTGCGATCCCAAAACTGTACCATTGAGCCTTGCGTCAACACTGACAGATTTTGGTATCAGGTTTCTGTAGTTTCCATAAGAAATGCATGGTTTCCTCAGACGTTAGCATAAACAATTATAGGAAAGTAAGTTTTTCTCTCATATAAACTGGTGTCAATTGGTTACTATGTTTGTATTACCAGAAAACAGAACTCAGATAAAAAAAATGTCCTAATTAAAGGATTACAAGAAAAAGAATATCGTTACGTTGAAAATCGGTACATGTTAATTTGTATTAAACACATGTTAGATATACAATTCTTAAATTATTTACCTTCAGTCTCCTTGGCAATATCCCCGGTGCATTGTCGTATGGTATCACACAGACTAGGGTTTATTGATTCAAGTTTTCGTACCAGAGTGTCGTAGTTTCCATAGGAAATGACTTTTTGAGACATTAGAGCAGTGAATAATTTGCCCACAGTATTTATTGACTTCATTTGAACTTGTGTCAGTGGGTTATTATTCAACAACAATTTCAATTGATCAAAATCTTCTTCTACCATGTTGTTACTCAATTCCAAAACCATATTGTTGTGGATATCAACAACCGCAGCACGAGTACTTGCAGCCATTTTAGAAATGTCTTATTTGTCTGAAATCAAAAAAGTATGAAGCGTATTTAATTCAGAACATGTAACATACAAGATATGAAGATGGCACATTCACGACAGCGGAAACAATACTTTTCAGGTTTTTGCAATAAAAATTGAACCAATGGTATAGAGATACACTTATATTACATTTTTACTCGTGATATATTGAAAAAATATTCATTCTATGAAAATTATATTTTTCACTAGTGAAAAATTCCACTTTTTTCTGATTTGATTCAAATCAATCAAAACCCTGCTTACAAGCGACAATGGGAAAACCGAATGTTGAACCGGTACATTTAGCTATTACAATGTAATGAATAGCACATTTAACTGTTATAACTATTATAACCTCTATATCTTTACAACATCTGATGAAGATAATGACACCATCGAAAAGCTGACGACGAATTATAAGTTTACGTAAAGAAGAGAATTAAGAAATACTTTTGATGCAATTTTCGATTTATACTGTAAAATGAAACATAAGAATTGTGGAAGGTTGTGATTAGGTAAATTATGTATTTTTTTTCTTAGATAAAACAATATCCTTTTCAAGCTTTTAATCGATAATAATTCTCTTTTTTGGAGATATTGCATCTGTAAGAAGGTAATAAGCAATTTCATATGTTTTCGAAATTACTTCACCTTCTTAAGTTAAGTAGGGTCTAGGACGGACCAAAAAATACATAAAATTGGTACCATCAAACCTTTTCTGTAGGACTGATCTCTGATTATATTTCATTAAAAAATATATACTTTTTTTCAGTATTTGCCTCATTTACTAGTAACACTAATTTTATTATCATTACATATTAATCAAAAGCATATAGTTTAATTGCTTCTATTTGATCTATCGTGTAAGACCAGGTTACATACATTGTATATAACATATATCCAAATCGTCCGTTACTGACCAGATATTTAGGGACCAACCTATTGTTTTTCCATAAGCTTTAGTGTTGACGTTTCGGAGCTTTTCATTAAATTTTTTGAATTCAATATGCCAATCATAATTTATAACAACAGTTTAGGATCTCATATAACAACTAATCAAAAAAAAAAAGTTTGGTCCTTCAGGTAAAATTTTCTCTAGTATAGTCATTTTGAAAATGAGTGAATTTCACGGTAAAAGTTTTCATAAATCTGAAATATTTACCTGCTAATTATTATTATCTGAACTTTTGGAAAAAAAGCAATCGGACTTACGTAATTAATATTTACATGTCGTCACAACCAGAAGATTATTATGAGAGTTAAAAGTCAGTCCTTCATTAGGCTTAATGATATCGGGAATAGCGTTTATTGCATAATTTTCAGTTAATTTCCTCATTCATCCAGCAGAGTTAAGGACAATTCAAAACAATTGAATCAATAGATTAACAAAGCATACTCGAAAAGCAAATAGGCGTACATATTGGACCAAAATATATACTTCATGAATGATTTTGTGAATCAACATTACCATCGAGTGTTAAAAAGGCATGTCGGACTATTTTTCGATTATGTCTTGTTGATAAGTAACTTCATTATTATCGCTTTTGTTCTCTGATCTCTTTGGTATATTTAAGATTCGGAAGTTGTCAGTTTCTGCTCAAAATGTGTGCGCATGTCGAAATCGTTACCTTTAAACGCAGTGACATTACATTTTAGAACTAGATGAACTAAAAGATTACCAAAACATTTTACCTTTACAGACATACAGTGTCATAACAGTTTACCATAAGAGACAAATATTACCATACTATTTTACTATTGGACACAAGAGTACCATAATATTTTACCAAACCTTTTAGCACTGGACTCAAAGACTGCCATACGATTTTACTATTGAGACAGCGATGAATATAACATTTTACCACGGTGACAAAGATTATCATAGCGTAGCACAACATACCATCACTACTTCATTAGGTTTGTACAGATGCTCGTTTAATATAATATCACTTAAATGTTATATAACTTCCTGAGATGGATTATTGGAAGAAAAACTAAGTTTTGGGAAAAAGGGAAAAGGATAAACATTGTGTCCACATTATAAAACAGAACATGGAGGTAGTAATACATATGTTCATGTATGTGGGATTTTTTGTCGTTCAAAGTACCTTTGACACTTACGTCATATGTTTAAACAATAAATGATTATGAGTAGGTTAACAAGATCTTCTGCTCCATTTTATATCTTTAAGGTTTTGTTGTTGTCTATCATCACCATTCGTCTCAAGGCAAACAATCGTGACGTACCCATAACTCTGTTAAAGGACACATTGGTAAACATAGCGAATTTTACTACCTTTAAAGACCTAAAGTATACTTATATCTTAAAACATGAATGAAATAGTAAGTTAGGACTTACACCAGCTTTTCCTGAACCTTCCTCCCACTGGAAATCAAGGCACAATAGTTATGCTCTCTGTACTTTCGGTTTATCAACAGGATAAAAATGGCGACCGGTTTTTACTGCAATAACGTAAAGCGTATTCACGTGACAATTATTATGAATCTTCACCAGTTATGATATCTTCTCATGCAAGTTTTAAATAGAAATGTATTGCCGTTGTAAAAAGAAACAAAAAATTTAAAAAAAGTAAAAAAAAATAGATATTTTGTCCATTGATTTACACTATCTCTATATTTAGATTTTCGGATAACTCTAATGACTCATGCGTTTTGTGAAACATTGCGCTATGACGTGCCGTTATAAATAGAATAATTAGTTATACAATGAACGTATCTATAAATATTTCACAGTCATTGGAATCGGTATATAATCATATTAAGGTACGGCCTGGTAGGTTTTAACTTGAGTTATGCAAATAGCATGTCATGCTGTCAATTTAAGCTTATATACATCGATACATAAATAGTAATCTACTAATACTCAGAGAGCGTTGAAACGTGAAACAGGATTATCATAATGGAAACTAACTGAGTCGTCCTTTCCCATACCAGCGCTCTAAACGACATTCAGTATGCTCATCATACTAACACTACAATATAGACAATGCCAGTTCGAACATGATTGAACTACGGATTATTTCACTATTAAGTAATATCAGTTTTTAACGAAAATTACTAACTACAATAATTATGTTTTTAAATAAAACAATAACGTGTTATGCTTCACAGGATATTAACTTACAAAGCAAGCTAACAATACTGTGTAATGTCTTGTCACGACATTGACCCCACGGTATCAGATTTTGAGGTGATATTGACATATCCAATGTGAGTTTTAAACTGTGTCGATCTCGTATATAGAGCGGATATTTTATTACGGCATTAAACAATGTACACTGTAAAGGCAGAGTTCTTTGTAACAGTACAGCTTGGTTTGTTTTTGTTTAACGTCCGATTAACAGCCAGGGTCAATTAAGGACGTGTCAGGTTTTGGAGGTGGAGTACCCGGGGAAAAACCACCGACCTACGGTCAGTACCTGGCAACTGCCCCACGTAGGTTTCGAACCCTCAACCCAGAGGTGGAGGGCTAATGTTAAAGTGTCGGGACACCTTAACCACTCGGCCACCGCGGCCCCTGTAACAGTACAGAGACATATCTCTAGTATAGGGATTTTATAACAATAAGTGTGGAAATAAAAATTGAGATTGATTTTATTTCTTGATTATGTTTCTATGCTACATGTCCAAACAATGAATCAGTACTTATACTTACTAGCTCTTGTCAATTGTGCCCACATGTGTTATAGGTAATTTATATTTTGAATATTAATGAGGGAAATAATCTGAATGTTCTTTTTTACTTTAATATCCTGTACTGTTACAATTTCTTTATTATTGAAATAACCGAGTTATATAATTCTTCCAACATCGCAACCGCATTTTGTGGACAGAATCACTATGCGACAAAAACAGCTTGTAATGAACGGAGTTTAATTATGCATTTTATATTAACGACTAATGTCTATTTTCATATATTTATGAAAAATATGTAATTTTACAAAATGAAACGTACGAGTGAAAGCCGTTTTGTGTTTTATTTATACATTGTATAATACTTCAATGACGCAAATATCACAATACAGTAAAACCTGTCTTATGTTAGTTAACCAAGCGAACCGGTCAAAAAGGTCACATTAGACAGGTGGTCACTTTACACTGGTTATGTTTTTTGCTTTATAGTTTAAATCTTTCTATGAGCCAACTGTGCCATATCAAAAAGAAACTGACGCCCTAACAATTGTGTAGACACCAATCACTATTAAACTTCCTGTTCGCGCTCACGCGAAATTTAATTTTATTCATATCACGAAAATTGTCGAAGTTTTACGACCATTTTTATTCTACTACTGACATCGGCAGTTGAAGTCGCTAGATACAGGTTAGACAGGGAGAGATATGAAGGCACTATGGGGGATTTTTCTGGGAGAGAAAAATCCCCCATAGATGCCTTCAATTCTCTCTACTGTATCTTGGTTTTTTAAATACAGAAGTGACATATCTTTCTTTAGTTGTATATTGTTGAGATTTTATCTTTTTAGGTTGTTTTGGACATCTTCTTCTTTCAATATCTGATGTTGATGATTTATGGCTAGCCGGGTTGGATTTCATGACGTTATTGGCATTCGGTATGCTAGTATAGTATGTAAATGGCTAGCCGGGTTGGATTTTCACGACGTTATTGGCGTTCGGCATGCTAGTATAGCATGTAAATGGCTAGTCGGGTTAGTTTTCGTGACGTCATTGGCTTTCGGCATGCTAGTATAGCATGTAAATGGCTAGTCGGGTTGGATTTCAAGACGTCATTGACTTCCGGTGTGCTAGTATAGCATGTAAATGGCAAGTCGGGTTGGATTTCACGACGTCATTGATTTCCGGTATGCTAGTATAGTATGTAAATGGCTAGTCGGGTTGGCGTCATTGGCTTTCGGTATGCTAGTATAGCATGTAAATGGCTAGCCGGGTTGGTTTTCACGACGTTATTGGCTTTCGGCATGCTAGTATAGCATGTAAATGGCAAGTCGGGTTGGTTTTCATGACGTCATTGACTTCCGGTATGCTAGTATAATATGTAAATGGCTAGTCGGGTTGGCGTCATTGGCTTTCGGTATGCTACTATAGCATGTAAATGGCTAGCCGGGTTGGTTTTCATGACGTTATTGACTTTCGGTATGCTAGTATAATATGTAAATGGCTAGCCGGGTTGGATTTCACGACGTCATTGGCTTTCGGCATGCTTATATAGCATGTAAATGGCTAGTCGGGTTGGCGTCATTGGCTTTCGGTATGCTAGTATAGCATGTAAATGGCTAGCCGGGTTGATTTTCATGACGTTATTTGTCATTTTTTCATGATTTGGTCATTTTTGTCATGATTTGGTCATGATTTGTCATTTTGTCATGTTTTGTCATGTTTTGTCATGTTTTTGTCATTATTTGTCATGTTTTGTCATGTTTTGTCATGATTTTGTCATGTTTTGTCATGATTTTGTCATTTTTGTCATTTTTGTCATTATTTTGTCATGTTTTGTCATTATTTTGTCATTTTTGTCATTATTTTGTCATTATTTGTCATGTTTTGTCTTTATTTGTCATGTTTTGTCATTATTTGTCATTATTTTGTCATGTTTTGTCATGATTTTGTCATGATTTTGTCATGTTTTGTTATGATTTTGTCATTATTTTGTCATGATTTTGTCATGTTTTGTCATGATTTTGTCATTATTTGTCATATTTTGTCATGTTATTGTCATTATTTGTCATGTTTTGTCATGTTTTTGTCATGATTTTGTCATGTTTTTTCATGATTTTGTCATGTTTTGTCATGTTTTGTCATGATTTTATCATGTTTTGTCATGTTTTGTGATGATTTTGTCATGTTTTGTCATTATTTGTCATGTTTTGTCATGATTTTGTCATGATTTGTCATGATTTTGTCATGATTTTGTCATGTGTTGTCATGATTTTGTTATTTTTGTCATGTTTTGTCATGATTTTGTCTTTTTTGTCATTTTTTTTGTTATTTTGTCATGTTTTTGTCATTTTGTCATGTTTTTGTCATGTTTTGTCATGAATTTGTCATGATTTTGTCATGCTAATTTAACATGTTAACATGCTGTTTTGGTGTTTTAGCATGCTAACGTGCTGTTTTAACGTGTTGTTTTGGTGTTTTAGCATGCTAACGTGCTGTTTTAACGTGTTGTTTTGGTGTTTTAGCATGCTAACGTGTTGTTTTGGTGTTTTAGCATGCTAACGTGCTGTTGTAACGTGTTGTTTTGGTGTTTTAGCATGCTAAAGTGCTGTTTTAAGGTGTTGTTTTGGTGTTTTAGCATGCTAACGTGCTGTTTTAACGTGTTGTTTTGGTGTTTTAGCATGCTAACGTGCTGTTTTAACGTGTTGTTTTGGTGTTTTAGCATGCTAACGTGCTGTTTTAACGTGTTGTTTTGGTGTTTTAGCATGCTAACGTGCTGTTTTAACGTGTTAGTTTGACACTTTTAAGCTTTTTATGTGTTACAATGTAGTTTGAAAATATGCAAAAAAATTACTAAAATATGCAAAAAAATGAACAAAAAAATAGTAAGAATATATAGTGAAACTTGCAAATTTTGCGTTGAAAAAAATTAAGCAAGAAATCTTAAAAAAATGGTTAAGAATTCTGCAAAAAATGATTAAGAATTCTGCAAAAAATGACTAAAACATGCAAAAAAATGGACAAAAAAATAGTAAGAATATATAGTGAAACTTGCAAATTTAGTGTTCAAAAAAATGAACGAAAAAAATGCAAAATTTGATTAAAAATTCTGCAAAAACTGGATAAAAACTCTGCAAAAATATGTAAAACCTTTCTTCAATTACAGTTGTCTTGGAGATTCTATGATGAATGCCAAAAAATAATCATGGCAGCCATTACAACAGCATTCTGATTGAAATACAAGAATTCAAATGACCCTGATGACAGGTAAACAGTTTCTGTCTGTGTATCAACCATGCTAGATTTGTTACACCCCATTTCTAAATATGTGTAAACCGCCAAACTGTCCAGAATGAGGCTGTGAAGAATTCAACATTGCAGCCTCCATGTGTTTACATCACCTCAGAATGTTTATGGGTTTTAACATTATAAAATATAGCAGGCAAGTTGTTTTTTTTAATCTTTTGGATCTTATCATAGAATATTTATTGTAAATGTATGAGTATATTATAGAATGAAGCTGTTTTTATCATGATTTACGGAGATTGATTTGTTGATGCTCAAGTTATCATTGTCTCAGTGTTACGGAGGTCATTTTTTGCAGATTACAGTAGATTCAGATAGGTTGTATTGTAAAATGACATCATGTCAGTTCAAAATAATCATTCTGAATCGATGTCTTCATAACAGTAGTAAAATAAAGGTTTTGTTTTGTTGCTAGAAAAAACTGCTTTCACTTTCTATTCTCGGAACTATGACGTCACATCCATAACTGTCTTGAATTGTACGGAGGTCATTTCCCGTAAATTACAATATATTTAAATGTTTTTTATTGTAAAATGGAATCATGTCAGTTCAAAATAATCATTCTGAATCGATGCCTTCATAACAGTAGTAAAATAAAGGTTTTGTTTTGTTGCTAGAAAAAACTGCTTTCACTTTCTATTCTCGGAACTATGACGTCACATCCATAACTGTCTTGAATTGTACGGAGGTCATTTTCCGTAAATTACAATATATTTAAATGTTTTTTATTGTAAAATGGAATCATGTCAGTTCAAAATAATCATTCTGAATCGATGTCTTCATAACAGTTGTAAAATAAAGGTTTTGCTTTGTTGCTAGAAGTAAAAAATACTACCATGATTAACTGCTTTCACTTTCTATTCTCGGAACTTTCTAGAGAGTGTGACGTCACAGCCATAACTGTCTTGAATGGTTTCCACCGCGACATTTTTGTCCCCCAGACGGCGCTGCTGCACTAGGGGGTATCACTCTCCTGTAAAGGAGGCGCGATCTGGTCTCTTCGATGTAGCCGCCGGTCCCTTTTATATCACATAGACTGCATAATCCTAGTCTAGATGGTTAAGTACTGCTGTGTACCCGAGTGTACTGGAAGCGGGGGACATAAATTCCCCCGTGATTCTAGTCTGCTGCGCAAGTGGAGGGTGGCAATACAGAGAACCGACTTAAGAACGAAAGGGATTTGGTCACCATCACCGGAAGACGTTGTGTGCAAAGCACACTTTCAACAAAGTGATTACAAGGAGACCTTATTAGGTATGAAAAACGGCAATAATTCGATTTTCTTATTATCTATTTCAATCATTTGTTATTTGATTTGTTTATATAGCGAACAGTTCAGTCTCTACACGGTTACGGTAGGACCAAATTAAATTGAGCTTGAGACTGAGTTGTTTAAAAGTCCCAACTCCACGTACATACGATATCTTGGAACTAATATTCATACCTTACTGTATACTACAGTACATTTTTGGTAAAACATTCTGATTATGTAATAGGACGATCGTATACAAAATATTACAAAGTTATTGAAATAAAACCGAAATCATTTTGACAGCTGATCATGATATCGCCTCATTGATCGTTTACACTCTTGTGACAAGTAGGTCCTAGATTCGCGGATCCTGAACCTCATAAGGCCAAGCCAGATAAATATTGTTATCACAGTATTAACTGAATTTTGAACATGTTTTTACTAACAGAAAATATTTATAATTGACATACAATGTGTCCTATGACTCTTAAATAGTAATAAGGTGAACCATAGACTGGTATACTGTACATCTCTGGGAAAACAAACAACTCAAGCTTAATATAATAAAAACTGTTTGCAAATTGAAGAATTGAATAACAATAGCCTGTAAGAATTAATACAGGAAATTGCTATACTTCTTTACTTGGAAAACACAAACAAATTTTTGATCTTGTTCCTGTCTTGTTGAATCATAAAAAGGATACAATACAAAGAGAAAAGATATGACTATGCATATGGATACTTCATTTATTAATTACGACCTACATATACATCTATGGCACAGTCCAGAGTTCATGTTCACAATTAACAATAACAATATATGAACTTTTAATTCAGATAAACAAATTTGAACACAACTACTGGTATAACAGCGTAACATCACTATATATATGGATTGTTCATGATCATGAGGACTTACAAAATAAAAGCTATATCCAACATGAAAGACATGCATGACAACCCCTCCTTTATAAAATTAAATTAAAGACCTAGTGTGGCAATGAAGTAAAGTAAGGATACAGTTTTTGATAAACTAACATTAAACTGTTGTTGTTCTATGATTTATTTATTATATTTGTTCGTGTTGCTTTGTGGTTTTTCTTCTTTTTTTTTTCAGTGATACAGCGACATCATCAAAGAGAAAAGGTAGGTTAATCTACTTATTGAATTAAATATATAAAAGGTGAAAAAATATTTGTTTAGCAGGTATGTTTAGGAATGGAAATAAACTTAAAATTTAGGAAGTGATTGCACATATGGATGAGAATTTAGAGCTAATAAACAAAACAATCATAATCGTTTGTCTGGCAACACAGGGGATAAGCAGAGCCACTGCTTTTATTTAAATAGTATACTGGTAATTAAGAAGTCCAGATTTCAAATTTACATTACAGAAACTTTTTTGTGATAAAACAAGTATTACTCTATTTCTTTTGTTGAGTATGTAACTTTTTCAAAAGTAAATGTGGTAGCAAATCTGACTCAAGTAAAAATAATGCAAAGCAAATTATATTCTGTTAGGAAAAATACACAGAGTATGCACATTCTCTAATTTAGATAATTGTACATACAAACACTTAATTCTAACTGAAAGCATGAGTTGGCATGAAAAATTATTTTCATAAATGTAAAGTAATTCTATTTGACATACGGGACTAATTGACGGCTAAATACTGTGATGAATACGGATACTATTTCAGGAGAACGTGGTCGTCTAAAGGATGGAGTTGTGCCTTCAGTGTTCCCTTTTAGGCCTACATCTGTAGCAAGTCCAAGGGAAAAGCGCCAACAAAAGAGGGTTGAGAACAGCAATTCCCCTGGCAATGGCACCATTTTGGACAGTTTAATGGGTGATGTACAGCAGGAGGTGGAACTGCCACCTGGAAATATTGATGACATAATTGAAATTCCTAGTGACGACACTGTCACAGAAACATTTGCTAGCACAGGGGCTCAATGCAACATAATTGGTGATTGTCGCATTCAGAACTACTCTAACAATCCAAAAGGTGTGCAGTATTGGACTGGCTTTGCTAAGTATCATCATTTCATGTTTGTTTTTAATTGCCTTGGTCCTGCTGCTAGAGATCTAAATTACAAATGTACATCCCTCTCAGCAGAAGATCAGTTCTTTTTGACAATGATCAAACTACGTCAAGGCTCTGATGATTTTGAGCTTTCTGAGAAGTTCAGTGTTAGTGAGACAACTGTTTCCAAAGTAGTTATCACTTGGATCAACTTTTTGTACTTTCAACTAAAAGAGCTACCTATATGGCCTACTAGGGATACTGTTACAGAACACATGCCCATAGATTTTGGGAAAAAATTCAAAAGCACTAGAGTTATCCTTGATGCTACAGAGGTTCCTATCCAGAAACCTTCCCATGTACAGGCCCAGAGTTTGTCTTGGTCCAGTTACAAACATAGAAACACTGTTAAAACTATGATTGGCTGTACACCTCGTGGTGCAGTTTCCTATGTCAGTCAATCATATGGGGGTTCAGCAAGTGATCGTCAGATAATAGAAAACTCTGAACTGTTAGATCCACAGAGAAACTTGTTTGAAAGGGGTGACAGTATTATGGCAGATAGGGGAATCATGGTACAGGATTTGTTTGCTACTCATGATGTTCATGTTAACACCCCATCAATGTTGAAGGGGAAAACACAGTTAGAACCAGAGGAAGTGGTAAGAGATAGAAGAATTGCTTCTAAAAGAATTCACATTGAAAGAATTATTGGACTTGCTAAAAGATACAAAATTATAGGAACACCACTGCCAGCTAGCAAACTCAAACTTGCATCAAGAATTATATATATTTGTTTTTCACTTCTAAATTTCAGAGCACCCTTGGTAGATAAACATGCATAGCTATAGCTGATACATATTTCTTCTTCCTTGACATAAACTACTATCCATTTTCCAAAAAATATTGAAAAAGGCAATGTTCAGAAATCCCTATGCCCACCACTCATCCGATTTAAATAGGCAATAGATTAGGGCAAGCCAGTTGGAATTAAATACAATGAGGAGATATTTATTAAACTTACTTGAGCTAAGACAGTATCCCATACACAGAAATATATTATTTTTAGAATCTAGGAGATCTTATCAACAATCATGAAACATTATATATGATGAGATATATCTAATTTATTTAAAGTTGTCGCATAGTTTGGCAATTTTGCTTTGGGAATTATATTTGTAAATTCATGCTAACAGATACCTGGTACTCCTAGTTTTTGTAGAAAATCTACATTGTTTTGGAATTTCAGAAACATTTTGGGACTTGATCCATTGACATGTACAGTATGAAACAGTGATGAGGTAAAATATTAAAAGTGTAATCTAGTACATATTTTTAAGTATCCAGATACATACTTTAACCAAGGAAATATACATATATATGTAGTCTTGATATTGAACTATGTGTCTGATATATTTATCACATTTCTGAAATTGTCAGTTTTCTTTTACCCAGGTACATATTACATATGGGATGCAATGTAAGACCTGAAGTGCTTCACATAAAATAGGTGTAGTTTGGGTAATAGACTGAATTTACAGTAGTCTGCATCAAATGCTATCTTCTGAACAAACAGGTCTACAAAAGTAAAAACAACAAAATAGCAGTACTTCCTTTTAGAAAGCAGCATCTGTCCTTGAATTTGGTCATAATACTTAGAATGCATGTTTAAACAAATATGTTTGTTGTCATCATATTGAAGGAATGGAAACATTTTCCCTGGCAAGATAGGTGATGTGCGACCTGCATATGGACACTTAATTTCCAGGATGCCATCTTTATCTATAATTCCATCTGGTGAAGCACCAAGATATGGGTATTGTGGGTCCACAAAAAGTCCTGCCCTTTCCACCTTTAACATCATAATGTTTTCAAACTTAATTACTGCCTTCTTTTCATAGTTTTTACCATGTTCCGTTGCTTTCGTATGAAGTACTCTAGATGAGAGAAGACTCTCACACAGCTTTTCCATATTCCTTCTACATGTTGCATGTGTAATATCTCCAAACCTAGATGCGGTCACTCTCCACTTTCTTTCTTCCACCCATTTCTTGCATTTTGCTTGACATTTAGTGCTCGTCTCCAGATCTAAAGCATCTTCTTCAGTAACCTGCAATAATAATTACATATACCCAGTATTATAGGTTTTTAATTATATCCATGAGGTTTTTAACTATATCCATGTATTTAAAATCTAGAAGTTTGATGGACCTGTATCGCTTACATGTAATTCTCATTTCTGTGAACTACAAAGTGGGCCATAATCATTAAAACAGACTTTAATATTGATATCATTCCCCTGTACCTCATGATCTTTGTCAGAAGGTGTTACGACATTATGACAATGTTAGAAATTTTTCACCAATTTAACTGATTTGCTCTTGAAAGTAGATCACGATAAACTTATTAACATAGTTCCAGCATGCTACTGGCCAAATAGTATGACACTGTACCTCTTTGATATCAAGATTGAAAGATACTAGTTGTACGTGAGATGGATGCCAGATGCTGCATGTGTCTATACTTTTTTCTTTACTGTATGAAATCTTGCTCATTTTGAAATAATAAATGATTTTGAGAGATTTGGAAGCATTAAATTTGTCCCAAATGTCACCAGCTATTAAAACTATATGTATAATTAAAAGCTAATTAGTACATTTAATTAATTGAATTGTAGTGAACATAGGACTGCTTTGATAGCGTCACTGGACACTTACTTGAAGCATACCATGCGCATGCTAAGTTAAATGCATGTTTACATTTTCTCAAGCCAAAACAGTAGTTGATACATACCTTTGTTGCTTTGTCAACTAAGTACTCTGTGAAGGGAAGTGGTAGATAGTCATGATCCAAAGCTGCTGCCTGCCATACAATGTAAATTTTGGTGATAATTATAGTAATTCATGGATTTTAATGATACAATGTAGTCAAATTTCCCATGAAGAGGCCCAGAGGGTCTGTAACTCTCAACTGGTAATTCAATGTTATCTCCCTTTTCTGAACATTGCCACTTTAATCTTGATCATGTGAGCTAACAAAATTGTATAGTTTATTTCTATATCCCCCATATCAAATGATTGAATTCTTATATGAAATTATGCCATTTCAATGTTTTGTGTTAAAGGTAAATGACTTCATCTGAGGCTAACACAGTTCTTTTAATACACACTAACACAGTGAAATATCCCAGATATTTAACTTTTTATTTACATGGTATTTGCCCAATTTAATACCTGTATATCAGCAGATGGGTGAAGAAATCTCATAGCCATGTCCTGTGAATGTTGAGCACAGTGATTAACCATCATGTTCCTCACAAAGTCGGGGTAGCCATCATTATTGCGATATTTGTGGGGACGAGGATCTTCCAAAAGATCTTCATTAAATTTCCGTTTCGTTGGCATGTCTTCCACAGGAACAGGTTTACCTATGCATTATATATGATTATGTCATTCATTGTAAATGTTGTTTGATCACATACATTTCTAATCAATCAATCATGAAGCTTAGAAAATGAGATGTCCTAAAACATTCTTGGGCATAGAAAATTATGGTCTCTATAGGCATATTGATAAATTGAATTCTGTATTTCTTTTTTTTTCAATTTCGAGAATGATTCATCATATTTATTTTTGTCATTGAGCATTTTGTATTGTAAAGTTCAGACATGGACAAAACTAGTAAATCCTTATTTCTTTTGGGTCATTTTATCTTTATCATTGTTGATGTATATATTTTTATAAATGTTTGAATGAGATGCTTATTGATATTAGTCATTTTCTTAATCAATACTATTACACTATACTTCATGGTATAAAGGGATGTGGTTGCACACATTCACACATTCTTAATATAACTATGATTTATTTATTAAGTTGTTTAGTCAATTAAAACAAAAATACACAGTTAAGTGCAAATAAACACACTGTATACTATGAATTTTTTTTTATGATATTTCTAGATCTGTGTACTTACTTACCATCATAGATGGACTTTGGCTTGTGAAAGCTCTGCAGGTTTTCTGTACAGGACTTTTGTACTTGTAGGGTACCATTTGAAATAAAATGTTCAAGCATGAGAAGCACTGAAGCTATGTGCTTGCATGTACCATGTGGTCCTTTGCCAGCTGGACATTCACACGCTGAATTAACAGGATCCCCACTCGTCTCCTCGAGGCTAATCTTATAGTTGTACGATACCTATATATGCACAAGTAAATATAAGGTTATTAGAGATAAGATTAAAATACATGTACATTTCCTCTACAAGTCACTTTGTATACTTGACAAGAACAAATTATGTTCATGGGGCTATGAACACAATTGGATCTGTGTTTTGAACTGCAATCTAGAATGGCAAACAAGACATGATATGTCTACATTTAAACCAGATATAGATCTGTTAAATTTTACAATTAAAAAAAACAGATGCATACATCTCCAATTTAGATAGATACAATTCATCTAATTTTGGTGAGTGGACCCAAATCCATTATCTAATTTTTACCTGATGATAATTTATTACAAATACATGTAAACATGTTTTGTAAGAATCTGAATAAAAAATTGCTAAAATTTGAACTTTACTCAACTGATTACAGAAATATATATATAAAAAAAAATATATATATATATTATGGATTTACAAAAATACAGACAATGCCAGTAAAATCTTGTATAATTAACTGGTCACTGGATCAATGGCTTAGAAAAACAAACATGTACTAGAAATATTTCTCCAATGAATGATATTACTGATTTTCTAGAGTTAAGTACATTATACATTGTCTTGATATAATACAATACATAATGATGTGCTTTGCATATATTAACCTTGTTCTTCATGGCAGCACCAACAATTCCAGTAAGGAAAATATGTCCATTTTTTTTCAATAGGGAACATGCTAAGATTCTGTTTCCTGCCAACATGTCGCCTCCTTTCTGTAGGGCCTTCACATCAGATGTGGCTTGTTTGTCTCCTGAAGATCAACAGATTAAAACAAATTTTGTTGTAATGCCAGTATTGGAATTATGAAGCAGAATACTTGTTTAACTGGCATTATTTTAAAATATTTTACCATCAAGAAATACATTTATGTACAATTACATAAAGATATATAAATAAGTTGATTAGACAACAGGCTAAGCCTATACATGTCCTTTAACTGGCATAAAAAACTCACTTTTTTTTGTAAATTTAGGTACATTTCAGTAATAATACATTTCAATCATTTAATCTGAAGGGTAGTATCATGTGTACCTGCCAGTCTGTACAAAAAGTACTCCTCTATCTGCAGGTGTGTTAGTTTTGGTAGGATGATCTTGTGATCTTTGACCAACTGCTGGAAGCCAACTACTGGCCAAAACACATCAATGGCATCAGGAATCGCCAATGCAGAATGCCTAAAGTTCCTATTTCTTTCATAGGCCTTTAATCTAAAAATAAGGAAATACATATAATTTAGTGTATGCAGGGACATATCTTATTATATGTCCCAGGTGTATTTAATGAATTTGAAACGTTTTCCACAAATTAGGCATGATGGATGATAACAGAAATTATTCCTATATAAAGAAAAAGTGCACAATAGAAAAAAAAACATTTGTCTACTTTCAGTATACCAATTGGAAATTTTATATCATTCTTTGTGAAATTTAGTTAGCTATGTGAAAATGAATCCTAGAAACCAAATGTTCTGTAAACATGTCTTGTTCAACAAGATGAAGAGGATTTCATCTTTAATTACAATTACAATGCATGAATAAGAAATAAATATGTAACTAAATTTAATTTGAATTATTCCTCTTTGATCTTCTGTAATAAATACTAAACTATAGCAGTTAACTGTCGTCTGTTCTACTGTTTATTGTGTGCCTTCAATGCTACAGTATTTAACTAAAATAGATCAATAACATACTTAGTGAATATATTGATAATATTTAAATAAATTAATAATATTATGAAACAAATGATATGACTATAAATTTAGCATTTCTTATGTTTACGGAGCATTAACAGCCGTTTTTGAAGATTAACACTGCAAATGCCACTCTTACGGCTAGATAATGTACTTCAGGATGTGATTCTCACGATATATATAGACGTAATACTTCGCTCCCTGTGACAGCCAGAGATAATCATACATACAATGTATCCGATTCGATCGTGTGGGTTGATAAGATTATTTGATAGGAGCAAAGACCATGTGAATAACGATACCTAGTTCCTACTTTCACTTTCTCCCGAGGACGGACGGTCTGATTCGTCAGCCGAAGGATGAGAGAAATGTAGTCGGGAAAACAATAAATGGAGGTATTTATTGAATAGAAAATATGCATTGTGTTACCTTTCAACTAAATCAGTCTTTCTGCCATGGGTTGCAGCACTCCGTTTTCTCAACTCTGTCTTCAGTTGTGTTACTGGCCAATGCTGAAAGCAGCCCGCCATCTTAAAAACTGGCGTCGGTAGTTACCCCCCTAATACACATGCGCCCCCTGGTGAGTAGTGTCGCGGTGGAAACCATTGTACGGAGGGTATTTTCCGTAAATTACAGTAGATTCAGATAGTTTTTATTGTAAAATGGAATCATGTCAGTTCAAAATAATCATTCTGAGTTGATGTCTTCACAATTTTAATAATTTTAAATAGTGTCTTTTCATGTATAGAATATTATGGATTTCCGTAGAATGTTTTCTTCAATGAATCAGTTTTTTTTTGCATTTCAGGTGTTTTTCATGAGATTTGTTGTATCAATTTTTATGAATAAAGAAATGAAAAACAGTGTGTTTTTTTTCTAATACACGGAATTTTTGTGCGGCTATGAAGATTGATTTTCCAGATTGATTATTTTGTATTCTGTATGAAAATAAAAGCCATTAAAAGCATGTTTTCAATTTTTCTCTCTTTATTTTTCAGCAAAACAAACTTATCCCATTTTTTGGTCCATGAAGTAAGAAAATACTCAGATTTTTCCAACTAATTTTTTTTATTTGAACACAATTGAAATAAGAAAAAATTACAAACATCAAATTACAAAAAGTATGTTAATCTAAATTATCTAAACATTTTCATATATTTATCAGTATGATGATGGTTATCTAAAGCTTCAGTAAATGTTTGTAATACAGCTAATCTTTGAACTGTAACTTGTTCATCATAAAACATACCCTTTATAACATATTCATATTTCTCTATTGAATTAACATTTTCAAACATATCATATCTAAAAATCAAATATCTACATCTAATTAAATAATACTTATTTTTGAGGTAATAACATACTCTATTGACTATTTTTAACGGAAGAGACATGTTTAATATGGTTTACAAGAGATTCAAATTCTACAAAAGATAATGGTATTCCTATTTTGGTAGGATGTATTTGATCAGTGGCAGGTATCTTAAAGAACTTTCTAATATCTACACATACATAGGGTGTTTGAATTCCTATGAAAACATCTTTTCCTAATTCTTGTAAATATTTTACAGATTTGTTGTCTTTAAAATCTTGTATACATGAATGAATTGCCGGAGAGAGTTCTTCTATCAATACCATTTGTTCAAAAGTCAGTTTCAGAGTTGTCATACGTTTCTGCAGCAATGCACAATTAGAGTTTATTCTCAAAAATGTTGCATTACCCAAAATGTACACAGTTTCAACATCATAAATCACTTGGTTAAATTCTCTTCCATTTTCATCATCATCTTCAGTTTGAGTTTGTTCTTCATATGTTTGTATTTGATATATATTGTTGTGAGTATTTCCTTCTTTATATTCTATAGGGGAGTTGTCTACTTTACTCAATGTGTATGGTTTCTTGGATCTGTAATAAAAAAAGACATGATTTCTTAGATTTGTATAAAAAAAGACATGATTTCTTAGATTTGTATAAAAAAAAAGACATGATTTTTTAGATTTGTATAAAAAAAGACATGATTTTTTTAGATTTGCATAAAAAAAGACATGATTTCTTAGATTTGTATAAAAAAAGACATGATTTCTTGGATCTGTAATAAAAAAAGACATGATTTTTTAAGATTTGTATAAAAAAAGACATGACTTCTTACTAACTAAAAAAAAAAGACACTTACCCATGTTTAGTTCTGACATGTCTTTTCACAGATTTATTTGATCGATAACTTTTGGCACAATCCTCACATTTTATAAAGACTGTCTGTGATGGAGAGAGTGTTGGATCCATGTTGACAGTTGCATGGCTCATCTTGAAATGTCAAAATAATTTTGTGCACTTACATAAATAACCTTCTAGGGTTGCACGTTCCGGAATTTCATATCTAGTATATAGATATATTGTTTAGCATTCTGTACCATACACACCATAACCCGCACACTCTGAATTAAACGCATTAAAAACTAAATCATGACAAAATCATGAATTTTGTCATGCTAATTTAGCATACTAGCATGTTGAAATAGCATGTTAGCATGCTAAAACACCAAAACAGCATGTTAGCATGTTAAATTAGCATGACAAAATCATGACAAATTCATGACAAAACATGACAAAAACATGACAAAATGACAAAATGACAAAAACATGACAAAATGACAAAAAATGACAAAAATGACAAAATCATGACAAAACATGACAAAATCATGACAACACATGACAAAAATGACAAAATCATGACAAATCATGACAAAAATGACAAAATCATGACAAAATCATGACAAATCATGACAAAATCATGACAAAACATCACAAAATAATGACAAAAACATGACAAAACATGACAAAAAATGACAAATAATGACAAAAACATGATAAAACATGACAAATAATGACAAATTCATGACAAAACATGACAAATAATCACAAAATCATGACAAAATCATGACAAAAGATGACAAAATAATAACAAAACATGACAAAAAATGACAAAAATGACAAAATCATGATAAAACATGACAAAATCATGACAAAACATGATAAAATAATGACAAAACATGACAAATAATGACAAAAACATGAGAAAACATGACAAAATCATGACAAAACATGACAAATAATGACAAAAACATGACAAAACATGACAAAATGACAAAAATGACAAAACATGACAAATAATGACAAAACATGACAAAATCATGACAAAAATCAAACATGACACAAACATGACAAATAATGACAAAAATGACAAAATGACAAAACACTGATAAAAATGACAAAACATGACAAAATGATATATGACAAACATGACAAAACAAAAATGATAAAACATGACAAAATCATGACAAAAATGACAAAACATGACAAATAATGACAAAAACATGCAAAATGACAAAATGACAAAACATGACAAAACATGACAAACATGACAAACATGACAAAAAAACTGGAAAACATACAAATCATGACCCCAAAAAGGACAAAAAATACAAATGACAAAAAATACAAAAAATACAAAAACTGACAAAAAATGACAAAAAAATGACAAAATAATGACAAAAATGAAAAAATAATGAAAAAAAACATGACAAAATAATGACAAAAATTGACAAATGACAAAATCATGACAAACATGATAAAAGCATGACAAAACATGACAAAATCATGACAAAACATCAAATAATGACAAAAATGACAAAATAATGACAAAAATGACAAAATCATGATAAAACATGACAAATAATGGCAAAAACACATGAGAAAACATGACAAAATCATGACAAAACATGACAAAAAATGACAAATAATGACAAAAACATGACAAAACATGACAAAACATGACAAATAATGACAAAAACATGACAAAACATGACAAAATAATGACAAAAATGACAAAAAAATGACAAAACATGACAAAATAATGACCAAAATGACAAAATCATGACAAAACATGATAAAAGCATGACAAAACATGACAAATAATGACAAAAACATGACAAAACATGACAAAATAATGACAAAACATGACAAATAATAGCAAATAATGACAAAAATTACCAAATAATGACAAAGCCATGACAAAATTATGACAAAAAATGACAAAATCATGACAAATCATGACAAAATAATGACAAAATCATGACAAAACATCACAAAATAATGACCAAAACATGACAAAACATGACAAATAATGACAAAAACATGATAAAACATGACAAATAATGACAAATTCATGACAAAACATGACAAATAATGACAAAATTTGCCCAAAAACATGACAAAAGATAAAAAAAAATGAAACAAAACATAAAAAAATGACAAAAAACATGACAAAAAACAGACAAATAAAGACAAAAAATTGACCAAAATAATGACAAAAATAAGACAAATGACAAAAATACAAAAATGTAAAACAAAAAAAACATACAAAACATGATAAAATAATGACAAAACATGACAAAAAAATGACAAAAAAAGATAAAAAAATGAAAAAAAACAAAAACAGGAAAAAAAAAAAACAAAAAGACAAAAGACAAAAAAAGACAAAAAGAAAAAAAAGACAAAAAGACCCCAAACAACAAAAAAATAAAAAAAAAAATAAAAAAAAAAAAAAAAAAAGACAAAAATGAAAAAAAGACAAATAATGATAAATAATGACAAAACATGACAAATAATGACTAATAATGACAAAACATGACAAATAATGACAAAATAATGACAAAATAATGACAAAACATGACAAAATATGACAAAATAATGACAAAAAATGACAAAATCATGACAAAACATGACAAAATCAATTGAAACAGGACAAAACAGGACAAAATCATGACAAAACATGACAAAATGACAAATAATGACCAAATCATGACAAAAATGACAAAATCATGACAAAAATGACAAATAACGTCATGAAAACCAACCCGGCTGCCATTTACATGCTATACTAGCATACCGAAAGCCAATGACGCCAATCCGACTAGCCATTTACATGCTATATTAGCATGCCGAAAGCCAATGACGTCGTGAAATCCAACCCGGCTAGCCATTTACATATTATACTAGCATACCGAAAGGCAATAACGTCATGAAAACCAACCCGGCTAGTCATTGCTATACTAGCATACCGAAAGCCAATGACGCCAACCCGACTAGCCATTTACATATTATACTAGCATACCGGAAGTCAATGACGTCATGAAAACCAACCCGACTTGCCATTTGCATGCTATACTAGCATGCCGAAAGCCAATAACTTCGTGAAAACAAACCCGGCTAGCCATTTACATGCTATACTAGCATACCGAAAGCGAATGACGCCAACCCGACTAGCCATTTACATATTACACTAGCATACCGGAAGTCAATGACGTCGTGAAATCCAACCCGACTTATCATTTACATGCTATACTAGCATGCCGAAAGCCAATGACGCCAACCCGACTAGCCATTTACATGCTATACTAGCATACCGGAAGTCAATGACGTCGTGAAATCCAACCCGACTAGCCATTTACATACTATACTAGCATGCCGAAAGCCAATGACGTCACGAAAACCAACCCGGCTAGCCATTTACATGCTATACTAGCATACCGAAAGCCAATGACGCCAACCCGACTAGCCATTTACATATTATACTAGCATACCGGAAGTCAATGACGTCATGAAAACCAACCCGACTTGCCATTTGCATGCTATACTAGCATGCCGAAAGCCAATAACTTCGTGAAAACAAACCCGGCTAGCCATTTACATGCTATACTAGCATACCGAAAGCGAATGACGCCAACCCGACTAGCCATTTACATACTATACTAGCATGCCGAAAGCCAATGACGTCACGAAAACCAACCCGACTAGCCATTTACATGCTATACTAGCATGCCGAAAGCCAATAACGTCGTGAAAACCAACCCGACTTTGCCATTTACATACTATACTAGCATGCCGAAAGTCAATAACATCACGAAAACCAACCCGACTAGCCATTTACATACAAAACTAGCATGCCGAAAGTCAATAACGTCACGGAAACCAACCCGGCTAGCCATTTACATACTATACTAGCATGCCGAAAGACAATAACGTCACGAAAACCAACCCGGCTAGCCATTTACATGCTATACTAGCATGCCGAAAGCCAATAACGCCATGAAAACCAACCCGGCTAGCCATTTACATGCTATACTAGCATGCCGAAAGCCAATGACGTCACGAAAACCAACCCGGCTAGCAATTTACATACTATACTAGCATGCCGAAAGCCAATAACGTCAGGAAAACCAACCCTGCTAGCCTTTACATACTATATACTAGCATGCCGAAAGTCAATAACGTCGTGAAATCCAACCCGGCTAGCCATTTACATACAATACTAGCATGCCGAAAGCCAATGACGTCACGAAAACCAACCCGGCTAGCCATTTACATTCTATACTAGTATACCGAAAGCCAATAACGTCGTGAAAACCAACCCGACTAGCCATTTACATATTATACTAGTATACCGAAAGCCAATAACGTCGTGAAAACCAACCCGACTAGCCATTTACATTTGTACATACTATACTAGCATGCCAAATGCCAATAACGTCATGAAATCCAACCCGGCTAGCCATAAATCATCAACATCAGATATTGAAAGAAGAAGATGTCCAAAACAACCTAAAAAGATAAAATCTCAACAATATACAACTAAAGAAAGGTATGTCACTTCTGTATTTGAAAACCAAGATACAGTAGAGAGAATTGAAGGCATCTATGGGGGATTTTTCTCTCCCAGAATACCTCATTCAAGATGGCTGCCAACATTGTCAGCCATCTTGAATGAGGCATTCTGGGAGAGAAAAATCCCCCATAGTGCCTTCATATCTCTCGACAGGGAATCGCTTAAAACAGGTAAAACATCTAGCAAATCCATCGGGAGAACAAAAACAAGTGTCACTGAAGGTACCTGAACAGCGAAATGTGCTGTACTTTTATTATAGAAAATGACTCATACCGTCAAAATTATTAAAAAAAATAGTCAATTAATTAGCTAGAAAATAAACAGAAATTACGGAAAATTATTAGATAATGAATTTACTTAAAAACATAACGATTTTTTTTTATTATAAATTCAACATTAACCCACATGCGTGTTTGATGTAATGTTCTTAATTTTTACGATACCGTGTAGAAGGCTTACATTTGGAAAAAAATTGTGACACAACTCGCACATTTAACTTTACAACGCTATATACTCGAGATCCCCATTCCTGTGAACTTTTAGTACTGTGCTCATACATGCTAGCATACAATGTAAGGAAGACATGTTGGTATTTAATTGTACGAACCTTTTAATACATACCCCTGGCTATATTTAAAATAATCTAAATGATTGTATTATCTAATTAATATAAATTAAAAATGGCAATTTGTCACAGAAATATTTAAACATCAATTGACTCGTCCAGTCATCTACATACCAAGTACACTAACCAGACAAAGACCAAATCAACAGTGAGAATGACTATAAGAGACTAATAATTAATTGATATTGATATTGTTCATGACAATATTGTTGGTTGGATGCGTGTTAATGTTACATCACATAATCGTATTGTCAATAGGGAAAATAACAAATTCGAAAAAAATATACATCTATTAAATAAAGTTAAATTTGAATAATTCAATAACTAATAATATTTGGTGTTACTGTAGCGGGGGGTGCTATTACTTGTGTTATATTAGGTGGGGGTGTTATTATTTATGTTATATTAAGCTGACTAAGCGTTATGTTCAATGTTAAATTATACTGGTTAGCTTTATACAGGCAGTCTGTGTCAGTGTACTAGGGATTATTGGAGTTTGTACTCTGTGTACCTGTGACGTATTTGTCTCTGCCTACGTGTCCTGTGCGAGGGTTGTGTTTTTCCCGTGCTTCTGTCTTGTGTAACTTGGCCTCGTCTAGGTGTCGTCTATTTTCCTCGTTGCCGATTGGTCCACTGTTTCGTATTGTCAATTTTATGTATAAAGGTTTTGTGTTCTTCTATTTCGGAGAGCAGAGCGCTGGATTAGTTTCCTGTGGTGCAAACCTTCTCTGCGGTAGGTACTTGGGGTTAAGTGGGGGCTATGTTAGGTTCGTTAGTGTAGACAATATCATTGTGGGATGGGGAGCTATATAGCCGGGAGGGGGGTTAGTTTCGTAGCTTAGCTATGGGGGATTTCCTTAGTTGTTAGGCCTATTATTATCGTTCTGTGATCTGGATATTTGTTCTATATGTTGTAAACACTGACATGTTTCTCACAATAAATTGTTAAATGGTATTTCTATAGTTCTTGTCCTCCTTTCCGAAGCTACAGTACAAGTATTTACCCATCGAACCTGGGTTGACTGGTGGACAGGGCGAGACGGGGGTGTCAATTCACATTACCCCCCCCCCCCCCCCCCCCCCCCCTCTCCCTCCCCTCTCCCTCCTGTTACATTACTATAGATTTCTTTCTTTCAGCGTTTGGTATGTTCCAGTATTTTCTTCTTAGTTTAAAGGCTAAATTAGAAGAACAGCCGTCGTCTCCGAATTACAATATGTCTCACTGTGTTGTTTGATAAGGTGTATGTATAACATGCCCGTGTGTCCCTTGTACCACGTGACGTGATTATGGTGCGTCATACCTTGCGGTAGTAATTCAGGGTAGCCATTTTGTACGTCTGATGTATCGTCAGTGAGTTAAAACTCTGCGTATATAATATCCCGTTCAGGTAAGTCCGTACATACACTTGTATTTATTTGTCAACATATCAGTATAAACAAGTATACGTATTTGACATGTTCACATACCTGTCATTTTACTGTCTCTGGAAGGTTAAGGAGTGGTTCGTGGGAAAATGGTATAGATTTGCATCACCAATATCCTAAATATTGTAAAATAAAGCAGGCAATGTTGTTACAATAATTATGTTAAACTATTACGATTTGAATGTGAAGTTAGGTGCTGTTCTGATGGATTTAAATTAAATGAAATATAGGCAAATATACATCAATTAGTGTCGCTTTTAGACATAAAATATTATAAAGTCGTATAAACTAGAAAGAAATGTTCAAATTAGATAATGACTTGTAACGATGTGCCAGTATGTACCAATCTAAAAGATAAGTAAATACTCTAATTATAGTATGCCGCCTATTAGATTAATGGAAGTAATGCTTCTTTCTGGGGCTGGATTTCTTGCAATTTTTCCTGTAAAGCCTCAACACACAATTTCTAAAATATTCAATTTTCAATTAGTATACCTATAGCCTGTATTTATTATGATTCAATGTATGTTAGGTTGCTGCTATGTTATATGATTTAACCCGCTGTTACTAAATTAACCATAAGATGAAATGTTTAGATGTGAGATAACAAGATAAGAAATATGTAGAATTGAGTGACACTACCGATCACTTATGTCGAGGACTTAATTTCACGAACTCACGTCATTCGACTTATTCGCGAATACACAATTTCGCGAATTCTTATCTCAAAATGACTTTAAGTTCGCGAATGACGTTAACAGGTCGCCGCTATTGTCATGTGGAGAGTGAAGTGAGTTGCAATGTGCGGAGGGAAATGTACCTGATAGGTATGGTAAGAGTCAAAGTGTGTCTAAGTATTATATAGAGTAAAACAAATAAAATCTGCAAAAATGCATGTAAAAAGATAATGTAGCCACATTGATAACTTTCAATTACGCCATTCTTAGACACACACCAGTATTGATTTATTTTAACATGCATCACCACAAAAATCAAAATCCTCACTACTATAACGGACAAACTACACCAATACAATAACCACTAATGCATTGATACCAGTGGGGTTATATTAAACACCATCTAAATTTTGACCAATCCGAAGCCGCTGCAGTTGCTATGACAATGGAACTCATGCAGTTGAATTCTAAGTCGCATAATACCCCAATTTACCAGTTTTCATCAAAATCGAATAATATCTCAATTACGACCAATAAAAAGCCGTTGTGTGGCAACGAACACCATGCAGTTGAATTGGCAGCACTATAATTCCTATATATTCGAATTAACATCAAAATCGAACAAGATCTAATATTCCCTCTATCAGATGCCGCTATATGTTTGAATTCGAATTCCCATAATACCCATATATACCAACTTTCATCGAAATCCAACAATATCTAAATATCCACCAATCAGAGTCGGTTATCTTATTTCACCGATCGGAAAATAAAGGGTCAGTTGCACATCCCCTGACCTAGATGAACACTTGTGTCAAGTTTCATTAAGTATGTATTAGTTATCTTGTAATAATTTTCACAATTCCACAGTTTTACTGGAATATGGTACTTTTAATAATTATGTAAGATGGAAATTTCCAATATTTTACAGCCGACTTCAACAAATAATAAATGAACATTATCAATGGCAGATTGAAATAAACATTCTTGTAAACATCATGTGAAAAACATGGCTAAACATAATCCATAACATCATCTACTACCTTGGCTAAAGCTTTTGCAGATATTGCCCCTTTTCATGAATACTAAATCAATAATAAATCTTGTAAGAAATGGTGAAGATCGATCATGAAATCTACAGTGATTACCAACACTAGCATTTATCCAATCCTACGTCTAGGGCCTCACGGGTGTTGTTCAATGGGGTCAGAACAGGTTTCTAGCACATTAATAACTGTGATACACGTACAAGAAAGGTTGAAATGTTTTATTGTATTTGTTGAAAATAATTTTTTTGAAAAAGACCCTTCATAATAAAGGGCAGGCCAGAGACTTTTATTGAGGCGGTATTACGTTATTTAAAGTGGCTATATTGGCAATTAGAACACGAAATTTGGTTTGAAATCGACACCGATGGGACACAATATACTTACGACGGACAAGTTAGTTGTGCCCCTCTTAAAAAGTTGCACGCTAAGCAGGATAAGCGATATTTGGTATTGACTCATGCATACCATAGTAAAGAGATATGACCACAGAGCTTTCTTTTAGAATCAAACACGCAACAAACGCCAAAGTGAGAAAGTGTCAAGAGAGCCATTTGGAGGAATAAAGTTTTAAGAAGGAATGTCCCATTTAACATCACGACGCCATAGATAGCAGCAAAGTGAGAAATATTGAGGTCACTATAAATCCGGTATGATGCGAAAAAAATAGTTAATTGGTATTAAGTAACCGTTAGAAGAATTCTACAACTGTTGCATATTTATTTTACAGGTGCACAGCGTTTCAGAAAGCATGTCCCCACTTTAAACCTCAATAAAAACCGAAAATAGAAACGCACTTTTTTAAATTGTAGATTTTGCAAATGATCACACCAATAGTAAATAACTTCATTCATAAATATGACTTCACTTTTCATACAAAGGGATTTTAAAAATTCTTCATTTACATGGTTTTGAAAATAACGTCATTTCATTACCAACGTCATTGCCACATGGATGCATGAACATTCAAGACCTGGGGATGAATCGATTTTGAATATTTGGATACCGGATATTTTCAATTTTAAAACAGACAGGTGTAGAGTAATAGTGTCTATGCTTTTGTTCATAAGAATAAAATATTATCACGTAAAGATATGGTTACATTACACCATTGGTTTAGGTAATACTTTCGCATTAAACGATTTCCTCTTGTCTTTTTTAAATTAAAATATTTCGTTTTATATTCATGTTTGGATAAGATTTATGTATAAATATTGACGGTGATTGAGTGCCTCAGTTTATGTAAATCGCGAGTTTGAGGCCAGGTAAGAACACGAGTAATACAGTTGTATTACTTCGTTATTTGTGTTATATTGCATATATATCATTTCAGATCATCAAGATATTACCAAAATGGCTACATATGATCAAAGTAAGGCTATAGATCTCCACAACACCACGGTCCTCGAATTGAGCAATAAGATAGACCGAGCCGATTTGGACTCATTGAAAAATCTATTTGAAAATAACCCTCTGACCATAAATGAAAAAAACTCAATAGATGATGTGCCGAAATTGTTTACTTATCTTATGAAGAGGACATCCATTTCCATTGGAAAGTACGGAAACCTACAACCAGCACTTGAAAAAGTTAATCCCAGCTTATGCAAGATTATAGAACAATTCAACGGTAAGATATTTTTTTTTACAGAAGACATCGAGAAACCAGAAGGTAAATGATATATGATTTCATTATATGATTATGACATTTCATATATTTGTGTTCTTGGTACATTTGTACGTGGTTTAGCATTTTTGTTGGTGTTGGAATTCACTCTGAACATGATATTCGTAAGGGTTCTTTGATTTTTACTTTTTAAATATTTCCATGTAAGAAATTTGTCATGTAAATACAAAAAGATAAAGAACAACACAAAAAATGTCTGATTTTGTCAAATACGTTGCTCCACTTTTCCATGCCTTTCATTCCGAATTGCTTTGTTGGAATGCTTATTGAAACAAGCATTGTAGTATCATAGCACTTAACCTAGTCAATAGTTATAGGTGGCAATAAAGTGCATAAAAACCCCACGTTAGCTTACAACCAATCAATAACAAACACACAAAATGAAAAAGAATTAACTCAAAATTAATAAATAGAGAACTGTTTTTCAGAGGATAGGTTGTCCAAATGGTAAAATCAAAATATCAGATGAATGAAGGATCTACCAAGTTGTTGCGTTTAACTGACTCTTACAGGTTTTACTGCGAATGGCTTTAATCTACATGTCAAAAAATCAGTAGATGGATGCATTTGCTTTGAAGTTGGCATATCCAACAAAAAAGCATTCACCAATAAGCTAATTTGATATTTGTACTAACAAAATAGAACTTAATCGCATGACGGATGATATATTTTGGTTTTTACAGGGATCAAACAATCAAAGTAGTGTCTTCTTTTAGTTTGTTAATGCTTTTAACACAAAACGTAGCATTTACCTGAAAGTGCATTTCTCAAAATAATGATAAAGGCATGAATATAAATTGATGTTACAGCTGCAATCAAAGATGCAAGATCATCAGGTGATCTTAAGGACGGAACCGAATGGCGGTAACTAGTGCAAAAACACAGAGCACGGGGCATAAACGTTAACGTTGAAGAGAGAGAGAGAGAGAGAGAGAGAGAGAGAGAGAGAGCATTTACCATTTCCTACTTATGCAATCTAAATAATTAGGCGTTTAAATGTACTTGCATAATTATTATATAATTGTCAGTTACAGCAAAGCCCAACAAATATATACATTGTATTATCTTTTAGTATAGCGTGCAACAATTTTAGAAATCGGAATGTTCAAGTTATGTTTGGGTTTCTGTTGTATCTTTGGCAAACGTGTACATTGCTACGGATTTGCACATAAAGAATTCAATCTACACAATTAAATAAAGTATTTTTTCTTGTAACGTGATCATATAACAAACTCAATTTGGCTTATATATTGACATAACAATCTATCATACAGCGATTGCATACCTATACTCTTTAATCCATGAATAAGTGAATTATCTAATTTCAATGTGTATTTTGTTATAGTAGCAAGCCGCTCTTACATTTATCTCCATATGAGGAAACCAGACAGAGAAAAGGTATTGGTATTATTTATTGTTATTCTTATCTTTTCTTGTTTACTTTGAAAAAGCATACTATCAGCAATACTAGATTGAAAAGATATAAAGTAGCTTTTGTAAAGGCATATTTGTAGTTAAATGGTATGATTATCCATTAAAACCAGAACATACAAACACACAATTTCTCAGTGGTTTAGGCACACAGAAAATTTTTGCATGTCAATGTTATTGTTTTCCGATATATATCTATATGATTGTCTTATGGCATTTAATTAAATGCGGAAAGTGACAAAAGATCCTGGATATAAGATCCGCTTAACTTGTCTGATCAAATTTTAAAGCAAGTTATATAATATAGCTTTGAAATATTGTAAATACCGTATATTTTGACTTTTTAAGTTTAGAGCATATGATCGGTTCCCTATAAATAAGTCATGTTTTTCATATCATGTTCAAAAAACGTATTCCAATATTCAAGCTTGAAAATTTCCGTTGACATCTTTCAACCTTACATCGGGAAGCGATTAAAGCCACGGAAAAATCATGCTTCTTGTATATTGTTCAAGTAATAATAGTGTAGGTAATTCCTGAAAGCCTATAAAAATGAAAATAGCTTATGAGAGGAATATATTCTACAGCGAATTGTATCAAATGGGGAAAAGATATCTAACCTACATTTAGTTTTCTGTAATCTAGTTACTAATTAAATCCATAATGACTTCAGCAAAACGCACACTCACACTTTTCAAGGTCACTAATATTCTTGACAATAACATGATCATCATCTGTAACCGAGTAGTCTTGACTATTCGATTTGATATCACGACTTTTTGTGAAATAGGAAGACAACTCTTAATTCTCTTTTTTTTTGTGGATTTATGGTTACAGATAATGTTGTTTTTCCGTCCCTTCCCTCCAAATTATTACTCCACTATACTGTGTGTGCCACCATAGCTCATCCCAGGCTTTGATCGTATAAATGTACATGCAACGTGTTAAGTCTCCGTGTACGTCCTTCCTTTCCTTTTCAGTTTCATCAACATTACTTTCTTTACCCTAAAATATAAACCAGATGATTTGCCCGATATGCGAAAGATTATACATTTTCCCTTTCATTTTTGTTGTTGTTTTTTTTTTGTTTACATTTTTCGATAATTTAAAGACCAAATAATTTTGGAGGCTCAGATCTTTCACTATCGTTAATAAACAACGAAGCAAATGCTGACGATCAAGGATTGTATTTGTGAAGAGCAACACATATGAATAGAAATGGTTCGAGCAATATTACAAGCACAAATTTTGCCTTATTTTGACATGGATATTAACTTGACATTTTTGGAGAGAATTGCTAACTGATTATGTATGATAGACACACTTACATCATAACTTGAATGAGGCCTTGAACACTTTAAGACCGAACCTGAATCTATGCTCATTGTTTTAAATGTTTTATTTTGCCCTACCTGATCTAGGAGATGAAAACCCAAGAATGATGGAAAAAACATGGAAGCTTCCGTGTGGTCAATATGGTGTAGTCGCATTTGGGCTGGCGGTACTAGTACTGATATTAATGTAAGTGTGCTATTATACGATGTACATGTACTCTAACTGGGATTGGTGGTGTTAGTACTAGGGATTCCAGTGTAAGTGCGTTATAATACGGTATAACATCTCTGAAACTGATGACATTTTTACTAGGGATTTCGGTGTGTGTTATAATACTATATGAATTTTCCTATTTTACATAAAATTTGATTTGCGCATTGACATATTTGATCATTTCACGTAACACACGTAGTTCAAAGCTATGGAGACTGATTTCGATCTTGATCGCCATGTCGCGGCGATGTTTCGGGGGTGATAATTTTGAATCCACGGTTATTTTGGCAACTTCATGTGTAAAACAGCGGAAAGTGACTCGATACGAGTATTTGATAATTTCAGTGACATAGGAGTATAGGTATTTAACCGGTTTTCTTGATGGAATGGCGAAGGTCGGTCTGTCAATATCGATGATCATACTGAAAGGCTAGGATGACATTTAGTTTTCCTGGTTACTCAACACAGATATAGACTGTGTCTCTGCCTCAAAGCTGAAGATAAAACATATATTGTTCAATTCTGTAGATCCTCGCAGAAAAGAAATTCTGAATATTTTGTGTATCCATGGCTTATTGTATATACTACAATTACTCTTATTTAATTGTGATGTCGAAATATGGGCAATGCCATTATATCTGGAATTTTGGGATACACAATGTTTGCCTCTGTTTTACTTTACATGTGCGTCTGAGTTATTTTAACAGAATTTAATCATGAAGCGAGTCCTCGATGATTTTTTTCTATTATAGTGAGTCTATTACATCCTATATATATCTTATATTCCAGGTACACGCTGTATACTATGAATATCACAATACGGATGGGAGAATTAGAAAAAAGAAACGCAGATCTGGCATCAAAGTTAGAAACATTGCAAACATCAGTTGATATATCCGATCAAAAAAATAAAAAACAAGATGAAGCAATTGGCAATGTAAAACCAACAGCTGACAAATGTGCTAAACATGTCATCATGTTAGAACGACGAATAGAAAAAATAAAGATTACTATTGAAAAGTTTAAACCAGATATTGTTAGATTAGACAATGCGGTCACAGATTTCGAGGGAGGATTGGAAAAACTGACTATGAGAGTTTTTGGTATAGAGAGTAAGTATAAGACATGGAGGCTGTTATGTAATTCAAATTAAGTGTATTGGCTTAGGTACTTGTTAATATTTGGCTTCAAAGCATTCAAAACTTAAATTGTCAAGATCACCGGATGGGTAAAGTCCTCGGTGGTCAATTTGAATTAAAAGAAAAATATGCCGGGTTTCCAAAGGGCCACACACCCATGTCTCCAAAGGAGAAGTTAGTTGAGGTTCCGAAGAGCCATAGAACCCTGACTTCTAATGAGATGTCATCAAGCCGTAAAGTATGGTATGGGAGGGGTGGGGATTCTTCTTTCACTCCATCATTTTGTTACCATTGAAATTAAAAAAATTTCAATAAATAATTAAAATTTAATCATGATGTAGCTTTCTGTTTGGTTTAACGCTAGCGATAGACTACTTTTTATTGAATTTTGAACAGTAAAATATCCAAATTAATCACTTTGAAAAAAAACTGGATTTTGCAGTGATGATATAAGAACATCGATGATGTAATGTTATTTCATTTTTTGACTATTTGGAATGGCGATTGAAATTCTCTAATTTTCAGATTTAGGCGTAAATGAAGCAAATGAATAATATGTTGGTATTTTGTTCCACTTCTGCAGTATACGCTGCTAATTTTGAAAACAATACTCATTTGGCTACAGCTAACAGAGTAGCTGATTGAAAATGCCGTCGTCATGCTGTCAAGAGTAACATCATATAGATAAAGCGTCAAATATTATGCTAATAATTCATAAACTTTACGGACGTTTGTTTTTCTTTTTATCGTTTTTAAATATGAAGTAAAAAGGAAATTGAATGACTTCTGGTTTCGTATAACCGTTTTTTCACTCTTTTGAGAGAATATACCGACATTCTGTCATCCAATATGCTCTATATATTACAAAATAAACATTCCAGTAAAACTTATGTCATACAGCATCTATACAGTCAAGCGTTTATTTTCTCTTTATGGATTGATAATGAACATTTGTCAAAATATCTGGGCCGCATTTCAAACAGAATATCGGTTCAGGGGAAAGAGTAAAATTGTTTTTTCTTATGTAAATAACCATAAGTTAACCATAAGTTATTTATTTCAGCACTGATGGATGATGTAAAAGATTTGTGGAAAACCACGGAAAGAATGCATGAGCGCTTCAAGGAATATAGGTAAGTGTGTTATAATACAGTGTAATCTAACTGGGACAGGTGTTGGTACTAGGGATTCCAGTGCAAGTGTGTTCATAAACAGTGCAATTTACTGAGATAGAAGGTAGTGTACTTGTACTAGGGATTCAAGTGTAAGTGCGTTATGCAGTGCAGTCACACTAGGAATGGTGGTATTGGTACTAGGGATTCAAGTGTAAGTGTGTTATAATAAATTGTTATCACACTGGGACTGGTGGTAAAGGTACTAGGGCTTCCAGTGTAAGTTTGTTATAATAAAGTGTCATTTCATTGGTTGTTGGTACTAGGGATTCCATTGCTTGCTTGTTTAGTTGTTGAGGTTTCACGGTCGACAGCCATGGTCATTTAGGGCTAAACAAAACACAATTAACTAATTTGATATGAGTTCTAAAAACAGATAAAAAGAGGATATTTTCAAAAAGGTTCGCATTGTATATTTAGATCACTACGACAAAAAATGGGTTAAAAAATAAAAAAAATATAACGCGTAAATTAACTTTCTGGTGTACGATAATGTCAAAGAGAGTTAGGTGAACGGACATCCAATTTTATTGAAAAGATCGATTTTTTTTTCAAATAGCTAAATAGTGCTTTTCGAATCCACGGAATAGAACAAAGTTCCCAAATCCTTGGCTCGAAAGCATTTATCACGGATATGCCTGAAATCGGAACATTCTATTCAAAAGTGCTCAAACGTAAATTAAGCGTCGCATGAATGGCATATTGGTGGATCTTGCCTTTTTAAACGGAAGAAATGCGGAGGATATTTGGGCCCGGTACGGAGCCAAGTGAGGGCAATTTCCTCTCTACGATATTTCCGACTATAAATTGATGCTTTGAATTGGAGTTGTACTTTTAAATGTGTGATGCTCGTTTCCAGCGTTGCTGCCATTTACTTCGAATGGCAGTACAAATGAAAGGTTTGAGATCTTTATATGGTATTTTGATGTTTGTCTCTTGCACATTTAAAGTATATTTTGCTTGCCGATCAACAAGTTCGTTGCCTTTTATTCCGACATGACTCGGAATCCAAAGTAATGTTATTTTGCATTTTTTAAGATATGAGAAATTCGAAAGACAAGGTTGTGTATGAGTGTAATCTTAAAATCTCGTAATTGTAAACTCTGAAACACAGACAGAGAGTCGGAGCAAGAGTCTGATTGCCCTTTTCATGCGGTGTCTATCGATGTGGTCGAGGGCCTAACGGATTACACATGCTTCCGCAGAGAAAACAGAGGCACCGTCTGGTATACGGTGTGTGTTTTTTTTACTAAAGTTGTGCCGGTATTGCGGATTTACAGCAAGAAAAGCAGCGTTGCCGGGTTTGACTTTTATTAGGTTGATGATTCATTTGCCTCTAAATAAAGGCTTTGCACTAGTGTTGTTCGAAAAGCACCAAGTGCTAGACAAAATCCTTGGTTTTGGATAGAACCAAACATCTGCTGGTAAGAATTGCGTAAACGATCGAGCCATAGTCGAGGTATGATCGAATAAGTGCCCTATAAAGGCGCGAAAACAATTCACAGTCGCAACCCAGTCAGTATGGGATAAAACGAATAAATTGCTCATTGCCTTTGAGCACTTATCCTTCAGGTTTTTTAATATCTGGAAAAAAGGAGAGTTTCGAATCAAAAATAAGTCCGAGGAATTTAGTCTGCTTGACTGTTTTTGATCTGGAAAAGTTGAAGCCGTTTTCAGCTGCCCATATTTGTAGTTTGCCTTCACGTTGTTGAAGTTGTTGTTCTATCGTGTGCATGTTCTTCGATTTATAGCAAATCAAGAAGTCATCACCGAATATAGACTCTTCGGTTGACATTTAGTTATACTTTTGATTTCCAGACTGAAAAGAGTTACGGAAAGGATCCAACCATTCAAATCTCCAAAAATTATGAATAATTCTTGGAGTTGCGAGACGAGATTATTTCAAGTTGCTGATAAGTGATAGCAATACTCGGAGGAAGATAGACAGTTACCTGTCTGTATAAAGTTGCATAGACAGCCACCGCCTGTTAATTTGTGTTTTCATGAAAATTCCGTGAGGAATATTTTTATGGACAGCTAGAGCTGCGCCACATGTTTCCTTCAATTGCGATACTATTGTAGAGACAGACATTTCTAAAAGTAATTGGGTGAAATAAAGCAGGTCTAAATTATTTGGGGTCCGGGTATGTTCCATTGTATGATGGTTTTGTTCATATTGTTCATCACTATCCAGGGGAGGCGGTGGCCGAGTGGTTAAGGTGTATCGACACTTTAACACTAACCCTCCACCTCTGGGTTGCGAGTTCGAAACCTACGTGGGGCAGTTGCTAGGTACTGACCGTAGGCCGGTGGTTTTTCCCCGGGTACTCCGGCTTTCCTCCACCTCCAAAACCTTGCACGTCCTTAAATGATCCTGGCTGTTAAAAGGACGTTAAACAAAAACAAACCGAAATTAAACATCACCCTCCAGGTTCTTGATGGACGCTCCTTGGATTAATATGACTACTAGGTGTAGGTTGTCTGGTAACAGTAGCATAGCTGTCATTAACCTCAATTTCGTCCACAAAAACGTCGTACCTGTTATTGCCATGGATAGGGTCATCTCAGCCTTTGCTTGGCTTGCTGATGTCTAAGGATGGTAATCAGTGCAGTTTCACCGTCGTTTTTGTTGGTCTTGAGGTGAAGTGGTTACTGGTCGTTTACTGTTACCAGCAATATTATTAAGGTATGAAGGCCATGAAACAGTCCGTCTGTAGACGGCGACCCCCTGGCTGCGATGTTTTTGTGATTTGACGTTAAGGCATGTGTACCGGAGGTGCTGGCATAGTTGTCTTGATAACTACCGCTTCGTCAGGCTGGGAAGATATAACTGATGGCGAGGTGCTCTTAGACTCTAATCTACTTGACTTAAAACGGGTTGCAAAACCGAAAAGAATCTTGTCATTACCCTCGTCCACGAAAGTTGGTACCACCGTACAGAATGCTGGCTTATCAAAGTAGGTCTGTACCTTTGCATCGCTTACTGTTATTGTTTTTTTTTTTTTTTTTTTTTTTTTTTTTTTTAAATTGTCACATATGCATTTGACAGCGCAGTGGGGTCGTTACTGTCGATCAGCATCCTAGTGTCAGGGAAGGAAATTTACGGGTATACTGTGACCGCAGAACTGGAAGAGAAGGGAAGAGAACAGGGAGAACTAAAGAGAATGATAGAGAACAACAAATGACAGAATAATGGAAAGTCAGAAAGCACAGAGACAGAAATAGAAAGGAGAACATTGCATAAATTAGATATATGTGTTTGGATGAGTTAGCAAATAAAGAAGAAAAACCTGAAATTGAAATTGTACTTGTTCAAACGCAACACCACTAGGGATTTCCGTGTTAGAGTGTTATAATCAAGTGGAATCTCACTCTGACAGACGGTATTGGAACAAGGGATTACAGTATGTTGTAATATGGTTTAATCACACTTTGGTGACATTGGTACTAGGGTTTTCAGTGTAAGTGTGCTATTATACAAAGTAATCTCACTGTGACTGATGTCATTGGTACTAGTATTCAAGTTTGTTAAAATACTGTATGATATCACTAGCACTGCTGGTATTGGAACTAATGATTCAAGTATACAGTGTAAGTTCAATGAAACAGTAGGTGTTGGTACTAGGGATTTCAGTGTAAGTGTGTTATAATACAGTGTAAGTTCAATGAAACAGTAGGTGTTGGTACTAGGGATTCCAGTGTAAGTGTGTTATAATACAGTGTAAGTTCAATGAAACAGTAGGTGTTGGTACTAGGGATTCCAGTGTAAGTGTGTTATAATACAGTGTAATTTCAATGAAACAGTAGGTGTTGGTACTAGGGATTCCAGTGTAGGTGTGTTATAATACAGTGTAATTTCAATGAAACAGTAGGTGTTGGTACTAGGGATTCCAGTGTAAGTGTGTTATAATACAGTGTAATTTCAATGAAACAGTAGGTGTTGGTACTAGGGATTCCAGTGTAAGTGTGTTATAATACAGTGTAAGTTTAATGAAACAATAGGTGTTGGTACTAGGGATTCCAGTGTAAGTGTGTTATAAAATAGTGTAATATCAATAAGACTGGTTGATACTATTGATTTTATCCACACAGAAACTAGTGGTATTTTTACGCGGGATTCCAGTGTAAGTGTGACTGGTGGTATTGGTACTGGACATTCAAGTTTAAGTGGTTTTTTTTTATCCATCGTGATCTCACTGGAACAGAGGTTAATTGTCAGGTTTGATATATCATATATTTTATATTGTAGTGTTAATAAATAATTATTACCAATGGGTCTAGATGGTCATGATATTTTGCCAGATAATTTTCACAACCGTCTGAAAACTGGAACTGTTTCGAGAGGCTTTACTAATTTGGTATAGAAAGACAGTTCTACCTAGGGAGGGGATTCAAGGGACACCTTCATAAGGTGATGCAAATCATGATAGAAAAAAAACCTTGTACATGATCAATCAAACCTGACGATAAAACAAATATTGTACAATTATGTAGATCCTCTCAAAGAAGGAAGTCCTAATAGTTTGTATATCAATGGCTTACTGTATTTACTAAGCAATTACTCTTAATTAATTGTGATGTCAAAATATGGACAACGACATTTGATCGGAAATTTGGGGGGATACAATTCTGCCTCCACTGATTGAATCATACATGTATATATGAGTTATTTTAAAAGAAATATAATTATGAAGCGAGTCCTCGAATTTTTAATTATTGTAAGTCTATTAGCTCCTGTATATATCTTATGTTTCAGGTACAAGCTGTATACTACCGATATGGGGATAGAAGAACTAGAAGACGAAATTGGAAAATTAAAACCAACAGCTGTCAAATGTGCTAAAATGGTCACCAAGTTAGAACAACGAACAGAAAAAATAAATATGACTTTTGAAAAGTTAAAACCAGATGTTGTTAGATTAGACAATGCGGTAACAGGTTTCGAAGGACGATTGGAAAAACAGACTATGAGAGTTTCTGGTATAGAGAGTAAGTATAAGACATGGAGGCTGTTATGTAATTCAAATTCAGTGCATTGGCTTAACAACGTGAAATAAAAGTATGGGAAGGGCCGTTTAAATTAAAGTTTTGTTGTAGCGTTATGGTCAACTTACCCCTAGAGATGAAGACTAATTAATCTTTATTGGATGTTTAACAGTAAAATATCAACATTAATAACTTTGATAAAAACTGGATTTAAGAACATTGATAATGTAACATTTGTTTATTTTTTACCAATCGGAATGGAAATTGAAATCCTCCGATTTTTAGGTTTATATGTAAATGAAGCAAATGAATAATAAAATGTTATTTTGCTGCACTTCTTTAGCATCAGCTGCGAATTTAGATAAAATATATTTGGCTACAGCTAACAGAGTAGCCCATTGAAAATGCTGTCGTCATGCTGTCAAGTGGAACATCATATAGATAAAGCGTCAAATATTATGCTACTAATTCATATACTTTACCAACATTTTTGTTTTTGTTTTTTTGTTTCGTCTTAAAAAATGAAGTAAAGTGGAAAATGAATGGTTTCCACATTCATATAATCGATGTTTCACTATTTCGATAGGATATATCGATATTCTGTCATACGAGTAAAATATAGATAATATTCAACTGGAAATCATCCAATATCCTTTATATATTACAGTACAAACATTTCAGTAAAACAAGTACTAATACTGCATCTATACAAACAAGCGTTCGGTGTCTCTTTATGCATTGATAATAGACATTTGTCAAAATATCTGGGCCGCATTTCAAACAGAATATGTGTTCAGGAGAAAGAGTAAAATTGGGTTTCCTCTGTAAATAACCACAAGTTATTTATTTCAGCACTGAAGGTTGATGTAAAAGATTTGTGGAAAAACGCGAGAGGAATGCATGAGCGCTTGTATCATTCCGAGGAATATATCTGGCGGGAAGCTCCTAAAATTGAAAGATTAACAGACGACCTGAAGCTAGTAAAACAGCAACAGGATACTTCTACATATGTTTGTAAGTCAGGGTCATGGATGTCGAGGCTCAAATCAGTCCTGTTAAAATGAAGGTCACATGATATTGTGTGTCAATGTGCCACTCTTTCATGTGCTATTTCAGGTCAGATAAGTTTTCAGATCAATGTCATAGTGTCCTGTATAAATCTCGGTAACAGGATCATTATATACGGTCAATGATGGTTCCACACTGTCCTGTTTGAATTAGGACCACATGCGTTCAAAGGTCAAGGTAACGTCCTATATCTAGTACCCATCATCATCACCATCATCATCATCATCATCATCATCATGGAGGTAGGGATAATAGTCAGTCATTTCGTTGACATATCTAGTCATGAGACGGATTTTAGCATCGTGTTGATCCCCATCTAATCCCCCTACCTTAGTATAAACAGGTTTCGTATTGAATTAAGAGTCACTTGTATACCAGCTGAAGCCTACTATTTTAAAATTGATTGATCTGCAAAAATGAAGAAGAGGAGTGAATAAAAAATAAATACTATAAATGATGAACACAGGGAATTAAATGTTAATTTTTATATATTAGAATATGTCAATCTTGCTTAAAACAAGTATTTTCAATGGCTTAAAATCCAACGTTTTAGTTATCAACACATGAAAATGACATTGCCCTTAGTAACACCGCTTTTGCCTAGCTGATACAGTGGTGTAATTGATTTCTTAGAGAAAATATTTCATCAATAAAAGTATATTTCTTTCGGGATTGTGTATAATTGAATTATAAGAATTAATTTGAATGTTTATTTTTTCAAATGGAGTTAAAACACACAAAAAACAAACAAAATAAAAACGATGAGTAAATTCGGTTGTTTGTTATATATATATAACTGTGAAGTCAACTGATGAGCGATGTCGTGTAGAGATCGTTCTCAGTGCAGAATGATTACCTGATTCATACATTACTTTGTTTATAGGGATCCTGGTAATCTTCGTTGTCATCCTGATCTTCGTTAACCTATACGTGACTTCATACATCAACAAAAAACTTGATAGGGTAGGTATATGTATCACGGGATCAAACCTTACATTAGTATCTGTATGTATAAGTGGCAAATTGAAATATAGCAGACATTTGTTACCCGTTGTGCAATTGTACATCTCCCACCAAGGGAGTAAATGCGGGCTTGGTGGGTTGGGGCAGGGATTGATTTAGCGAAAGCACAGAAGTTAGAGCACTGGTCTACATAATCTCAGGTAAAAGTTCGAGCGAGGAGCGCGGTTCAACCCTCCCTACCCATGGCGACTTGCGTTTTTTGGAAAGCTGAAAAACTGACTGATGTGTTCTGTCATGATATGTCCTTGGGCCCACGTATATTCTCTAGTGAGATAGCCACCAGCTATTATAAGAGACTCCACTGCAAAATTAGCCTGGCTGTTCTCAGGACACTAAAAACCAACGAACAGGCCCACTGTAAACTAATCATGCTTTTTAATTAATTTTTAAAATGTTAATTGATTCAAAAGACAAATAAAGAAAGAAAGCAAACATGACAAAAATCTAAATATGAGATACATGTTATAACGTTTAATGCCCTGATATTGAGGTTTATTCGTTTGTTTGCTGGGTTTATAGCTCCGTCAACAATCAGGGTAATTTTAAAAACTAAGACTTGGACAGCTCAGACCGTTTTATTTCTCAACTTCCTGAGATCTGCCACGGTTAGGGAGCGTCAAACCACGCTCCCCGGATCTTTACACGATGTTACGTAGACAAGCACTCTAACTGACTGTGATATCGTTTGGATTATATTTCCCTCATACATCATACGAGACATTCCTGACATTTGTCACACGGTTAAAACTGTCCAATATACATGTATTATGCCAGATTCAATGTCATCGAATCATCTCAGCTTTTTGTTATATTATGTATGATTCCCCCGTGTTCATTCACCATCTACATGTATCATGTTTTCACATTGTACCTGCCCAAATTCCAGTATAAACAACATATGAACACCCTTTAAAACAATATGTACTTTCATTGGATATCTGAATTAGGTCCTTGTAAATCGGTCTTCTTTAATGTGTGTCCGCCTTTACTGTTTGTAAATCAGTTTACTTAACTTATTTAGGAGACAAAAATGTTTTGTTAACAATTCATCCATAAGATGAAAGCTTCAGATGATGCATTAATTCCATAACATATCATATGTTTATATATTTCAGATGCGCATCCAAGTATTAAACAGACAAGTCAATCAACTCGAGGTGGAGAGAAATGCGATGGCCAGAAATCCGAAAGAATTCAGAATGATTCATTACTCATTTAGATTGTTTTGACAGTTGGAAATATGCAGCATACATGTGTATGAATGTATATTTTCAGATCGAATGCGTTGTTAACCATGCATAGCAGTGTAGATTTTTTCTTTCCAAATATGCTACATCGTAAAAACATTTCCTTGCAAAAACATTTTTTGGGGTAACTGCTGTATTATAATGAAATACAAGTCCAGAAATAAAGGTACTGAGATGATATATCAGTTCAAGGCCATTGTGGTGGATTAGATGTCGTGTTGAACTTGCAAATGATACCTGTTTCTATACATTATATACATATGCTTAGTCAAACCCTACATATTTATACAAATTTCAATTCCGTTCAATTGTTGTCATAGATATGTATATATCAATACAAAACGTGATTTGAATATGATTAAAACATGTCTGATACAAATCTAATTGGAAATAATTATTATGGTATTGTTCGTTTCCCTATTAAACTAACGACATCATGTTATATGGTTCCAAAGTCGAGATGGATGTTATTAATATATTATTTGTTATCGCTTTCGTTTTTAAATGCATTATCATCACGCCGATATTATGGTAAATTATGATAAAACATCGAAGGAGATCGTGTTTAGTGGTGCAGTGGAAGGCTAAGGTTAAGGTCAAGTTAAGGTCACAGTATTGTGCCACTAAGCAATGATGTTAACCCAATCTAATGTATATCTACCTCTTCCTCCATTATCTTATTCAATCGCATCCAGTGTAATAATACACAAACTCACATTTGTGCTCCAAAATATGTCGAAACGCTTAACATGAACTTGTAAATAGAATTTCCTTTTTATAGCTATTTCTTCCTAAACATGCGATGATTTTAGAATATGCAGTTTAGTTTAAAAAAAAACCAACAACATTATTACTATTTTTTAAGAGAGATCATGGTAAGCTATCAAGGGCCACGCTAATTGACCCAGACTGTCTATATTAAAAAGGAATTACATATCGACAAGGATGAAACAAGCTGGGTTAGGAATAAGAAGATTTATGCACTATTACTTTTCTTATCCTATTAATATAAGACTGTCCTGCAGGTAGGGCGTAAGAATTGTACCTGCTGCCCCCATTGCATAGGTCGTTAGAGGCGACTAAATTTGGGATCTTATCTTTTCTCTTCTTTCTTACTAATTGTCTTCTTCCTAATGTCTCCCTTGGCAACGCCTCACTTTTGGCCTTTAGTTGAGCGTTCGCCCCTGTGATGAAGGCTTGGGGTTCTGTCCCTCTAACCGAGACATACGAGTCTTTAAAAATGGTAGTTGCTGCTCCTGCTTAGCGTTCAGCATATTAGGAGTGGGGCGACCGGTTCACCTGTTGCCAGTATAATGTGACCGGGTGAGGTGTCCTGTGTCTTCGGCAGTATGCCTCAGTGAGGTAGCACTTTAAATCGGCAAAGGTTCCGGCCTATCACAAGGAGACGAACCACCGTCATTTCAAAAACACATCGTCTTGAAAACAACTAACCTCTTTGATGTTAATTCTACATGTTAACATCGCTGATAAAACAATTCACTGTTCATATATATTTGTCACTTTAACCATATACACCCGTTCATATAACGAAATCGTGAGTATATGACGACAACACATGGCGATAAATCTCCGAGGAACAAATGTTGCTTTCCGATTTCGTGTCAATACACGAGGATATTCTCTCAACGGAACTACAATCACAGAATGACGTTATCGAATCGCAGAGACTAAAAAAAGACAAATGGGAAGACTGCGTCAGCGATAGTGACATCGGTGTTGAATTACAAATTCCTACCCTGGCAGTCGACAGTGTTGATAAAGATAAAAACACATAAAAAGGGTCATAGATTTAATCTGACAAGTGTCATTATGCTTCAAATAAAAAAAAAATGATTTTTTTTTTTTTTTTTGCGAAAGTGAGAATTGAACAGATACAAATACATGTTCATACACACTTACACTAGGCCCGACCTATTAACAATGGTGACCGAAATATTGTGTCTAATTTTAGACGGAAAACCCTTGTCGTGTTTCTACGAAGTTTTTTCCATGGTCCGACTGAACTCTTTGAAACCGGAGTTTACATAGCATAGATCATGTAATAATCATAAGAGAATGTGTACTTTCATGTTCGCCATATCCTTGGTGAACTCAGCAATAGCATTGATGTATTTTTGACAGTATACCATAGACCAGGGATTGCTTCATCAAGTATTGGCATCAGGTTTTCGTAGTTTCCATATAAAATATATGTTTTCTTCAATATAGAAGTAAACAATACCTGCAGTGTCTATATATCATCTTTTCTTTTGGACCAACATAGTATAAGCCACCAAAGGTGTTTAATCATCCAAGTTGACCGTTGTTAACCTGGTATTAAAAAAACTGTTTGGAATGCCGGTAGCCCTAGCGGGCAATTTTAAAAGCAATCCACATGTTCTGAATATTGTGCACAAATACATGTCTTTGTATTGTATTTAAATGAATGGTTAAAACTCAAACTGGTATTACATAAACATTACGTAGTCTCGAATCTATAACACCAGGAATTGACATATATTTACGATTCATCGTCTAGGTAATATTTAACACTCAGGTTTTATAAATTAAAAATGAAAGTTCTAGTGTTTTCTTCAAGCTTTATAAACTGACTGATTGAATAAAGAATGGGGATCATAATAAAAATGTATGTGTCGCCGGAGGTATATTTGTATAACTTTGCTATAAAATGATCGTATGGTATTGAAATACAGGTGAGCACATGTGATTTATAGGAATATATATGAACGGACAATTTATTACGTGGACTTGTTACGTAGAGTATATACAAATCTTACTAAGTGGGGTCACTGTCACACGGATAGTTGACATGAAGGTCAGAAACTTGATAAGGAAGTTCTACCAATGAAACAAATTTTATTATTTTCCAAATAGATATCTCATGGAGACGCACAATGTATACGTATGACTTACGCCACGAACAATATAATAGTGTAAGCTTTCTTATTATCGATAGCCGTTAGGCCTTGAAAATATCCACATGATTAAGTAAGTACAATCATACATAAATGGTAGCAATTGTTTGGATCATTGGTGACTGACATTATTTCTGTTTATACGCATTGTAGCATACACATTATATTTTATTTAGGTGCCGCGGTGGCCGAGTGGTTAAGATGTACCGACACTTTATCACTAGCCCTCCACCTCTGGGTTGCGAGTTCGAAACCTACGTGGGGCAGTTGCCAGGTACTGACTTTTTATGGAACGTTAGCTATGATATAATTGGTAATGAACATCTCATGATAAAAACCACTGGACAGATGTTTGTCGTGACCCCCGCTGCAAGACTGCACACCTCTCCCACAAACGCTCTGACTGACACTAGGGATTACGATAGCGTATGTTGTCTACTCCTGATGATTGGGTTGGGAAGACAGATCATTTATGGAATTATTCCGATACAACATTACGGTATCGTCGCCGACATTAAAATCAGCGGTTAGTGAGTAACTTTGACGGAACAGTAAAATAAGAGGATCAATTTTAAACACACACATTAAGCGATGTCTTCACTCATAATCAAAGTGTCACGTTTCAAAATTATGCATAAAATATCAACGTAAATCAAATATCAGTCATGCAAACATGCATTCTCCAACTGATCGGTATTCCGCATTTTATATATGGTATATGTCTTTTGCTATATCTTTGAAACTTGATATAATTGTTTTGTAAACGATGCATGGTTTGTTAAATCAATAAAATGCTGAATTGATGAAAAGTACTTTTTATTTTGTTGTGTTTGATGTAAATTAACTAAACTTTTCGATGTGAGCCTGACACGAAGACATCGATGACATGTAACAACCATGGTCATTATCAAGAAAACATCGAGCCGTTGTTAACTATGTATAATTCGAAGTCCCGCTGTTTCGAAGTTTTTTTGTTAGTCCACTTGAACTTCGAAACATCGAAGTTTGACTGTATATCAAAATACGGTAACCAAATCAATGTCATATCAAATTGACAGATAGGACAAAATATCTTATCAATGTTTGCACACATTTCCTTGAACAGTTTTGTTTGTTTGTTTTTTGTTTTGCAAAACATTTGATAATAAAATGCCATATTTCTGTTTTTAGTGAAGAATTTATTACGCAACTCATACAAAACACGATTGTACAGTGTTGGCAACTTCAATCATAAATTAGAATATATATTTTCAAAAATGGAATAATAATTTGTTATTCATTCACTAGACGTCAAGAAAAGTTTACAAAGCAAGCTAACGACAATCATACCTTGAGGTAGCAATGAACCGACGATGTCATGTGGATTTCAAATATACAGTTCTGAATTGTACCGATCTCGTGAAGGGGCATTAACTTAGAAAGTTGAATATACAATGCAAATAAAGAGTTCCTTGTCGATTTTATTGCTTATTTTTTTTATGCTGCACGTTAATTAAAAACACAAAACAAACAAAAAACGATACATCAATTTCTTATCTAGTGTCCACATATTTGATAACTAAGTTATGCATTGAACATATATTTTGTGTGTTACATTTTCAATATCGATACACAGATTGATAATGATTATACTCCTAATTATGTATATTAGAAAGCAATGATGCAATTTCGTTGTCGTACACAGGACATTATTTCTAATAAGATGGATAAATCTATCAAAAATAGAATAAAGAAAAAAACATTTAGAAATATTTCAAACTGCTATTGGAGATTCACTGAATAATCTCCCTTGTTTTACCATTATGGCATATTGATGAGTGTTCATGACGTCACGTCGTTTTCTATATCTGTGTGCAGCTTGTTTTCACCAAAATTGACTAGGCAAACTTGTGAATACTTGCTATACAAGATGGAAGAAAATTGTGTCTTTTCTGGTCTTGTTTAATATGGAAGGAAAAATGAATTCGTTATTACTCTGTTTTACGTTTCTGTTTTACCCCTATTTCCATACAATCTAACATCTCTATCATTATATGCACATGCAACAAGGTCACAGCTTTGCATTTATACCTTCTTATGAAATAATTGACATTGTCAATAACAATCCGAAGTCATTTTCTCTCATTTATCATTGTTTCTTCGTTTGTGTTATGCGTGCAAATATGATTTACCTTCAATATGGTCGGTGTATGTTTGTACTATACTACAGAGACTGTGGCTTACTCTTTCCACTTTTGGTATCCGCAATTAATGTTTTCCTCGTAAGTCGTGTAAACAATTTGGCAAACTATCTATTTCTCTCCTTTGAACTGGAGTCAGTGAGTTATTATGTTTGTTACTCTGAAACGTATTTTGAATTTGATATGATATTATGTACTTATCCATAAAGTGAGGGAAATAATTACGATGGTGGAGAAGAGAACGAAAATTTCCTTTTCGTCAAAAATCGACACTTAACGTAGACACCTGTCCTGAACAAAATGGAAAATGTATTGATTTTATAAATGATTTACCTTCAGTATTCCTGCTGAGCATGCCAATATCTTCGGTGCATTTTTGTACTATAGGATAGGGCATATTTTTTCAAGTTTTGGTACAAGGTTTTCATAGTGGCCATGATGAATGATTTTTTTTAATCATTAGACACTCGAGCAGTTAGGGCATATGATCTATTGTGATCATGTGAACTGGTGTCACTGGGTTATATTGCAACAGGGTTTTCAATTCCGTCAAGTTGGCTTTGACTATGTTGTTACTCAGTTGAGAAACCATGTCGTTGTGGATATCGATAACATCATTAGGGGTTGTTGTAGCCATTTCGAGGATTTCCTCATTAGTCTGAAAATCAACAAGTGTCAGTTGCATTTAAATTCAGATCATGCAGTGCACACTATTTAAAAAATATCACCGACAGCGGAAACAATGCTTGTCAGATATATGCATAGAATGGCATCCATGGTGTAGAGATATAGTGTATCAGATTAACACTATCATAAAGCTGACAACTTGCAATAAGGAGAAATATATATCAAAGAAATTTACATAAGAGCTTTAATTTTGTATCATTATTAAATTAATACCATTAAAATAAAGATTAAAGATAAAGATTACCATAGCATTTACCATTTAACACATACAGGTCAATAACATGTTATCATTTAAGACAAAGGGTGCCATAACATTTAACTGTTTAAACACATACAATATATAAGCACATCTTACCATATTTAAAGACATACTGTACAATCACAACTTACCACATTTAAAGACATACAGTACATTCACAACTTACCACATTTAAAGACATACAGTACATTCACAACTGATCACATTTTAAGACATTCTGTACCATCACATCTTACCGCATTTTAAGACATACAATATACCAATATCGTAATATATCAATACCACTGTTGTATGACTGGCTACATGTACCTTTAAATGACCCTCTACTGTCAGTTGTATCTCATTAAAGATTTCTTTGTGTGGCCTCTGTTAAAATCAGTGTGAACAGTTGAACAAAAAGCTGCTCGTTTAACTTCAATACTGTGAGGCGTTTCATAATCATTAGACATGGATTATAAAAAAAACTTTCAGGAAATTGGTACAGGATGTGCACACATTTGAAAACAGAACAATGTGGCACCGCTATGTCGGGGTCTGTTCGTTCAATGAATTTTGTGAAACGTCAACACATACTTAACACGTTTCAAACACCATATGCTTTATAAGTATGTTAACAAGATCTTCTTATCACTTTGATATCTTTCAGGTACTGGTGTTGCCCAATCGTTTCAAGAGAATCAACCCAGATATACCCAAATATGTTAACATGGAGGACTATTTACCTTTAAAGACATACAGTAGACTTATATCTTATAACATTAATATGATAGTACGTCAGGACTTACAATTACTTTACCTCAAGTTTTATCCCACTGAAGATCAATGAATAATGACTGTTACCCGAACTTTCGGTTAATCAGCACGAGAAAAATGGCGATTCATTTTACTACCATTAGGTAAAGCGTTATGTAATCATGTGACAATTCACATTCACTAGTTATGATATTTTCTTGTGCAAGTTTGAAATAGAAATGTATTACCGTTGCAAAAATAAACTCAAATAGATATTTTGTCCATTGATTTACATAATCTCTATATTTAGATTGGCGGGTAACTCTAATAACTCATGTGTTTTGTGTAACATTGCGCTATTACGTGCCGTTATAAATAGAATGATTAGTTATACAATGAACGTATCTATAAATATTTCACAGTCATTTGAATCAGTATGACGTAGTTAAGCCTGTCTATCGGTGTATCAATAGTATTTAGACACAGATTTCGTACGCATTTGACTATATAATCATACTGAGTTAGGCCCTGGCAAGGTTAATATTTTTTATACAGACTTCAGGTCATGCTGCAAACCTAGCCTTGTATGCATTGACGATCTTTTACATGAACAACAATCTAAATAAATAAAAACCTGAGAGAAGTGTACTGTGGTAATAATTACGGAATTATCATCTGTAATATCAATTTAAAAAAAAATAGAGAAGACTGCGTTTTTCTTTCACAAGATAATAAGTGAAATTACAAAGCAAGCTGACAACAATGCGTAATGTCCTGTAGCGACAATAAGGCCCACGATATCAGTTTTAGGGAAGTGACATTGATATATCTTATCTAATATTTTAAACTTTGTCGATCTCGTGCACGGGGCTGACATTTTCAAAGTTTGTTTACGGGTTGTAAGAACATACGATGCAAATGAAGAGTTCCTTGTAACAGCACATGTACATATGTCTATTACATGAGTTTACAACAATGTGAGTAGAAATGTTTTTTTTTTTTTTTTTTTAATCATATTTCGATGCTTCATGTTCAGAACAATAATAAAGCGATCCATAAACACCCTGGTTCTTGACAGGTGTGTCTACATGTGTAATACATACGTTACGTATCGAATAATAACGAGAACAATACAATACTATGTATGTTTTAGTCACAATACGGATGAACAAAAATAGTGATAATGATAATAACCCTAATTACACATAACCAATTATAATAATTATGTACTTTCCTTTTTTCGTGTCGTTCCTGTCCACAAAAACACCTCAAAGATATTGCGAATTTAATTATAAAGATTAGGCAAATGCATATTGAGGAAGAAAACGTGTTATCAAATAAGGAACGTTTGACCTCGTCCTAATTAGCTATGAGAGTGATTATATATCATTTTGAATATAGACAATGGTATATATTAGTTTTGCTTTGTTTGATATTAAGTGGAATCTCGTCCATATGTGTTAGTTCAAATCAATCTCGCCAATAATTAAGTATATTAAATGACTCCACAGGGAATGACATTTCAGATAAGAGTTGATTAATAGTTACAGTTAATGATGAATTACTGCATTGTAAAACTGTTTCATCCCTCTATTACCGTTTTACAAAAAAAAAAAAAAAAAAAATACCTTTTCCGATAACAGTTATATAACACAATACGTTAAATCAATTGTTGAGGTGACAAATGAACACATTTTCATACATCTACTCAGCATAAAAAATAAGAAATATTCTAATCTAGGAAGAAGGTCTATATCTATTTATTTAGCAAAAACCGAAATATGTAAAAAGGAGTTGTGATATGATCGAATGGATAAATCCCTAACTTATATTATAAAAGTATATGTTGGCAAAAAATTTACTATTTTTAATATTTTTTGTTTTAGTTAAGTTCAACTATATGACAAACCCAGACTAGTTTTTCAAAACTTTCAAATGTTAATATTTATATTCTGTGTTGCATTTGCCTATATGTTGTTAGTAAACCAAATTGTATTCATGAGACTGTATACTACGATTTACAGTGATCCGGTCAGAGTAGGAATGACGGACGTATTTTATATATTTTATTTACAATTTAGGTTATAAAACTTATAGTCCTAATTACGTATACTAAAAAACAATGATGCATTTTCGGTATAAAGTGTCGCACAAATTAACAAATGAGTTATGCATACACGGAATGTTTGATAATTACAAGAAAACAAAGACAGTCAAACCTGCTCTAACGACTGCCTGTCCATAACGACCGATTTTAAGATTTTCCGTGAAATTTTACCAGATAATGCCCCTCTGTATAGCGACCACCTGTCTAATGTGACTAACGACCGGTGATTTTTTTAACGACGTTCGCTTGTTTGTTTTCTATAGCGACCGATTTCTGTCAGCCATATTCTGCTCTCGGCATTAACCCTTTTAAAATCCCCGGGAAAATTCAGACACTACGACCCTAATTTGATTATATTAACAAAGGAACCCCACAGACATTGCCTGATTGGCATATAATTACTGTAGCTGCCTAGGCGTGGGACTCAATGAGAGGAGTCGGGTCACCATGTGTGTCAATGTGTTACATTACAACTGTGTATAGGTGGCTTCAATAGACGAGTTCAGTTAATGTTGTGATTACAGCTAGGATATATGACTTCCAGCACAAACACTGGTCATATCTGTCAACAAGATAACCTCACATTAAAGCCAATAATGCCTTTCTTAATTGTAGCTGTGGGTAGGAGCGTTTTAGCCCGAGTTTTCTCTGGCCCTGTCACCATGTTTGGTGTAGGGCCAGAGCGCACTACTATATGAAAACGTGGAATTATCCGACACCGTTTGGTGTTGCTAAGAATGTGGTGCACTACAATAAAATCGGGTTTGACATAACACCTACCTTACATATATGGATAAATGAGATATTTATTTACCCCAAAACGCCCATTTAGTCCCACTTGGGTGTTTTATTTCGTCTGTATAGACCCTCGCTGTAAACTAGTCAAAAGGTCATACTTGACTCGGCGCCATATTGCTAACTATGTAGGTCGCGGTCGGCCTAATGTACCCTAATCAGTGCGCGTTGGAGCGAAAAGAAAAAAAATACAACATTTGTTTTACCGCTTATAATTTTTAAATGATGAATTTTTAGATTGGATATAACAGATTTTGGGAAATGATAAGCTTAGTTTTCTGATTTTAAACAATGTAAGAAGAAAAACACTATCAATTATATATGGTCTTTTCGGTCCATTGCGTTCCGATTCGGGTGGTTAGTCGTACTGTCACTTACAAAATAGCGGGTCAACAGTAAGAAATTTTGACTAGCGTAAAGCGAGGGTCTATACTGACGGAATAAAACACCTAGATGGGACTAAATGGGTATACTGGGGTAAATAAATATCTCATTTATCCATATATGTAAGGTAGATGTTA